>NW_008348568.1:4069883-4184622 GCF_000622305.1 Nannospalax galili
GAGTCCCTCTTGAGTGCCAAGTGGAAGGCTCTTTCTTTCACCTTAATTAATTAATTAATTAATTGATTGATTAATTAATTTTTTTGAGACAGAGTTTCTTGTAGCCCAGATTGGCTTCAAACTCTCTCAGTTAGCAAGGCTGGCTTTGAACGTCTAATCTTCCTGCTTCCACCTCCCAAGTGCTAGAATCACAGACATGCACCTGGCTTCCTTTCACTTTGCTTATCTGCTCTGGGCTGAGCCTGAGGTGGGAGAGTAAACCTGGTGGTGGTGGTGGTGACAACTCTTTTCTGGGTCTCCAGGTCCAGCATTCCTGATCTCTGTCATGAGCCTTCTTGGCTTTGTTTTGTGCAGGGTTGTGAAAAGAGATGTTGGTTACAAAGGGGTATGACTGCATGTGTGTGTATGTAATACATTTTGTGCAGACTCTGGTGGCCTTTTCCTAAGCATGTGTCTGGGGAGACATCCAGACTCTACTCATAAATGATGGGCACATGTCCTATTTTCTTTTGAGACAGGGTCTTATTGTAAAGCCCTCATTGGCCTGGAACTCATGATGTAGACCAGGCTGACCTCAAACTCACAAAGATCTGCCTATCCCTGCCTCTGGAGAGCCACCATAAAGACTTGTTGGGTACTGCTGGGAGGTAAAGTGATTGGCCTAGCTAATGTCACATGGGACAAAACCATGGTATTCCCACATGACAGTAACAACTGTAGTTTCTGCTTGCTGTTTACCCCAAGACACAGGTTAGTATCTGTGCTTTCTGTGAGTTAAGTGATTTTTATCTACCTAATTACATAATATTCTAAGTACTGTCATCCCATTTTACAAATGAAGAAACCAGAGGACAGAGAGGTTGAGTAACTTGGCCCAAGGTGACACTTAATAAAAGGCAGAGCTGGGATTCGAACCCAGATAGTGAGACAGGCAGAGACCAGGGAAGCAGCCAGATCAGATACAAGCCATGGATTAATCAGAGGGCCAAGGGCTCAGCAGAGGAGGGCTTAGTGATAGATGAAGATTTAGTGGAAGGGACAGAGCAGGAGAATGTATGGCCAGAGCTGAGTAGGACAGACAGCTTTTCAGGGCTGAAACAAGGATGGACTGATCATTGTCATGTGGAGGGAACCCATAAGTCCCACTGTCTTCCCTCTTACAGTCTGTTGGATCACCTCAGTGTTCCTGGGCCCTGATGGAGTGCTTCCCTTCTGGTCATAGAGCGGACAGTGGATGGAGTTGAAGAGCATAACCTAGATTGTGAGAGAGTCCCTAGGCTGCAGAGGAATAAACAGGGTAAGGTACAGGGATGAGCTAGAGAAGGGTGAGGCTACCCCACATATCACCTTGGGCTTTATTTAAAGAGGATCTTGTTTAAACATCGTGGGTACCTCCATCAAGGGGATGTGTGGCCCTGGTGGGTATGGGCTGAGACCCTGCTGTCTCCCCTTCTACTTTAGGATAGACTCTGGGATCTACCCAAGAATGCCTGTTCTGTAGAAAGGGTCCCTTTCTGGCCAACTGCTTGGATGAGCCGTCTGCCCAACTTCCATGCGTGTGCCTGCCAGCCCATAAATGACAGGAAAGAGAAAGGAGCTCTATGTCTCCAGAGAGGATATTCTGGGAGGCTTGATAATCAGACTCCATTGTCAAGTTGTGTTTTGAGTTCTACCATTTAAATCTTTGTTCCAGTGGAAAATTTTGCAGGCTGTCCCCAGTGAGCAGTGAATCCTGTTTGGATCTCAGAGAGCCTTAAAATAGTGAGGAATGCTGGGAGACAGGGCAGGGATGTGGCTAGCCACGCTGGCCCTGCATGGGTAGGGCCAGCCTGGGCTGAGGGACGCCCGGCTTTCAAAGCTTCCCTCTACAGAGTGGAGCGCACAGATGCTTTCTTGCCTGATTGGATCCTCCAAGGAGGTAGCACTGAACTGATTGTACCCATGGAGGAGGCTGGCCCAGCTCAGCAGGGAATGAAAGATGAGCCAGCTCTCACAGGACAGGTAGCCTGAACAGAGCCTACCTGGATGATAGGGGTGGGTCGTGGGTGAAAAGAAGACTGGCCTCCGATACTGTCTAGCTTGCATGGTTTTGTTATGATGACCCAGCCCCCAAGTCCTGGTGTCCATGTCAGGCAGCTGTCCTCTTCTTACCTCTGTTGCCCACACTTGTTCTAGGGGTACGTGGCTTCAAGTCTCTCATCCCCACCCTTGTAATATGGGGACAATTTATGGATGGTCCCTGACTTGCCACAGTTGAACTTAGGGTTTTCTTTTTTAATTTATGATGATAGGAGAACAGTAAGAACTCGGTAGAAACCGCACCCCAGTTTTTTGTGGTTCTGGCAATCAAACCCAGGGCCTCAGGCATGCTAGGCAAATGTTCTTCTAGCACTGAGACATTGACTCAGCCCAAATCTTTATTTCTTCTTATTGATAGTCACTTTCATTTTCATATTTTATTATTATAAGTTGTATTGTTCTTTAAATTTTTATGGAAGTGGGTTTTAGATTCTTTAAATTTTAAATTATTGTTATCTGTGTGTGTGTGTGTGTGTGTATGCATGTATGCATGATGTGTTGTTTATAGGGAGATATGTGGAGGTTATAGGACAATTTGTGGAGTCAGTTCTCTCCTTCTACTTTTCTGTAGGTTCTGGGGATCAAACTCAGGTTGTTATATTTTTAAGACAAGTGCATTTACCCACTGAGCCGTCTCATAAGCACAGAAGTAGCTTTTTGATAATAATTTGCACTGAATTTTAAAAACCTCCCCATTCCTGGGCAGTAACTCTGGACTTCATGGAAAAGCCCCAGCTCTCCAGACCCAGCCATCTTTTAAGGTCACCTGTCCCTTGGTTCTAAGGAGTACCAGGTAGACTAACAGTAACACCAGGAGGGACCCAGAGGAAGGGTTCATCCCGGAGCTGATTTGCCACACCAAAAGGTTGTTACTAGGAAGTAGTGGGAACCATCAGTGCTTTCCTTGGTTCTCTGGAATAGTTGGACCAGGTGGCCTTCAGGAATTCTGTGTAGACCAAGGAACATAGGACCAGGAGGCCAGCTCAGAATCCTCTCTGGAACCTTCTAAAGGCAGGCCTGAGTAAGTCTCCCAAGAGCCCAAAGCCCCAGCTTTGTGGCCAGCAGAAGTGACAGGCAAAACCCTGCCTACTACACAGGAAGGTGTTAGGGTGCTGTCACGAGAGCTCAGCTGGGCTTGATGTCAAAGGAGGTTTTTATATCATGGGCCAGGTCTTTGTGAATAAGCAGTCCTTCAGATGGACTTACTTTTTTATTTAAGTTCAGAGTCCTTTGTCTTTCTGAGCAGATCCTGTGTGGTGTGCTCAGGTAGCACTCTGTACAGATTCCGTGAGAGAAGCCCCCATCTTCCAGAAGGTGACTGCAGCTGGAGAAAGCTGCTGCAGCCTCATAACTCTCCATATTCTTCACAGTTTTTTTGGGAAGCCTCCTGACTTTTGAACTGTGGACATGCCTGTAATTATTAAAAGACTTAGTTTGCATGACTTAGCTCTATTTGGCCTCCCTGTAACTGCAGATGTCCAGTGAAGGAGGTCCTGATTGCAGCCTCTGAAAGGTCTAAGATGGCACATGGTAACTGGGGGCAGAGCTCAGGCTGCCATCACTCAGGCTCTATGCTCCCTAGTGTAAGCTACACATGGCTTATTTCCTCCTCTGCTACAGTGGACTTGGCTCAGCTCTTCTCCCCCTTTGCAAGGGGCATGACCCTCTTGCAACCTTCTCCCCTTCTGTGCTTTTTAATCTTGCAACTGACACCTCCAGGAAATGCTCCCTGATTTCCAGGCCTCAGGACAAATATCCAGAGCCTCTTGCTAGCTGTTCACAAGGCCCTTCTTATCCCCGTGTCACCCAGACATCAGAGTTACTCACTAGATTTAACTTTCTGAGGCCAAACCTGTGTACAGTATGCACAGTGTGCGTGTTACTGCATGGGGTGGCACTGGAGCCTAGCGGGTGCTCTGGATGGTTTTATGTAGGTGATACCACCCTGTACCAACCATGCAACCAGGTCTTGAGAATCCGTTTTCTGAGACTCAGGCCCTTTTCTAGAATCACATCCAGATCCCATGTGGTCTGGAAAGAGAGTTCCGCAAAGGCTCTTCGGGGGATCTAAGCTTTAGGAGCTGCTGAGCTACCTGGGGGTGAGGAGGAAGAGGAGGGGAGTAGTGAGGGACGTGGAGGAGGACAAATCAGAACAAAGTGTATATGAAAGTGCCGTGAGGAAACCTGAGTTTATATGCTAATTCGTTTAGTTTTAAAGTAAGTTTTACATTTTTATTTATTATCACTGAGTATATATAACATGTATGTGGGTACATGAGCCAACCATTGTGCATGTATGAAGGTCAGTGGACAACTTTGCAGAGTTAGGTCCCTTTTTCTGTCTTTACGTGGGCTCTAGGGATGGAACTCAGGTTGTTGGGTTTGTACTGCAAACTCCTTTATCTGCTGAGCTCTCCTGAGGGCCCTGCATTTTTTTTTTTTTTTTAAAGTCTTTTTGAGACAGCTGTAGCCCCAGCTGTCCTGGAACTCACTCTGTAGACCAGGCTGGCCTTGAACTCACAGAGATCTGCCTGCCTCTGCCTCCCGTGCTGGGATCAAAGGCGTGAGCCACCACGCCTGGCACATGTTTGTATTTTAAGAAAGGAATAATGCAAAGGGCGGACAAAGCGAGTGGCCTCTGAAAGTCGGTCGAATACAAAGACGAGCGTGAGGAGGACATGCTCTGCTGGGCCTGCACTGTGGACCCAGCTCCTGGGCTTGGCATTGAGGCCCTGGTGGCATCCACACTGTCCTTGGTTTAAGCACCTACTAATCAGGCTTTCTTGTAGGGGCTCCTTTTCTCCCCTCTTGCCTCTCAGGTAACTGATAATACTCAGATGCCCAGGAACCACTTCCTACATGGGAAGCCTTCCTTCTACACTTAAGTCCACATGGGCCTTCCTTTCTAGAACTACCTTTATTTTTACTCTGTACCCTACTGTGTGTGATTCCTCAGCCTCACACTTCATGTGGTCATCTTCCTGGTTTGCCAACTCCTTGGGGACTGGAATCCATGTCACCTGCATCTGATAGTATCCATTTCCCAAACATGGCACCTTAACCTGTGAAGACAGTTCACAGAGAAATGTCCCAAGAGACCTTTAAACATAGGATCCTTCTACATCGAGAAATACAATTGAAATGATAGCCTTTCCCTATTGAGACTGCACAGTGCACAAATCAGTAATGGGCTCTTCTGCAAGCAGACCCTTTCCTGCCTACCTGGATGGAGGGGAAGCAAGTTGGCCCTTTGGGATGATGCTTTGGTTTCTCTTTTCACACAACAAATGCATGTACTTTTTGACCTTATAATCTCCTTCTGGGGCACTGGGCTATTTCCCCAGCGGATGTACTTGTAGATATTTGTGTAAAATGAACAGCACCCAAGATGATTCATAGTAACATTTTTATAGCAGCAAAAGATTGGGAGCAATTTCGTGAATGGAAGATCAATTCAGTAGATGATGACACATGGGCCAGCGGACTAGATGTGGAAAAGGATGAGAAATTGCTGTGTGCACGCATACACAGACAGATCTGGGGGTATATTGTTGAGATCAAGCAAAATGAAAGAGCATGCCATCATTGGCCTGGGAGGAGGGGAAAACATATTTGCTCAAACTCCTTAGCCATGCAAGAAGGCGTGTAAGTGGCAGTCTGTGTAGCACAGTGACTAGGGGTTGTGTGTAGCAGTGGCATCAGGAGAGGAAAGGGTTGTGGAAGAAGGATCACAGATCATGTGGTATCTTGTCACAGCACACCAGGGGGCTGAACTATCAGTACAACTTAAATCCTGAGGGGAGTGTCCCTACAAAATGCTTGACCTGGGCCAATGAGATGGTTCAGTGGGTAAAGGTGCTTGCCTCATAAGCCTGGTGACCTGAATTTGATCCCCGAACTTACATAAAGCTAGGAGATAACTGACTATACAAAGTTTTTTTCCGACTTTACTCACATGCTGTGGCAAGTGTGTAGCTACCCATATACATCAGAGAGAGAGAGAGAGAGAGAGAGAGAGAGAGAATAAATAAAATAAATCAGACTGCTTGGCCAGCACTCCTCACAAGCAGTCTGATTAGATGATTAGAGCCCCATTTAGGGCTCTGATAAAGGTAGGTAGTGGGAGCAGGTGCCCAGTGCACAGTGCACAGTCTGCCAGAGAACACGATGCCATCAGTGTACAAAGAGCCTCTGGGCACAGGGATGGGAATGCCAGGCCTGAGGAGGAGTGAAGTCCTCACCTAGGGTGTGGGTGTGGGTGTAGGCTATGGTTCAGACCCCAGGAACTTGCTGCGTGATGCCAAGTTGCTGAGAAGGGCATGCCTAACAGTCTTGCTCCCTGTTGGTGGCTGCTGATATCAAACTGGAGTGGAGAAGTGAGTGTCCGTTTAGTCAGGTGACTGAGAACAAGAGCCGGGGGTTGGAGAGCAGGTGATAATAACTGCCAGGCCTGTGTACCTTTAGCTATGCCAAGCAAAGGCTGCAGCCTTGTTGATTTTTCTACCTTTTCTCAGATCTCTAAAGACCTTTCTCTTTTCAGTCTTTCCTTTCCAGTGGGCTGGGGCAGTTGTAGAGTCTGGGGGAAGTACTTCCTGCTCCCCCAGCCTCTCAGGCTTATAAGTTGTTGAGAATAAGGTAGAACTTATAGCCAGCTGCCTTCAGAACAAGGTGTTCCCAGGAGGTGGCAAGACTGGTTTGTAATTAGATAAAGGCAGGATCCTTCTGAAACTTCTAGGTCCTTGTCAGCTGCCATTATACCGCTGGCTGTGCCAATGAGGTGAAAGGGACTGAAAGAAGAAATGGACTTAGTAAGAAGGAAGGAAGACTGTGTGCATGTGTCCATGTGCCTGTGCAGTGATGCACCGTTCCCATGAGTGGGTACCTGGGTGAGGGCTGTAAGGGAAAGATCAGATCTAGAGTCTGGCCATCTTTGCCACCACTCAAGCAAGAATCAGGTTTGCAAAATAGATAATGCTATCGGAAGGGAGAAGATACCTCCATTTAATAACTAAAAATATTTTTTTGTGGGGGCGCTGGAGCGGTGGCTCATTGGTTAAAGAGCCCTGGCTGCTCTTGCATACGACTGGGGTTCTGGTCCCAGCACCTACATGGTGACTAACAACCACCTATAACTCCAGTTCCAGGGAATTTAAAACCCTCTTCTGGCCTCTACAGGCCTTAAACAACATGAGTACACTTACATGCAGGCAAGACATACATATAGAATAAAAATTAAAAAAATCCAAACTGATCTTTCATCTCTGTGGCTTTCCTGACACAACATTGGAAATGTGGGCTCCAGGCACCCACTGCATGTATGACTTTGCTTTTGGTTATGATGCCACCATCCTTGGTTGAAGAGCCCTAGAAAAGTTGGCTAGTTTTAAAGCAACTGAAATTCATATGGGTTACAGAGCCCCGTGGTTCATTACGAATACACAGCAATTACAGGGAGCTACATTTGGTTTTGCAGAAATTCTTATGCTTTGGTTTTGATTTTGTGATGGTGTCTCCCTGTCTTGCTTATGTATTTTTTAAACATTTTATTATTTTTTTAAAAATTATGTGTATACCTATGTTTGTGCGTTTGAGTGCAGTGCTGGAGTTACAGGCTGCTGTGAGCTGAGCTCCCTGATGAGGATGCTGGGAATCGAACTCAGGTCCTCTGGAAGAGCAACATGTGCTCTAAACTGCTGAGCCATTGCTCTAGCCCCTTACCTATGTCTTTTTTTTTTTTTTGTCTTCTAAAAAATTTATTTATTTTCATTTTATGTGTATGATTTTAATACCTCCATGTCTGTAAGTGCACTCGTGTCGTGCAGTACCCACAGAGGACAGAAGTGAGCATCAGAATCCCTTGGAAACTGGAGTTACTGGATGGTTGTTAGCCGCCTTATGGGTGGTGGGAATTTAACCCAGGTCCTCTGTAAGAGCAGCAAATGCTTTTAATCTCTGAGCCTTTCTCTAGTCCTCAAGAATAAGACACTTTACCAGATCTTTGTGGTATACATAGTGGTCTTCAGATTACATAATTAGTGTAGGCATGATGTTTTATGATGTAACATGGGTGTGCAGATTTTCTTATTTGGGCTCGCTTTAAAATTTTTTAAAATTTATTTATTTTATGTGTATGAGTGTATTGCCTGCATGTATGTGAGTGCACCCGTGTTTTGCAATGCCACGGAGGTCAGAAGAGGGCTTCCGATTCCCCTTGTACTGGAGTTAGGGATGGCTTGTAGTTGCCATGTGGGTGCTGGGAATCGAACCCGGGTCCTCTGCAAGAGCAGTCAGTGCTCTTAACCGCTGAGCCCTAACTTTAAAAAATTTTTATGTATGTATGCATTTTTGCATTTGTTTGCATGTATGTGTGAGGGTGCCTGTGCCATGGCGCACATATGGAGGACAGAGGACAGCTTGGGAGATTTAGTCCTTGCTGTCCACTGCATGGGTTTCGGGGATCAAGCTCAGGTCATCAGGCTGGGTGGCAGGTGCCTTAACATACTGTGCTATGTTGCTGGACCTAACAAGAGAAATTTTTATACAACCCCAGGTAGAGGTATATAAATCAAACATTTATTGATAATCATGAAGAAATTGATTCTAAAGCAATTCTTTAGTATATATACGATTATATCATTTATCAAAGTCAAAAGCAGATTTGTATACCAATATGATGAATATGCTTATTTATTTTTACATAGAACACTAAATTTTTTACATAGAGTATAAATGCAGGACACAGAGCATCTTTAATGTTTTTCAGAATTGGTTCGTATTTTGATTTCATGATCATCAATGCTGAGAATGCTTGTTCACATAAATACACAGAACCAAATGGCAAAAGAATGTTTAAGGCTATTGCAGAAGTTGTTTGAGACCCTGTCCAAACCCCAAACCAAAATTCACTGAAGGATTCTTTTTTCAATGAAACCAAGTCAACAACTCAAAGAGCATTTTCCAAAATCTAGAACACAGTACATATGAAGATGGATAAGTTTGATACTTAAATGCTGAGGAGTAATGTTAAGAAAATAATAAAGTGTGTTTTCCATATTTAAACCATCATGTTCCTAAAAGAGCAGAAAGCTTTGTATGTGCAGTCAAACATTTACCTTACAACATAACAGTCCCATATCTGAGTTCAGGTGGTTCAGGCAGCATTTGCTGGCGTTGTGTGGGGTGAAGCATGCCCAATGCAACGTACACATGTACCTATGGTATTCAGAACCAAGGTGGGTGTAGTGGAGTCTCCTGAGGGACCATGAGGGAGCCCTGCCAGAAGCACTCTGATTCTTGTTGTTTTTGATTTTGAATTAAATTTTGTTCCTTGTATGTTTAAAAAATTGTTTAATTTTGACTGTATTTTGCAGCCCCCCCCCCCATTTAGTTACATGAGCCATCACAGTTTAAGAAACTGGGTTCTAATTGCTGGTTAGAGCTTCATGTCCCTGCTTTGGAAGCCTTGGGGACAGAGTGGCAGTGAGATATAGTGGTTAGTGCACAACAGTGGGTAATAGCCTAGCTGGGTTTGAATTTCACTGTGAGTGGAATTAAGTTCTTTGGCCCTCAGATCAGCTCCCTCTATAAAATGAGAAATTGCAACAGTGTTATCATAGGCTTGGGGTTTTAAAATGAGTTAACATGTATCAAGTGAATGGTTCAGTTTGTAGCCTCTCAGCAAGGTGGTGATCAGGATTAAAGAAAGTAAAGCCCTGTGCACAAAAACAAGGCTGAGTAAATTGAGTCAGTGTTGCTGGCCCTTTGTCACTATCAATAAAGCCTTCCCTGCTTTCTTCAGCCCCATCTGTACAGTGTAGATAGGTACCCACCATTCTCCAAGGACTGTCCACATGCGAATGAGTATTCTGATGACTTGCAGCTAGCCCATTTAATGGTGATCCCAAGAGGTTTTTGGCTCTTCCTCCAACACTGAGCACAGTGTACAGCTGGTGTCCATGGGCGTGTGAATTTCCAGGTCTAGTGGTTACTGGGAGAACAAGCAAGGCTCTCAGGATGTCTAGAACTCACACCTGGAAATATTTACCCACTAAACATTGTTGAGCATCTTTGATGGGCCAGTTATCCTATAGATTGGAGACTGTGTTAGCCAGAGCCTTGATATTCAAGGACAGTCAGTCTTCCAGACCTGGGGTGCAGTTAAGGTGGTGTTGCGGGTTCTCCTCAGGCCAGCTGTGAAGGCCTCCTGCTACAAGGTGGCAAGGACTAGTGAGGGGAGGGGAGTAAAGGAGCAGGTACCCAACTGGAGGCAAGGGTGTAAGAGACTTGCAGGATCCCAGGAAGCCTGTCTAGAGAGGTGCAATAGGAGATGTAAAGAGGAAATAGAGCAAAGGAGGGAGGCTCTGCTGCTGAAGGGGCAGGTTGACCTGAGAATGCACTGCAGAGTGTTCCACAGTATGTCTAGGGGTGCTTTGATTCAGTCCCGCTGTGGCAGAAAATTTCTATAGGGGTGTATTTGCTGGGGGTAATTAAGGTTGAATTCTAATTAAGAGAGGGGAAAAAGAGAGAACAGAAAAAAAGAAAGAAAAAAAATACATACAGAGAAATGCAAGAGTGCAAGAATGACTGAATGTCATGAAGAATATTTTACTAATTTACATGGAGGCTCCCATTGTCCCCTAGAGCCCAGGCTTGATTTTGCCCTTTTGGGTCCTGTTTTTCTCTTCCTGGCTTCTCTCTTCTTCATCTCAGAAGCCAGCTTGCTGCAGCTTGGCAGGGATGCTTGTTGACTTCCTGGCCATCCCCCTCACCCCCATCCTGGATCCTGTCTCCTTTCTCGCCCTCTACCATGACCTCACCCCAGCCTGGAAGTGGAGCTCCTGTTTCCCCACTTGTTTGCCTTGGCCCAGGGACAGGTCCATCCCAGGCACTGCTGGGATGCCAGGTGTGTGAGTTGCCGGCAGTGGGCAAGGCAAGCGGGTGGGGGGGCATTCCTCTGGACTGAGTTGTGCTGGTAGCCTGGCACAGGACCCTCAGCTTCTGGAGGCCACTCAAGAGCCATCCTGCATGCTCTGCTCATGGGCTGCTGAGTCATCGCTGAGTCACACACAGTACAGCTGTGTTCTCAACAGTGAGCTCTTTGTGGAACACTGCCGGGCTTTCCTGCTTCTTGGGGTGTTTAAAGGGTGCCCAGATTGGCATTTGACCCTCTCTGCTGCGCTCTTCCACCCCCCCCTTTGAGGGCTCTTGCTCTGATTCCTTTCCATGACTGTGCTTGTGCTCTGAGGAGTGATACACACTCCACTTCAGGCTGCCAGCTAGGATTCAGAATCCAAAAGTTCACATCAAGTCAGCAGCTGGGTGACAGGCACTGAGCCAGCCCACTGATTAAGCAAGCTGGGGCAGGAGCAAGCAAAGGCTGGATCTCAAAAGGAGGGGCGGATTCCTGGGTCTTGGGCGGTCCCTAGGAAGAGCAGCCAACTCTCCTGTGTCTTGCATATTTTGCAAGGATGCTGAACCAAACTTGAGAACCCAGCCCTGTTACCCCGAGGGAACAGGTACAAGAATACCTGTGACTTGGTGCTATTGTGAAGTGGCCCAGGAAAACTCAAAGTCTGGAATTTAATGCCCAAACTCGCCTAACTCAGTTTACCACTTTAAACTCCTCAATTTAAGTGTCTCTTTCCCTCCCTCCCTCCCTCTCTTCCTCTCTCTCTCTCCCTGGGCAGATTGCTGGAGTCTTCCCTGCAGAAGACAGCTGTCAGCAGTGTAGGAAGCCACTATTTTTAAAAAATATTTTTATTTTATGTGTATGAGTATGTTGCCTGCATGTATGTGAGTGCACCCGTGTTGTGCAATGCCAGTGGAGGTCAGAAGAAGGCACCGGAATCCTCTGGAGCTGGAGTTACAGATGGTTGTTAGCTACCATGTGGGTGCTGGGAATTGAACCAGGTCCTCTGCAAGAGCAGTAAGTGCTCTTAACCACTGAGCTATCTCTCCAGCCCCATGGAAGCCACTATTAAAGGAAGCAAAACTGCCATCAGAAGTCTTGCTGTCTCTGTGGATTGAGCCTATGTGCTGAGCCCTGACTGTTAGAGGAGGGCACCTAGATGTGAAAGCAGGAAACAACTAGGGGCCTGACTGTGAGGACCCCTGAGGGTTGGTGTCTCCGGCTGGGTGGCCCTGGAAATAGGCCCCTAGCTGACCCTGAAAGGAAAGATGTTTGGTGGTTGCATGGTTACCCCAGCTTAGGAGAAGCTCCAGGGCTCAGGTTGCAGAAGCACCCCAGTACAAAGGTGGCTTTGGGGAGTCAGCTGGGTTTAGTTGTCTCTCATGTAAAGAGAGGAGCCTGGGCTAGTGCTGGCTCTCCAGCATACTCCTTCCTTCCCAGGGAGAGGCCACCTGCGTAACATAGGGCCACCTGCAGGAATCTGCATCTGCTGCAGCTTCCCAGGGGAGGCTAATGAGTCTCTCTGTTAATGCACCTCAGTTGTGGAGGTGGTCCAGTTTTTGGTCTTAAGGTAGGCCAGAGTCTCAACCAGGACACCTCCCCCAACCCCTACAGGTATATTTACAAATATGTATATACATGTAACAATAATAATAAAACGACAGGAAATTAAGAGGGAGTTGGGGGGCCTGGGAGGAGGTGGCGGGGGACTGGGTAGAAATGATGGAAATACAATACCCATGTCTGAAATTCTCAGACAGATTTAAAAATATATATAAAATGAAGAGATGAGTTATCAATGGCGAATGTAGAGAGAGAGAGAACATTTATTAATGTGGCCACACTGGGAAGAGGAACAAATGAAGGATTCTGATGACCTTAAGTTGTTCTTCAGGGGCACTGACATGAGCTTCAGGTTTAAATAGTGGAAGACTTGGAGCCACGGGTGAGAGGTATATGACTCATGTTTATAACTTCATCCTTGAAGGGGAATGAGATGGGTTAGACACAGTCTTGATTGATGAATATACCAATGCACAGAGGTATGCAGGCGACACACAGCAGAGAAGACAGACCCACCTGAAGTGAAGTCGGAATGCCGGGCTGCTCCCATGACTAGTTATTTTGTGGGTCCAAGGGAGCAGCCACTGCTTTTTAGCAAAAACAACTTCGAAACGTCTGTCTCAACTCAAGACTATGGACCAGGAAAAGGCATAAAGGTGAAGAAGCTTGCTCATGGTCACTGGGTAGTGGGGGTCGAATGGGAACTCTGGCCTTCTTCTGAGCTCACTGTCTTCCTGCTAGCTTGTACGGATTCCCATGAATAATCAGGAACCTCACAGGCAGTTGTCTAAGAAACTGTGTGGTTCCACAGATCCTGCCCCTGCTCTCCTGAATACTCTGATCGGGTCTACATCTCTCCCCTCCCTCAAGGTCTCCACTGTCCTTGTTCCGTCTGGTGTTTGTGTGTGTCCTCTCTACACTGAGCGGGCACAGGGTAAGGCTGAATTTGGAAGAACCAGTGCATAAAGTCAGATCCGGACTAATTGTCACCTGGGGGTGAATCTTGGATTTGCTCCTCAGTTAACTTGTAAGCTCAATTTCTTTGTCAAATGAGGGTGATACCATCTGGGTCAAAGATAGGAGAGTGAGCTGCTCATGCTTGAAATACATGGTACCTAGGAGGTGCTGGCAGTCCTCTGCTTCTTTGTCACTACAAGTCGACCAGCTGAGTCACAAGTCCTGAGGCTGAGGGAGATCGCTTTCTCTTCCCACCTTACCTGTGCCATCTCATCCTCCCTGAGCTTGTGTTATCTGGGTGTGGCAAGCCTCGGGAATAAGGCTTCTCTGCCAGTACATGGGTGACATCAAATCTTGTGAACAGCAACACTGACCCTGGTTCATAGCTGCCAGCAGTGACGGGAACCAGGGATGTTCTAGGATATACAGGGAAGACAGTGTGTGAATCTGGGCAGGGCTACTTCCTGGAACTGTCAGGTGGTTCTGGGAAGGGAACAAGCTCTTGGGCTTGCTTGTAGAAGAGAGGAGCAGGTTTGGTGGTGGGTGTGGTACAACCATAAACAAGGCTCTTTCTGGCAGAGCTCAGCTGCCAGTTGTGAGCGCTGGGGTGCAGCATGGGACCAAGAACTGGATGCTTGCATGTTGGCACACACCTGTAACTCCAATACTAGGGAGGCTTGAGATGAGGAATTTTTCCTCAAGGTTTTACAACTCACATTGTGAGAGAAAGAAAGAGTGACAGAGTCAGTAGGGCAGGAAAGGCTCTGCAAGGCCTTGTTTCTGCATAGTTCAAAGTACTCAGCCTGCCAAACACTGAAACACCGTCTTGTACCTAACTACTCTTCTACCTAGACACCGTTCCACCAAATATCCTTATATGCAACCTCCCCTCGTAGCCACTGACAGCCACTATCTGGCCATTACATACTTACTTGGCATTGTGCCCAACTCTGGACACATGAGTAAGAGCCCACAAGATCGCTATTTAGTCTACTCACCAAGTGGAGAGCCAAAGTTTAAACAGCCATTATAGCAGTCTAGTGCCACCATAGCCACACGAACAGGGTATATGGAAATGGAGGGGAGTGAGGGTTCAGTTTGGGGGTCGGGGCTAAGACAGTCCCCTGTACAAATGCTTGAACTGAGTCGATGGTGAATTGGTTCTGTGGGCCTGCTGGGCAAGGGCAGGGGAGTCTAATACCATGAAGAACTGATGGGCCCAGCGTCAGCTTGTCAACCCCGGGGCCCAAGCTCTTGCTAACTCTTAGCCTACCTCCTTTTCTGAATTGTGTTTGTGTTGGATCTGTGCCTTTGTCCACAGACCTAGTGGGAATGTAGGAAGACACAGCTCCCATTTGAACCCCGTACCCGTACTGTGCAGTGACCGTACCCTGGCAGTAATATGAATATTGTTCAGGCTCACCATCACTCAGGTTCCTCAGAATGGAGGAGATCATAAGAGGCAGTTACCTTCTCTTCAGAGAAATTATAGAAACAGAAAATGCACTTAAGCATACAGGGATAGAGGTCACAGACCATCCCTCACTCCACATGAGCCACTGGTGACACATTGCTATCTCACTTCCAGGTGGTCTCATATATATGTATATATATTTGTCTTTTTGATACAGGGTCTCCCTGCAGCCCCAGCTGGCCTGGAACTCACTATGTAGACCAGGCTGGCCTTGAACTCGCAGAGATCCACCTGCCTCTGGCTCCCAAGTGTTGGGATCAAAGGCCGACTCAAATGGTCTCATATTTTTATGTTATACACTTAACATTGTATCATGACCATCACCCATTGTCAGTCACAGTCGACAGTGTTCAATCACTCACCTGTATAGGAAAGGTATTCCAAAGCCAGTTTCTTCTCCTAGGAATTAGGGGTGAGTAAAAATTCCTGTAATGGGCCACTGTGAGGTTAAGTGGAGGAGTCTAGTCCTGGCTCCTCACGGAGGACCAGGCACTGGCTGATGCTACCATCATCAGTCATGTCAGTACTGCTGGGCATGCAGGCTCCATCTGCCTTTGCCTTTGCTGGAATAACACCCCTTTTCAAGATGACTGGTGGTTTTCTTGGCAGAGCTACTATTTATCAAATAGCAGAGGTTTTTTGTTTTGTTTTGTTTTGTTTTGTTTTGTTTTGTTTTGAGTCTTGCTTCCTTCTGCCTGATGTCTTTGGAGAATGTTTCTGCAGTAGCCATTCCTCAGACAGTGTGGGGGGTTGCTGAGTACTTCCTAGGTATGAGCATTGGAAGTAATGCTAGAGACTCCGAAGGCAGGAAGAGATCAGTTTGATAGGGAGATTCACTGCATGCAAACAGCGAACTAACAAACCGAATTAGCAGTTGGCAGTCTTAATCTTGTTATAAAGTTGCTTTTCTTTGCTGGTGTGGCTGACCAGCTTTTCCTGTTTATCACCCACATATGTTTTGTAAACGCCTCATTTCCTTAGGTGGTATTAGCACTTTTTTTTTCCTCATTGATTTTCAAGACCCCTCTGATTGACTTTGGTTGATGTTGGGAACTGAGGAGTCTCCAAGACCTCTTTGTTAGGTATGCGGTTCCAGGAACCAGTGCCTCCGTTTCTACAGGGGACATATCCTTTGCAATTCTGCATCTGATTGTGGGTGCAAGGCCATGCTTTGCAAGTGAATATAGTGCCCTGAGCAGCCATTCACCCCTTCCTCTTCCAGTGCCCTCCAATGTATTCAGCCTCCTCATCCACCCTGGCAGCAGTCAGATTTAAATATTCTCCAGTGAGTAGCCTTTCCTTCCTTTTCTTCCTCGCCTTCTGGGAGCTTCACCTCTGACTCTTACTTTAGCTTCTGGGAGCACAGACTTCATAGCACTCATCACACTTTCCCTGGTGAGCATGTATGTGTTTGTGCAATATCTGCAGTTTCTTTGCTAGGTTATTCTTTCTGTCTCTTTCATGTGTGAGCTCAGCTTCTAGCACGGAGCCTGTTTGGAAGCCGATACTCAGAATGGAACGTGACAGGCCCCAGGCCGTGCAGCTTGGAAGTAGCTAAGTCCCAAACTTGTATTGGTGTCTGGGCCCACCCTTCATTTCCATCCCTCTGTACCTAGGGGTCAGGACTTTGCCCTGATACCTGGGTGACTGGAGTAAAGGTATGACAGGCCCGAGGCCGTGCAGCTTGGAAGTAGCTAAGTCCCAAACTTGTACTGGTGTCTGGGCCCACCCTTCATTTCCATCCCTCTGGCTCCTTCGTACCTAGGGGTCAGGACTTTGCCCTGATACCTGGGTGACTGGAGTAAAGGTTGCCCAAGCAGCAGGATATTGGTTCCTGTGGCCTCCAGACATTGACTATTCTGGGCTAGTGAGGGTGGAGAGAGATCTAGGGAAAGGTTGGGACAGGCTTCCAGGTGAGAGCCTAGTGATATCTGCCTTCAAGGAAAGAAGCTGGCCTTGGAAAGAAGCTGATGAGGTGTGAAACTTTCTCAGAGCTCTGCTTGCATTCCTCCAAGCCCTGTCCTGCTGGCTGTAGGTGGGGGTAGCTCTAGGTGGGGATAGGCATGAGAAGAAGTCTGAAGGTGATAGTAGGAAGCCTGGCAGTTAACTGAAGGGAGGGTTGAGATGATTAGCTGTGTGTAGGGGGGGCAAAGATGGTGGAGGCTCAATGCAGGGGAGAGAGCCTGCCAGTCGGAATGCAGCAGGGGATCTGAGACTTTGGGCAAGCTACCCATCTTTTGGAGCCTCAGTCTCTGTCCTGTCAAATAAAACTGATGAGGCCTGTTCTCAGGTCTGTGGTCAAGACTCAGTGATGGATGCTTCTAGGCCTTTGCAAGCATCCTGTGGATGTGGGTTGCATTTCCCCCTGCTTCTCTTTAGAACTGACCCACACTGAATGAGGTCCCCCCTCCCTCCTTCCTTTCTTATTGGTATATATTCATTGTATATAGTAATAGGTTTCCTAAGAACATTTTCTTTTTCGTAGTGTTGGGATTGATTCTAGAGCCTTGTGAATATTAGGCAAGCACTAGACCACTGAACTTGTCCCCAGTCCTCCTCCCACCCCACCCCCATCTTTTTTGAGATGGTGTCTTGCTAAGTTGACCAGGCTGGCCTTGAACTTGTGACTGTTCCTTGACTTCCCAAATATCTGGGATTACAGGCCTGTGCTTTCAGGGTTGGTTCATACGATTTTCATACATGTGTTTAATATACTTAGACTATGTGGCCCTCAGTGGCACAATATCTCCAACACTGGAAAGTTCTCTGTGGTGGTAGCATGATCTGAAGATGCAGGTTCTCTTGTCTCTCAGACTAGCACGAATGTGAGGCAGAGTGCCCTGTGCTGGGAGGGACGCCACTAAGAAGCTCAGTGCACAGAGACCAGAGAGTTCACTTGGGGTTTGCAGTGGAGCCTACAATCCCACACTAACTTCATTCAGAACTGTAATCTCCCACTTCATCCTGAGGTGAGAGTCATGTTACTGTGCCCCAGGATGAGTGAGGATTCTTTGGTTGGGGAGGTGGTTGAAATCATTTGGTGTTTGCTGGGATAAGGATGGACCTCATTTTTTAACAGAGGGTGGTAGGTGCCAGCCTTCATAGTGACACCAAACACTAACCTTGGGGCCTGCAATCAATATAAGTGTCTGACAGAATTATGTTCTCCCCCAAAGATATTTGTGTCCTGATCTATGGGAACTCTTCCATTAAACTTTGCATGGCAAAGGGGGATTTGGGGCATAGTTGCATTTAAGGGTGACCTTGAATAAGGGGGTTATTTTGGATGACTCAATGGGTGTAGTAGAATCACAGAAATCCTGAAAGGTGGACAAGAGTGGGCTGGAGCGATGGCTCAGCAGTTAAGAGCTCTTGCTGGTGGGATTGCATACTGGAGTTGGGTTCCCAGCACCCATGTTGAGCAGCTCACAACTGCCTGTAACTTCAACTCCAGGGGATCCAATGCCCTCTTCTGGCCTCTATGGGCACCCAGACACATGTAGGCATAGTTATACACAGACACAGACACATACACATAAATAAAAAAATATTGAAAATGTAGACAACAGAGGTCTGGGGTGTAGCTCAATTGGTAGAGAGTCTTCTTAGCCATTCATGAGGCTCTAAGTTCAATCTCCAGCACCACATAGACCAGGCGATTGCCTTGGAGCCTGGAGAAAAGGCCACCGTGAGTGTTTTATGGAAACTTGGGGACATGCATTTTGGATTTTCCACGTTCAAAACTATATGATGATAAATTTGTATGGATTTCAGACACTATATTGGTGGTTATTTCTTCCGGCAGCCCAGGAAATGAATGCAATAGACAAAGCGTCTAATCGTCACCTTGGCATTGAGTCTACAGGGAATGGGAACTGATGCATCAAGCAGAGGTTTCTTTGGGTGTGGTACTGACAGGTGCTTCCTTATCTGGGTGTGGTCATTGGAGGGGTTGGGGCCTCTGAGGCTGGCTTGATGGCCTGGCAGGATGGCTTGAGTAACCAAGTGATGTGACTGTGTAAGATAAAAGGCCTTGTGTGCCTATTACCTCTGCTGTGACAGCCCAGCCCTCCCTTAAGGCATCTGGCTGGGATGACCTCATGTAATGGTGTTAGAGGTGCTGACCTCTCCTTATCCCACCCTCCTGTTTTAATCCTTGCTCTGTGTGATTCTGATGTTTCTTTAAGCATCTTGGGAACACTCGTCAGTACATATTTGCTCCAGTGGATGAGCTTGTCCAGCTCATTCCTGTTCTTTCCTGGATGTGTCCCAGCTGCTGTAGCTGGGGCCACTACAGCATCCTCTGTGGGGAATGTGGCTACCACCTCATCAGTACCCTTTCCTGCCTCTGACCTACAGGATGAGGTATCGGGGTAGTACAGGGCAGGGGGACTGGATAGAGGTGACCAGAGCCCTGACTGAGACTTGTGCTTTCAGAACTGAGTTTGTGCTTCGTACCTGTCAAGGGCCTGACTTTGGCTTTCCTGCCATCTGCACAGCAAGCAGGTCCTGGGCCTTCCTGTATTTACTGTGTCCCCATCCAGTCCCTCTCTAATTCACTAGCTGGTGAGAACCTATAAGCCTAGAGATGAGGAGTAATGAAGGAAACCTGCTTGGAGGAGGTGACCCTGCCTCATAGACACAGTAGCAGTGAGCTGGGAAGAATGAAAGAGAAGCTCTGATTTGCTGTGCTTCAGAAGAGAGGAAAGAACTGTGGGGCTCATCTTGTGCCCGGGGAGACTCTGAATGCAGCCCTTCTGGAAGACACAGCTTTCTACTGCACACACCTCATGGTGTATATACAAATGAAGCATGTTGCCTTTGGTGGGCTGGCTCCACTCACTGATATGAGGCCTCGAGCCACTTTAGAAGAAGGGGCCTTTATGGCATTCACGTTAACGCTGTATATGTGCAGACTGGGTTCATCTCCTAGGATGACACTAAACACCTCTTTAAAGCCAGGCCAGGACAGCTCACCTGTCATCCACATCAGGGCCCAATGGCTCAGGGGCCTCACATGCCCTTCTCAGACCTCTCAGGCTTCTTCGCCCAGAATGCTAGGAATGGCCTGATGCTGCCCAGACTTGTAGGCGGCCTCAGGGAAGGTCAAGTTGTCTAGGAGGGTGAAGGGGAGGGGCACCCTTTCCTAGTAGGTTGGAGGAGAAGGGGCCAGACCCATGAGCTCAGCTGTTTGGAGCCCTCCCCCATTTCCTCCTACCCCAGGAAGGGGTGCTCAGGGGGTTTGTTAGGGGCATTGCTTCCTATCTGCAGTGAGGCTCACATTCCACTGCAGTGTCCGCGGGTTGCTTGCCTGCCAGACACCTGGCTAGAATAACAATGAGCTGGAGGCGCT
This sequence comes from Nannospalax galili, assembly GCF_000622305.1. Classification (NCBI taxonomy): domain Eukaryota; kingdom Metazoa; phylum Chordata; class Mammalia; order Rodentia; family Spalacidae; genus Nannospalax; species Nannospalax galili. Next base: position 4,090,218 of record NW_008348568.1, read on the forward strand.
GCAGGCGGCCTCCTCTCAGCGCTGAGGGATGCTCTGCTGGGAGGCTGCTCGCTGCTGAGCCAGCGCTTCCGCCTTGCCTTCCTTCCAGGCTCTCCTTGAGTCTTTAACCAGAGCTGGGCTCCTGGTAAAAAGAATGCTGAGGACAATCCTTGAGCTTGTGCAGTCTCATTTCTTATGTACATGTTGCAGGTGCGTGAGAGAGTATGGGGGCATGGTGAGGCTAGGAGACACGGGAACTCCAAAACCCTAAGACTTGAAGCTAAGATCATCAGAGATGTCACCCTTTATCCAGCATCTTTTTTGTTGTGAGTGTCCCAGAGGCTTGGGACACCTGCCCCAATGATAGCCTCCTAATAACACAGCTCCTTAGCTGGGCATGGGAAGGCCACTCTAAACCAATACAAGGCTTCATTACAGGCTCTTTATATGGAAGCTTTGATCCTCTCTGTACTCAGCCACTCCTAGTTTTTCCTTGACATCTACAATATTTTCTTTTCTTATTATAAAGCAAACAGTTATTTCGTTTTAAAATATTTTATTATTTATTTTATATGTGTGAGTGTATTGCCTGCATGTATGTAAGTGCACTTATGTCATGCAGTGCCCTCAGAGGTCAGAAGAAGGTGTTGGATCCTTTGGAACTGGAGTTACGGATAGTTGTTAGCTGCCATGTGGGTGCTGGGAATCAAACCCCAGTCCTCTGCAAGACCAGCCAGTGCTCTTAACCACTGAACCATCTTTCTAGCCCCACAGTTATTTTGTTTAACATAGTGAAGCATTCCTACAAACCAGTCAACTGTCCTGAGCCCTCTGCAAATATTAACTCTTTTGCTGAGTGCTGGTACTAAACCAGAGGTTAGGCCAGGTTCCAAGCAGGGTTCTAGAAAATCCTATAAGTACAGCCTGAGGGTCTGTGGCATTCTTTACACCACCAAGAGGAGACACCTTAGAAATAAGCACCATGATTACTTCTAGAATCCAGTGTATGGTCACATAGCTGTATGGAGACCACTCATTGCATTTCTAACAATGTCAGCTTACTCTTATTCCAATGAATAGCACACCTTTAATGGTCCCGCACATCTAATTTTGCTTTCTGTTCCTTCTTCTCAACATAGCTGTATTTTCAATGTCATCCTTTTGCTTTTGAGCAGACATATACTCTGTTGTGTGGCTGATGCACACTTTGGTATTGGGGAGCTGCACCTGCCAATAATGACATCCGTAATAGTCAGCTTAGGACTGTGCTGATGGCAGAGATGTTGTATGACTAGAGGTCTAGGCCCAGGCTTGGACTTCAACTCTAGTGAATTGCAAGTTGTGTGTTATATATCATACATTTGCAAGTGCATATTACATATTGCAATGAAGTATTTAAACAGTCATTAGTAGTAAGTCATGAAGCTGGCATTCTTATTCTTTATTAAATAACAATGATGCTAATGCTATCAGGTATTAAGTAGCTCTCATTACCTAGTACTAAGTTTTGCAGTATTTGCCTATTATCAAAAGTCAAAGGAATAAATAAGATGTCAGACAATAGCAACCGTTTTCCAAGAAGCTCTTTCCCTTCTTCTCCTTTATTTTTTCCTGTGAGCATAGGGACTGGTTATTTGCACCATTGCTGACAACCTCACGACCTGCAACTTTGAGAACTTTTTCATCTATAAATTTATTTTTTAAGAGAAAGACAGGTCCAGAGTATCCAAATCCCAGGAATGGGCAGCTTCTCCTCTCTTCTCCCCCCCCCCCCCCCCCGCCTTTGCTATGTAGCTCAGGCTAACCTTGAACTAGCTGAGCTCTTCCTGCCTCAGTCTTTTGAATGCTGGGATTATAGGATGCACTACCACACCCAGCCACAAATCTTACTTTATGAGAGGACACACCTGGCCACAAATCTTCCTTTATGTAAGGAGGATACAGTGAACAGTTGTTCTAGCTTGATGGGGCCCCTCCCACATTCCTGTCTGCACTAACCTCAGAATGTGCCCTTGTTTGGACATGGGGGTTTTTGCTGATATAGTTATATCAGATGAGCACTGTGAGAGGACCAGGAACTAGCACCATACAGCCACTCTCACTAGCTGAGTGTCAGTCCTTTTTTTGGCTCTCAGGTTATATTTCAAAGGTTGCTAGGAAACCTTTTTTTCCTTCTCTCTTTTGATGAGAGATGCATAAAGTGACTCCAGAGATGCCTTGGGTGAAATTATAATCTGATAAAGTAAAACCAGGAGCCACCAGGATTGCACAAGGAGCTCAGTGCATGTCCTTTCTCTGAAAATGGGTTTCTGGCGAGATTCCTAGAAAATTGTAGGTTCGTGGCTGGGAAGGGATAAAGGCCTCAAGCAGTGGTCACTTCTGCTCCTCTGCTAACCAAGGCTTCCAGTGGATTCCAGAGTGAGGAGCTTCGTGCCCACTTCTTATGTCCCCCAGATTTTCTCTGCCTTTTTATCCTGCCTCAGTGCTGGATCAGGGTGCGCCCTGCACCCGGGGATTGGTGCTAGACCAAGACAAGCTTAGGGACAAGAGGGAAGAGGGTAGGTGAAAAACGAAGGCAGAGATGGGAGGGATTCAGCCACAAACCAAGGCGTGTCAAGGCCTGTGTGCTCTATGCAAGCCAGAAAGGGCCTGGGAAGATGCTCCTTAGAGCCTCCAGGAGACCACTCTTCTGGGAGATGGACGTCTCACCTCCAGAACCAAGGGGGATACATTTCTGCTGGTTTAAGCAGTCCAGTGTGCAGTGATTTGTTAGGAAACTCTGACAGCACCCCACACAGAATAAATCTCCCCCACTGAGGGAAGTGAAGTGAGAGAATGAGCTGCACCCCCCCCGCAACCCCCCCATTCTACGTGGGCACTCAGCAAGCACTAATGAAGAAAAGATGAAGCACAAGGTTGGACCAGTCATTCTGTTCCTTAGTCTCTGCCGGCGCACTGAGAGCTCTTGAAATGTCTAGACAATCATTCTCTTTGGCTAGCGGAAGCTCGCTCTCCCACTTACTCGCTGAGGAATCTTGAGTAGATGGCGAAACAGGGCTCTGGACTACAGATCCTTGTTTGTGAAGTGCACAGTGGTCTGCGTCATGGTGATGGTTAAATGCGGCTGCTGCGTGGACAGTCCTGGCGTGTCCCTGGGAATGTAAGCTCTTTTGTTTTTATGGTTGGCTAAAGAAATGAACAGTGTTGCTGGATGCCCCCTATTTCCTGTTCATTCTGCCAGAGCCACATCTTCCTTCTGTCTTCCTGTCTCCCGTTACTGGGAAGGGTAGTGCATGTTTGCTTTCTCGTTGTTGTGACAAAATACGAAGAGAGGGATTATTTTAGCTCGATGGTTTGAGAGTACAGCGCACCATGGGGAAGACATGCTGGTGAGAGGGGCTCTAGCTGTGATAGCAGGAACATAAAGCAACAGAACATTACATCTGTTTCCTTTTTTTCTTTTAGATTCAGTCTTAGGGCCCCAGTCCATGGGAGGGTGTTGTCCACATCCAGGGTATGACTTCCCTCCTTGGTTAGCCCTCTCTGGAAACACCCTCAGAGGTATGTCCCCCTAGGTGGTTCTAAATCTAATCAAGTTGATAGAGGTGACTAACCACCACTGGCCCAAAGCTCCTATGGTGAAAAGTTGCCATCATCTGTCCTTCTGAACTGTCTCCATATCATCTTCACGTGAATTGAGTAGCAAGGTCCCTGTCTGCCTCCTTAGAGAGGAAGGAAAAATAATGATGGTCGGAGCAAAGTAGGGACTGCAAAGGAAAGGTTAGTGCCACACCTGGCCCCCTCCAGAGTGCACCATAGGGCTGTACTGGAAACAGACACCTTGTCCACAGACCTGCTACACAGTTTGTATAGTTTACACGTAAGACTATCAGTGGACTGTATGCCCAGGAGCTTTCTTGCTGAGTGGAAAACCTCAGAAGTATGGGTTCTTACTAAGGAGGCAGAGGACAGGGCATATGTGCCCCAGGCTGTTTTAGACCAAGTAGTACAGAAAGAATGGAGGCTTACTTAGCTCATGGTTTTGGAGGTTGAAGAGGCCAAGGGCATGGCACAGGGATCTGCTTGAGATCTGGTGAGGGCCAGCCTGCTACATCATCATGTGGTAAAGATCGTCATATGATGGGAGGGAGCTAGCCTGAAAGCTTAGATCCCTCTGTCTCTTCTCAAGTCACTTAATGATACTATGTGACTATCTCCCAAAGGCCCTCACCTCCTAATACCTTTCATTTATGTATTCTGGAATAAAAATGTCAACACATGTACTTTGGAGAGATATAATCAAGTGACAGCAATATGAAAACTTATAATCAAACCGACATTAGAGGAAAGAAGGAAAACCTACCCCTGAATACCACATATACTCACTATGTCCCACCACCCTGGCTTCAGGTCTCCTTTGCTGGTCCAGTTGCTCTTGGTGGAAAAACCACAGGAGAGTACTAAGTAGTAGTTCCTTGTGCCCCAACAACAGCCCTGCTTTCCAAATTAGGAAATCTGACCTCAGAGAGATTGCTTTGTTTTTTAAGTCATTATCTAAATGGAAAACTACACACTGTCTCCTTTCCTACATTCCTTTGCCTCATCTGTGTGTGTGTGTGTGTGTGTGCGTGTGTGTGTGTGTGTGTGTGTGTCTGTGTCTGTGTGTGTCAGTGTCAGTGTCTGTGTAGAGCTATGTAGATTTACATAGGATACTTTGTGGCTGAGTGCCATGGGTAGCTGACTGGTTCTCTGGAAACCTTTTTTCCTTTTCTTTTGAGACAGGGTCTCATGAAACTCAACTATGAAGTTGAAGATTACCTTGAACTTCTGATCTTCCTGTGTCCACTTTTTGAGTACTAGGATTGCAGGTGTATACCACCACGCTTGTTTTGTGCATGGAACACAGGGCTTTGTGCATGCTAGACAAGTACTTTACTAATTGAGCTACATCCCCTGCCCTGCAAGTCTTGGTGCTGGGGGCTAGACTGCTAGACTCCTGGTACCTAGAACCTTATGGCCTCTTAACCTTAGAGCCTATTAGGAGTGTATGAGTGCCTCTCAGTGTGGGTAGGGCGTTCATAAGAAGAAGGATAATTGGTATACATTCTCTGGTATCTTAAAATTGTTTCTATATTTATCATGTAAGCTTGTGTGTATGTATATATATGTGTGTATGCCACAGCATGTGTGTAGAGGTCAGAGAGTCAGTTCTCGCCTTCTACCATGTGGGTTCCAGAGACAGAACTCAGGTCATCAGCCTTGATGGCAAGTGCTTTACTTACTGAGCCATGTTTCCAGCTTTGGTTTCTTAATTTCTACAGTACATTTGCTAATAAAATGCAAGTATTGTTTTCAGATGTTAATATTTGCTTCACATCAATATGACAGGTGTTTTATGTAGCATGTTTTCAGTCAGTATGCTGATAGACACAGAGGCAGTTTGTTCACTGACTATAGTGTGACAATCTTCTTAGGAATGCATCTGTTCCCTAGGAATGCTGTAACAAATTTCCACAAACTTATTTTTTGTGTGCATATTTTTTTTAAAGGTAGGGTCTCATGTAGCCCAGGCTAGCTTCAAATTCACCATAATTATCCATATAGCTGAGGGTGATCATTAACTTCTAATCTTCCTGCTTCTACCTCCCAGATGCTGGGATGCCAGGTGCATACCACTTTACCCCATTTTATCCAGTACTGAGAACTGAACCCAGAGCTTTGTCTAATGATTAAGCTACGTCCCAAATCTCAGCCCCTTTAAAATAACACTTTATTTTTGAGAACACAGTATTGCTAAATTAGATAGGCTAGCCTTGAATTCACTCTATAGGCCAGGTTAAACTTGAACTTGTAATCCTCATGTTTTGGCCTGCAGAGAAGCTCAGGATACAGGGATTACAAGTGTGCACCAACATGCCTGGTCTCATGAATGTTTCCTGGGTGCTGAATGCAGCAGTTCTGAGAGGTATGAACCTGAGATTGTGTGGTCCTTTGGCTGTCACAATCATGATGGAGATAAATAAAGGGACTAGGAAAGCGCAAGGCAATGCGGGGCTCAGGATTTGGAGAAAATAGGCCTATATTCTTGTGTTTTCCAAATGTCCTAGTTCTGTGTATTGGGCAATACCAAGCCAATGGACCAGAGAAGTTGATAGGTTTGGGATTTAAAATAGATGATATCATCATGCTGTGGGGGCACTGGGAAGGGAGGCAATGGATTAGCTTTGGGATCAGTCACAAGGCATGATGTGAAGATTGGGGATGGCTACATGGGGATGAACAACAGCTTTGTAGAGTGAGTAGAAGCCTCTAAGGGGTTGGATGGGCCCAAAGAAGGTGATCATGTAAGATATTCAGTGTGGTGGTATCTGAAATGGAAAGTTTGGATGTAGAGCCTTCATCTCAATTCATCTTGTGATCATCCCCATGGTCCCTGCCTGGTAGAGGTAGTAGGAGGCTGAGCTGTACTGAGCCCTGGTGTGCAAGGTCTCCAGTTTACAAGGAGCTCTTAGACCGGAGCTTTGGGAATCATCATCACCTGTGGCCTGAATAGGAAGCCAGTTGGAGACAGATGTGAGGCAGTTTAGAAGTGCCCTGTGATAAGAAGGAAAGTCCTGTCTTCCTTACTATGTACCAACCCTTCCCTTCCGTAACATTGCTGTGGTCTCCTTCCAGTCTGCAGGGAGCTGACTGCTTTCTCTCTCAGCTTCCTGTGGCCCCAAGGCCGCCTCTCTGGGCCCTTGCCATGCCCAGGGAAGGGAAGACTTGATTGCCCTCAAGTGTACCCTAGGCTCTCAGGGTGGGTTGTCCCTATAACATAGAGGCTGCTGCCTTTGCCCAACAGTTCTTTGTGTGGCTGTGCATTTCTTGTGGAGGAAGGACGTTATAAGGTCAGTTTTCTATGGTTTCTGGGGGAGAACTGAGTGCTGGGGCTTGTCTCAACTCCTTGCGAGACTTCCTCAGTGACAGTGGGAAGTCCTTCACCAGCTTGGATCTGTTTTTCCAAGGTTAAGACTGGGAGAGGTCCCAGGAGCTGCAGAGGCTGCCTGCTCTGTTCTGGGGCTCATATAAATAAGGAAAAGAAAACTGTTTGTGTGAGTCAGTTTGATTATCTTTCAGAACAAATACTGGAGAAAAAAACAACTTAAAGAAGGGTTTTACCATCTTTCACTTTGCCAGTTACACTTATGTCTTCATTGGCCATTCAAGTGGGACAAAGGATTTAAAACACAGGCAGACTTGGTGTTTGTCTTGTAAACTGTCAGGGGAAACATTGGGGGAAAAGGATTTATTTTGGCTTACAGTTTCAGAGGTCTTAGTCTGTCATGACACGTGAGAGTGGTGGGGTCCAGCAGCTGCCAGGAAACCGAGAACAAATGCCTGTGCTAGCCTGCTTCTGGCTTCCCTCTCTCTTTTCTTCCAAGCAGACCCCAGCCTATAGCGTGGAGACACCCACATGGAAGGCAGGTCTCTCCCACTTAGTTCATCTTTTCGGGATATACCCTCACCCTTGGACGCACACTAAAGCATGTTTTACGTAATCTCTTAGGTGCTTGAATCTAATCAAGTTGACAATCAGAGTGAACCTTCCTATACTCTGTCACATTAGATGACTTGAATTTAGTTTCATCTCCCAAACCTCATTTATTGGAGTCCCAGTTGCCCAGGGTGACAGTGACTCTGCTTGGGTTGTGAGCACACTGTGTGCTGAGCATTTTGTCTTTTCATTCTGTATATTTCCACAGATGAACCCAGAGAATACTTTTTACAAAATTAAAAATTAAAATATTGAACAGATGAAGAAATACTTAAAAAGGATGTGCTGGAGGCCACAAGGCCATGACCCCACATGGGGATTCAGGCTCTGGTTGATTGGCTCCCAATCCCACCTCAAATCCCATGCTCTGAATGGATGAGTGAGTGTGAGGGGGAGTGTTGTGGAGAGGCTTGGTGATTCTGAAGCAGCTGATCCCTGTTATTCCTGCAGCCTGGGGAGGAAAGGAAAGGGAGCAGAAACAGAGCCTGTCTGCAGGAGGATAGCTGTAGCTTTGTCTGGGAACAGATCTTGATCTGTTTTCCCAGGGTGGACGAGACCTAGCTCTCAGAGTGCAGAGAATCAGCATGCACACGGCTAGAGATTGGTTCTTCTCTGTTCTAAACGGGGAAAGGGGGACATGCCTCCTTTGTGGTGTTGGATTTTATGAAATTTCACTCTGTCAGCATGAGAGGTACAGCCAGTGAGGCTGGTGAGGGCTAGAGACTGCATTCTTACCTCCTTTCCAGTCCTGCAGTCAGTCCTGTTTCCCTTTGGACAGGGACACAGCCCTGGTGTCAGGGATGCTGTGTGTTTCCTTTTCTGTGAGCTGCATTTCATTTGTACCAACCCTGCGCTTTGCAAAGCATTCGTCTGTTCAGCTGTGTTTAAGGGAGTTGATGCACAAAGATGTTCTTTCTGTTGGTATTGGGTAGGAAACAACAGTAGTCTGTGTTTATTCTCAGTGTCTGCTGCAGGGGGTCAGCTGATGTTAATATTTAGGAGGCAGGGTCAAGAGGGAAGTGACAAATTTGGACCTGAGGATCTGGGAGGCAGAGAGGAAAGAGACTCGGCCAAGAGAAAGGGCCAGGGGACATATTTTCCTGGGGAGCTTTTCTGTGTCACTGAGCTGAGGCATGCTTCCTGGTGAAGCCTCCCCCTGGAGGCCTTCCAGGCATGGCAAGCTGACCACAGTGGGCTGTGAGAAGATGTAGCAGGAGCCCCGGAAACTGCTGATTCCCAAGCCAGAGGGCCTGTTTTCATGTCTTTGATGGTTCTACAGCACACTTTCTCAAGAGAATCTTAAAAAGTACAAATTAACTTTTCACAGGGGTGATACACAAAAGCAGACCTGTCACACTTCAGAATTTGATCATCTGAACCCACAGGCTTAGTCAGCACTTGGATGAGCACAGTATCATCAGATGTTCAAAAAGCTCTCAAACCTTCCAGTTATTCACTTTGTCCTAACTTTTCTATTTTGGTTTTAGTATTAAAAAATATTATTTATGGTATGTATGGGTGCATGCCAAGAATGTGGATGCATAATATGTGTGGGTGTGTGTGTGTGGGAATTCAAAGGGTTACTTTATGGAGTCAGTTCTCTCCTGCCTTTATGTGGGTTCTGAGGATTGAACTCACATCACCAGCCAGTGTGGCAAGTGTCTTTCCTCACTGAGCCATCTTGCCGGCTCCTTGTCCTGACGAATATACTTCCCTGCTGTCTCCTTTTTCTTCCCTTTACCCCAATTCCAAGTTATATCTGCGAGATGTGCTATATGTTTTGCAGGAACTCATAGATCATTCTCACTGATGCTTAGATTCCGAGAATGCTTTTAAAATCCTTCCTATGGCTGATGGGTATCTGAGGAGTTTCTGAGCAATGCTGGAAACATCTCAGACTTGCCTCTTGCTGGTCCTACGCACATATTCCCATGCAATTATGCTGTAGACTGGAGCCCCTGGGCTGAAGGGGCTGCATGTGCCCACATGGGTGAATAGCACATGTCAGCATCCCTGAGCATTAGCTGGGAAGAAGTGTCTTTTGTAGAATGCCTGTCTATCAGGATCAGGTAGCCACTTCCTGGTATTAAGTAGTCTGTCGTCTTGATTTTAGCCCCATAGTGAGTAAGCAGAAGACATAGTGTAAGTGCTCCCTGTGAGGGAAGTACTAGGGTTTGGTGACACCGGAAGTCCCAGTGTTGCAAGCTTCCTGTTGTTCCTTCTGACAGGTGAGAGCATGGTGCAGCTCCTGCACACTAGCCGTGCCCTTATTCAGGGACCACCCCTTGGCTACAGGAATACAGGATAATTCTTTCTCAGGTGACAGAACTTTAATGGACAGGCCCCCAAGAAAATAAACTTGGCTTCAGACTTGCCTGAGGGCTTCAGTAACTAACAGCATGTCCCCTATCCTCTCCCCTGCTGTTAACTGAGACTGTGCCATAAATCACAGTTCCTCTTTCCTGTGTATGCCTGCCCTACTGGCTCCGTACTCCACAGCTGCTGCTCTGGGCCTCAAGTTTCTTATCTCTGCAACCAAATAATAATGGTTTATAACTCAGCTGTTTTTGCAAAGATGAAATGAGACTGTGTATGTGTGAAATGTTTGGGACGTTTTGGTTACAGCCATCTTGGGTAAGCATTTCTCACAAGATAACTCAGGATGCTGGATCAAAGCTCTGGCTTGGAAAACAGACTGCCTAGCCTCAGGCTCTGAGTTTTCTTTAAGATTTATTTTAATTTTCATTCACGTGTATGTATGTGTGTCTATGGAAATGTATCATACGTGTTTGTAGTTGCCTGTTGAGGCCAGAGGAGGGCTTCAGATCCCTGGGAGCTGGACTTACAGATGATTGTGATCTGCCTGATGTGGGTGCTGGGAACCAAACTTAGGTCCTCTTGAAGAGCATTAAGTGCTCTGAACTGCTGAGCCATCTATCGCTGTAGCTCTAGACACCTCTCTCACTAGTGTGAATCATAGTTATTTTCTGTGTCTCCAAATCTTATTCTGCACACTTTGCTCAAGAGTCCCTGGTGTTTGGGAATTTTGTGGGATGGGGAGGCCAGGGCTGCCTGCAGAGTGAGTGACTGATGCTTCATAAAGGGCCAGGCCTCAAACCCTAGGGACTGTGGACCAATCTATTCTATGCCCTAGTTACTTTTGGGATAATGTGAATGTACTGGGCTGGTGAGACCAAGACACAGCAGCTAGGAGAGCCCTGGACCTAGTAGAAGCCCAGGAGTGGCTGAATGGTTAAGAGGAGAGGCAGCTCACAGTGCAGGGAGGGCCTGGAACCCTGCCAGGCTTGTGTGGTCGTCTTTAAAAAGAAACAAAGACTGACTTCCGACCAGGTGACCCTAAGCCTCTAAGCCTAGCAGCTGCCTACCAGGACTTCATAGCCCTGCAGGGGAGCCTGGCTGTGTGCCAGATCTCGCCTTCTGTCAGCCTAAACAAGCCAGTTCGCTTTCCCTTCATCAGCTTTGTGGGCCTATAGGGCCTTGCTTCCCATTGAGGCAGCTCTGAGGATCCCCATGTAGACTAGAGACCCCTGCCTGGAGAGGAGAGGCCCATTTAGCAACGCTCACTGAAGGCCCCCCTGGCTGCCTGCTTATATTTGGGTGCTAGTATCCTGAGGAATCCTTCTTAGTACCTAACTCTCCCAGCATGTTAGGGTTAAATACAAGGAAGGAGTGATGGTTGCTACTGAAGGCCTGCGATTATGACAATACTGTTTCCTTCTTCTCTGTCCTAGGCCCGATCTGTTTGACATGACTATGATAAAAGATGCCCCTTTGGAGGGCTGTGCCTGCTGGTTGCATGGAAACTACTCGGGGATTTTCCGAGCCCTGTGGATTTACAGTGCCTTGGGAGTAATGCTGGTGGATGCAGGCCTTGGAACGACACTCAGCATGCTTCGGGATGCTGCTAGTGGCTTCATGGATTCTTTCAGCCTGGATACCCACTGGGGACAAAGACCACAGTTTCAAGTTTACTTCTCTACCTTTGACTTGGTGGGAATATTTGCTCTGGTCTCTCTGGCAACCTGGATTCCTTCTAAAACGTAAGTCCCCAAGTCCCATTTCTCCTGATGAAGCATGCCTGACACGTTCCTTCCAGAGTGTTCTGTGCTATAGGCCAGGTTGTCCTACTGATGGTTGAGGGCACTTTGTGCTGTGGCTGGTTATCAGGAGAGCTGCCATCTCCTGAACTCATCCATGTGTCTGGTATGAGGCTGGGAGCCCAAAGTAAAAAGTTCTCCTGGAACCAACCACCCTTCTTTGTGCTGATGGGCACTCACTGATCAAGGGTTCACATGTCTGTCTTCCAGATTGTAGATACTCTGAAGATCAAGGCCTGTGGAGGATGTCTGTGTCTTGGAGACATGGTGGGCACCTGGCACATGGTCTTTCACACTGAAAAAAGAATAGAGGAAAACACTGTGATTAATTCAGGACACTCGTAGTTCATACGGAAGATAGGCATGGCAGGATGGTTTCTTGGCTCTGTGCTTAGAGCTGAGAATAACAAAAGACCAAATGGCTGGTACTGTGAGAGGTGTGTGTCAGCAGGTGGTTGTTGTGGGTTTGAATCTCTAGCACCCTATGTGAATCAGGGCAAGTGACAACTGAATTCTTTTCCTTCCTCTCTTAAGCAGGGCCAGTATTGAGGTTCTTCTATCCCCTTCTATCACAAGGTTGGTGTTGAGGCTTATAAAACAGACACTATGTGCAGAACACATGCCAGATGTGGCACAGGGTCAGGGCAGTGCTGGTGGAGAGCAGCTTCTGGGGCGGTTTCTTCTGCTTGGCTCTGAAAAGTCTTTCTGAGCAGAGCCAAATAAGACAATGCTAGACTTTGCACTGGGCACCACAGGTTGGCAAAGACAGTTGGTTGAGGGTCACAATTACTGCAGCCCGTGGGAAGACTGAGAGTCAGACCAGTGATAGGCAAGGGAAACGGGCTTCCTGCTAGCTGGAGGGAGGGAGCAGAGGCTCACCAGTCCTCTGTGGTTCTGCAGCTGATGGGCAGGAAGCTTAACCCCTTGGGACTTGCAAGGTTGGTAGTGCCTAGAAATGTTTACTGTAGTGCCAGGTTACCCAAAGGAAACTTGAACCTGGGGCCACCTAGCATTTGGCTGCCTAAGTGATACTTGGGGTGGGGTCTGATTATGGATGGACTTCAGGCCTAGCTAGTCGATAATGAACTCTCCGGCAGCCCTCCTTGAATTGCTAGTGCAAACATAGGCCTCTGCCTGTAGTACATGCTAGGTGTATGCTGACTATATACTTGAGGAATCTGAGATCAGAAGTAGATTGTCTTACTTGGAGGCTAGGCACACAGTAGACATGTCATTGAAACAAGGTTGGTCTGATGGGATGGTGACCCCTTGTAGGTTCTTCAAGTGGGCAGTGTGTCCCCACTCTATAGGTGAGAACCTAGGGGCATGTATGACTTACACAGGATATTTGCTGAGAAGGTTGAGTTTAGGTGTCTGTTTTGTTTTGGTTTGGTTTTGGTTTTTTTGCGGGGGACAGGGTCTCCCTGTAGCTCCAGCTGGTCTGGAACTCTCTATGTAGACCAGGCTGGCCTTGAAGTCCGCCTGCCTCTGCCTCCCAAGTGCTGGGATTAAAGGCATGCGACACCATGCCCAGGAGGTGTCTGATGTTTAATGCAGAACCAGTCAAGTCAGCTGGAGGAGAAAGACTTTTCTGGAGGTCTTAGGGTTAAAGATGTATGTGTGTGAGACTTCTGCTGTGGATGATCTTGGGCCCATGGAGTCTGGAGTCCTACTTCTCCCTAGGAGAGACAGACTTTAGGGGATACCCCCAGAAATTAGGGACCAGTGCTGGGCCTGGGGCTAGAGTTGAATTGCACTAAGGTACTAGCACTCAGTTGCTCCTGGTTTGGGAGATGCTGTGTGTTTGGCAAGTGGGGACTTGCAGCACAGGGTGATAAGAGCTCTGTTCCTGGACCTGACTGAGCAGGAGAAGGGAGAGGAGTCATTTCAGGAAGGGGCTATGAGGCTCTCAGCTTCTCAACCTCTTCATGCCCTCTCCCTCATCCTCCTGCTGTGACAAGTGCACCTCATTTATCGTATGACTCACGGCTCCCTTTCTCTTCTTTTATAGGTTACTCCCTAGAAATAACCCCATTGTGGTGGTCCTCTTTATCTCCCCTTGTGAGAGTGCAAGGGTAGGCTCAGGCACTAAAAGACACAGAACTGTAACGGGGAGAAATAAGTCTGTGTTTGGTGGTTTCAAGAGGGCTACACCCTAGGAACAAGGATGTAGTAAAAATCGCCATTTTATTAGATCAGCCTCTGTGCAGAGTGAGTGGCAAGGCTGATCCATGCAAACCCCAGAACAGAGCTGTGCGTAGGCACTGTTAAGATCTGGGTTACTTCTAGAGTGACCAGCGAGAGGCAAAGCAACTATTCCCATGGACCACACTGCCTGGAGCTGAGAGATGTGACTTCAGCTCCTTCTTGGCCCCTCTAGTGACTGTGGCCCTGAGCAAATCACCCTCTCCTTTTGGTCTGTTCTTATTGGTAGGAAACTATGTGATTGCTCTTCTAAGCTGGGATGCTTGGGAGTAAAAGGGCATTGTGACACTTACTGAGAGATGACAAGTGTAAGACAAGCAGACATTAGGATGTGGCTTCCAGGATCACAGCACCAGGTCCAGGGACATATGGTCTCACTAGTTGGATGATTGGTGCTGTTGATGCCAGTGCTTTTGGTGCTGGCGATACTGGTTAATGTGGGCAGTTTTGGTGGTCTTGATACTGGTGGTCTTGGTACTGGTACTGCTGATATTGGTAGTTCTGGTTCTAATATTGGAGCTGTTCGTGATGATGCTGATAATGCCTTTGGTTCTGGTGTTGTCACTGGTTCTTATGGGCCTGGTGTACTGATTCCAGGGGTTCTGGTGTTACCGATGCTGGTACCTCCAAGTCCCCTGGCAGCTCTGCCATTTCCTGTGGTAGCTACAGCAGTGGCCTGTACTTCTCTTTATGATCCACGTCCTCCGTCAGCCCTCTTCTGCCTGGCAGGGCATGTGTCTTGTTGAGTGCTGTTATCAAGGCTGTTTTGCCTTGGTGGGCTCCCGAGGAGATGGAAACATATACTCTAGTCCTGGGGATCTTCCCCTAAGATCCTCCAGCTGCCATTCCTGGAGATAGCTTAGCATCCTGGACCTGTCCCCATACCAGTGTGCCCAGAGCCCAGGGTGTCTGCATAAGCCATCTAATTTTGCAGATATTAGTGATGAGATTGTAGAAATCTAACTCAAGGTAAGGTTGCTATTTCTTGAATACAAGTAGGCCTCTTGGTCCTGAAAGGGTCTTAATTTAGATTGTCAATCCTTGTTTAGAAGTGTGGTACCATGGCTGTGGGGAGCTCACAACATCACAGGCACAAAGTTTCAGAGACTGTGACATGACACCACATTCTGCTTCCATGTATGATAAGGCTGTGGGTCACTATGATTCTCCCTAAATCTGGGAGATTCTTGACGAAGTGGCTGTTCAGCTTGGTCTGCAGCGACACTGAACCCCCATCTCTTCTCCCTGAAAACAATCAACAAAGAATCCTTCCTAAAAGAAACCCCTAAAATCTGAAGAATCTCCGAGTAACAGCATCTTATAATCATGTAAGGCATTGATTGCAGGGTCTGTGTTGGTCCCCTCTCTCATACATAGTGAGCACCCAGAGTTTTCCAGGTAACCCTCCTGTTACTCTAGGTTGAATTACGATATGGTAAATATTCCCACTGCAATCAACTGATGACTTCTTCATCTTTTTCATTCATTTTTCCTCAGTGATTGGAGACTATTTTCTCCCCTACAGTTTTACTGTTGGAATTAATTGGAAGTACGTGTTCAAGGGCTTGAGTCAACATTTTTGTTGTTTTGTTTTTGCATATTATACGTACTCAGAGAATATTAGCTATTTTTAAGTAAAATAGTGAAGTGGAATTGGGAGAGTAAAACACAAGACACAGAGAAATAGGAAAATACCGAAGATGAGTCCATGACTTATAGAAATTGAATGTTAAATTTAGCTCTGAGCTTCCTAGTTAGCACAACATGCTGAGTGTGTTATATTTGTGTCTAAATTAAGGTTTGGCAAACTTTTCCTACCCAGGGCCAGAAAGTAAATATTTTCAGTTTTAGGAGCCCCCGCAATTCCCTATCACCCACCCACACTACTTTTGCATCTGGAGAGCTCCCAGAGCAATATGTAAATGAGTGGGTGTGGCTGTGTTCCAATAAAACTTTATTTACAAGAACTGGCTAAGGGCCCCATAAGCTGTCGTTTGTCCTCGGTTTAAATAAGAAAACCTGTTTGTCTTTGAAACAAACTTTTCCTGGTTCATAAGCACTAGAGGGAAGTTTGTTGCTAGATGTAGTGTTTGCACGAGGCCGGGAAGCGGCATATGGACAGTGCTTTCTTTGGGTTTTACAGGAAATATAAAAGAAGGCCTTCATATGGCTAGTTCACATCTACTGTATCTTATGCTGTGATACTGACAAATAATACACACACATATATTTTGGTGGGGATATGGGACCGGCAGGAGGAGAGACTTCAGTGAACATTCAGGAAAGTGTGTCAGGTCTCAGTGCTCGTTTGAGTGGCTCTTTATCCAGCAGACCTGGACTCCTGACATAGGTACTCAGTACCCTGCCACATAGAGTGGGTGTGTCAGAGAGAAGCTTGGCTTCTTTGACTGACAGCTGCAATTATTGAAAGAGTATCTTTGAAGCAAAATTAACCAGGTTTTTAAACTTTGCTCTTTCACAGCTGGGTGATCTTGCTCCACTTCTTAACCCCCCTGAGTTGCACTTTGTTCATCTGCAAGTCCTAACAACTCTGAGTTACACTCCAGTGCTGGCCCACTCGTATTCACTCTTTAAATGTCAGTTCCTTCTCATGGAGGGGCCAGGGGGCTGGTGGACTTTTTAAGCCAGAGCCTGTGGGTGTGAGGATTATACAGCCCCTTCCTCCTGTGAGTATTCAGTCTTGAGAAACACTGTCCTGTGGAATTCCAGAGCTTACAAAGGGAGCAAATTCCAGGAGGCTGTCTATGTAACCTCTTACCCTTTTCCTAAGTCCTTGTTATCCCTGAGGGGTTTGGATGCAGGTGAAGGCTTATAGTCACCGCACAAAAGATCTTGGGCATGCAGTAGGACAGGCCTGGGCCATGGTCACTGGAAGTCTGGGTCAGGGTGGGTGAGTATGAACCTCTTTCCCTCAATGATTGATTCACCAGAGTGAGTAAGGCTCTGGACCGTTTAGCAAGAGGTAATAATTTAAATAAATAAATGGCCATCAACAGGTTCCAAGCTTTCTGTTTGCTCCTGGTCAAATGGATACACGAGGAGACTTAAAATAGTGGAAAGAATTTTCCTGATAGAGAAATGCTCTGGGGAGCACTTAGGGTCTTAGATAACCTGGGACAAATAAGTGCAACAGCTTTCTGGTGATATGACCTTGGGGAAATGAGCCTCTCTGGACCTTCATCTCCTCTGCAGAAGCTGGCTATAGTGAAAATTAGATGAACCTGGCCAGATGTTAACCCCTCACCCCTTCAAGCCTGGTGCATAGTAAACCTTGAATCCAACTCCACTTTGCCATACAGATGGGTTATGTGACTGTTGGGTTCTGAGGCTCTGGCCTCTTCTGGTCTTTCAGTGGCTGGCTAGGT
The DNA here is from genome assembly GCF_000622305.1 of Nannospalax galili. Taxonomy (NCBI): domain Eukaryota; kingdom Metazoa; phylum Chordata; class Mammalia; order Rodentia; family Spalacidae; genus Nannospalax; species Nannospalax galili. The sequence continues at coordinate 4,107,443 of NW_008348568.1, forward strand.
TTTGTGACCTTGTGCAGGTGTTGAGAGGTCAAATGAGTCACCTCTGAGAACGTGACCTGGGAACAGTGAGTGACAGCAGAGCTGAAATCTTGGGGAGGAGCCTTGAGTGGTAGAGAAGGCGGCTTGCCACGTTCCTTCAAAGCCAGGCGGCCCTTGTCCACAGCCTAGAGGGAGTCCTTCAGTTGAGACCACCATGACTCTGCAGCCCAGCCTTGCCCTGTGTCCCGTGCTGGGGACACTGGGCATGCTCCAGGCTCTCTGGGTCCCTTTACTTTCCAGTGGCTTCTGCAAAGTCTGTTTGGATTCTAGAATTTGCCATGGAGCATTTCCCTGTGTGATGTGAGTTGCCTAGAAATTAGAAGCCACAAAAGGACTACTTTAAAAACGTGCTGTTTCATCCTCAGGCTTAACATGCGCTGAGGATGTGGCTTGTTTGCCTTGGACCAATGCCTTTGAAGAAATGAAAAAAATTGGGACAGTGGGAAACTGTCCTTCTCCTCTTAAAAGTTCCACTTTTGTGTCTTATGGGCCTTGTTCTACCTTTCTCTTTAAATCGATTTGGAGGCTGTGTGCGATGCTGCGTCTTGTGTTTCAGCAGATCTTAGGTGGCACAGACAGTGCTGGCTTCCTGCAGTTCCTGTCCCTCAGCATTGGGTCGGCTACAGTGTGGTTGTCTGTCCCTTCATTCCCTCGATTTGGGAGTTGACTCTAGGAGTCTGCTTTTGTTAGCAGTGCTTTGGTGAGGGTCTAGATTCAGGGTGGAGTGTGTCCCTGTAGTTCAGTGAATAGGAATGTACTTGAAGTCTACCCATGGGATGTCTGCTGGCTTTCAAGACAGAGCCATCAGCTTGGGTCCTCCCTAGGACCAGAATCTTCTTGGGTGAGCAGGCGGCAGGTGGGGGGGGCGAGCTGGTGCTCACTTCTGAGACCCTACATCCATCATACATCCATCAGCAGTGTTTTGTACAGTCATATCCACTCAGGTCATGATTGTATGGGTTGAGTTCTGAAAGGAGACTAGTAAACATGTAGGGATGATCCAGAGTCAGGATATAGTTAGTGTGTTGGGTCCTTCCACAGAAACAGCTATGGGTAAGCAGGCAGGAAAAAAATAGGGGTGAGTATGTGGGGTGGGGGACAGCATATTCATGGCTCTGAAAGATATCTGTGAAAGCTACCCAAGGTGTTGGCCTTGCTGATGTCTTCAGGCTGGTCGTGAAGGTCCTAGGCACTAGTGCTGGGATCTGGGGAGTTGTAGTGCAGGTGAGGTAAGATGGAAGCACCAGGCATCTTGAGAAAGGGGTGCCTTGCTGGGCAGAGGGGTTGCATCAGAGGGTCACTGCGACTATGTGAGGAGCTATCACAGTGGAGAACAGGGACTGTAGCAAAGCCTAGGACTTTAGACCCAGGAACATTTAAAGAAAGAATCTTGAGGTCCCTGTGGTGTGCTAATGGAGCCCCTGGGCAGCAGCACAACTGCCTGTGGAAAGTGAAGACTAGAAACTGCTGGAAGGAAGTTCAGTGTTGAGGAAAAGCCTAGAGAAATAAAAGAAGATACTGGAACTGCATTTCTTGTCCTTGAGTATTGGCCGTTGTTTTGTTTTGGTTTTGTGTGACAGTGTCTCACTGTGTAGCCCACATTGGCCTTGAACTTGCACTGATCCTCCTGCCTTAGCCGCTTTAGGGTGGGGGTCTCAGTATGGTGTGTACGCCACGCCCAGCTTGGCAGTTCTTATAGATGTGTTTTTGCCTTGTCAACCCACTGTTAGTGCTAGAACCTCAGCATTGGCTTCTTTTGCTCAGTCTCAGATAGATATCACCAGGAGATAAGCAGTTCCACTCCAGTGAGACTTTATTGGGGTTTAGCACAAGGAACCAGTGCATGGGATGGTGTCCCCAGGCTGCTCTCTGAAGAAGCAAAGAGGAAAGCTTGTATCTCAGGGGCCATCAGAGTCAGGCACTCTGGGTATGCAGTGAGGCTGTAAATGTGAAGAGAAGCAGGTGTCATAGACGGGACCACCTAGGATGCAGATTCTGCCAAAACCTGCTTCTCCTTAAGATAGAAAAGACGCTTGGATGGTAGCCTTCCTCACTCCTTCCCACCATAGTCCTCACAGCAAACCTGTAAGTTTTGTCCAGCCAATGGTGAACTCTCTCCAGATTTACCCAACATTTACTGAGCACCTACTCAGTACAGGGCGCAATACCAAGACGCCATCCTGTCCCATGTTTCAGTCATTTGATTTCTTGGTGTTCTGTAAGGTGGTTCCTGTCATCCTCATTTCACAGTGAGAAAATCCGTGTCCAGCCAATCACCTACTCTGGGTTTCCCCAGCATCACGGCTTTTGGTGTTTTCCACCTCATTCCATCTGGAGCCATGGCCCCAGGAGCTGTAATCAGACTGGAGTGTATGCATGTGAATACGCTCTAGCTACCTGGGGGCTGAACTCCTTCCAGCCTGATACATGTGGATCTAGTTGTCTGTCTTCTCAGCCTCTGTTTCCCCATCTGTGAAATGGTGTGCTGGATAGCTTTGTCTGTTCACTTGGCACACATGCGAAGAGAGACCCTCAGTCTGGGAATTCTCTATTGGATTGGCCCATGGCCATGTCTGTGAGGCATTTTCTTGGTTGTTGAGTGATGGGAGTGGTACCACCCCTGGGCAGGTTTTCCTGAGTTGTATAAGAAAGCAGGCTGAGCACTTGGGGGCCAGGGCAAGCCAGTAAGCAATGCTCTTTTGTGGTCTGTGCTTCAGATCCTACCTCCAGGTTCCTGCCCTGAGTTCCTGCCTCAATTCCTTCAATGAGCAATTGTGATGTAGGGGTTGTATGCCGAAATAAACTCTTTCCTTCCCAAGCTGGTTTTGGTCACTATTTATTTTATCACAGCACAAAGCTAACTAGGACAGATGGGTTTTAATAGTTTGTCTGCATGGGGAGGGTCTGAGGTTTAAATGAGATACATTTAACACAGACCCAAATGGTATCAAGTGCTTGATGAAGTCCGGTCATTGTTCTGGTCACCACACACTTTACAAGTGACCTTACTGCTGTTCAGAGAGCCTCAGGAACTTGCCAATGGTCACACAATCTGTGACGGCTCTTGGGATGAGCTAGGCCAGTTTTCGTCCAAATGGAAGCTCCTTTTCTTACCCTGCCTCCACAGAGAGACCCTAGTAACTACCTGGGCTTCTTTCTGTAGGTTCCTTTGTCTTCATTGAAACCTGAGGGAACCTTGAGAGTCAGAGCAAGGTGGGGTGGGGGGAGCAGGGGGAAGCCTTGCTGATGCCTGTGGAGTTAAGCCATTCCCAGGTTTCATCTGTTCTAGTTAGTGCCCAAATAAAGCCTCCAAATGGCCAGGAGATTTTCATTGACAGTGTGTTGTGAATTCACATGGCATTTGCATCTTCCTGAGGATGATAAATGTTTAGATAAGAACAAGCATCAGGGGGAAAAGGAAAACTAGGGGAAACCCAGGCAGGGCAATCAGATGGGGCCCTTTTGTGTGATGATCTGGTGATAAATGGCTTAAAGGAGACATGTGATACCCTCTGCTCCCAGTGTTGGACTGAGGAGAAGGGGATGGACTCTTTCGTCTCTGGTGAAGCCAGTGCTTTCCGGATGCTTCTGTGGGCTGACAAGAGTCTGTCAAATGTGAGGGTCATGGCTGTGATGACTGAAGTCTTGCCTGTGTAGGAGTGGATGGCCTGGCTTTTTCGTGGTTCTTCCCCTTTCTTGACTGTGTGCTAGGGTTCAACAGAGGTTGGGAAAGCTCAGCCCCCAGCAGGCAAGGACTAAGCTGACCATCACTTTCTGGGACTTCTGAACATACCATGCCACATTGCCTGCCTCACGCCCCAGAAGTGTCCACTTTCAGTGCCATAGATGGTGGGTTGCCGGCTCCAGGTGGAGAGGCAACAGGGGTCCTCAGAAAGCAGCCCATGGTAGTGATGGGAGCCCGCTGTCTTTACAGTCCCTGTCCTCCTGCAGAGTCCTCAAAGTCATAAACCGAAACAGGCCAGAGCCCAGGAAGATGACAGGAAGTTACGCTGCAGCTCTTTGGGCCTGATGTGGGTGTGGCAGGTAGGGAGGTGGACAGGGGAAAAGCTTGCTGTACAGTGCAAACTGTTGTCCCTCGATTCCTGACTGATTGTATAGTGACTCCAGTGAGCAAGATTAGGGTCAAGAAACCTGAAAGTTTGCATTTTTTGATGACGTTCTTACTATTCTAATTTTATTTATTTATTTATATGTGTATGAGTGTTTTGCTTGCATGTATGTAAGTGCACCCATGTCCTGCAGTGCCCACAGAGGCCAGAAGAGGGTGTCACATTCCCTGGAACTGGAGTTAAGGATGGTTATTAGCTGCTATGTGGGTACTGGGAACTGAACCCAGGTCCTCTGGTGCTCTTAACCCCTGAGCCATCTTTCCAATCCCCCTTCACCATTTTAAATAACTTCTCTCCTCCCCCCTTGCCCCCCCACAGGGTCTTGTGTTTCCAGACTGGCTTCAAACTCAGTAGGCAGCAGAGAGTAACCCTGCACTTCTGCCTCCACCCCTCAGAGTGCTGGGGTTACAGGCATGTACCAGCACACCTGGTTTATGAAGTGTTGTGGATCAAATCCAGGGCTCCGTGTATGTAAGGCAAGCATTCTACCAACTGAGCTACATCCCAAGCCCCAAGGACTCTGTTTTCTAACAGATCACCCTAGTGATTCTGGATTTGGGGTTTTCTGAGCTGTGATTTTACTGAGGCTGTAAAGAGGGTGCACTTGGCAGGGTGGGGGGAGGGCAGCAGCTGAAGAAAGGGAAAAGTACATATTCCACACCCAGCCTCTTCCTGACTCCTGCTCCTTGGAACTCAAACAAGGGGCTGATTCACGTGGCTCTAGGCCCCCCTCACTGGAGTTGAGGGCCTGAGCCTTCCAGTGACTAAGGAGGAAATTCCATTTCAGTTATTCTGTGCTGTGCTGTGCGTTGTTCATAGCATTCTCTAGCTTGATTTTAGGGCTGCCTCATCCTTTTGGAATTTGACTTTTTTTTTCTTTCTGTTTTTCTTTCGTTGGGTGATAAATCGAGGTGTGTACTTAGTACGACCCTACAAAACACAACTGAATTTCTTCTCCTGTCCACAGTCATTCTGGGCATCCTGGGCTTCATGCTTTAGGATGCTGGGCTGTCAATGGTGTGTCAGGGACATGCATGTAACTGCCCATTCCATCCTTTTATGTTCACTTCTTAACGCTTTGTGAATGACTTCCTTTGAAAGCCCCTATTGCATGCAATCCTGAGATGTGGGATCTGTTAGGACTGTTGGAGAAACTGCTTAGAGTGTTGAGGAGGAACCTGCAGAGTGTGGGCTAGTGTGACAGCCGGGGTCACTGTCACGGAGGCGTGGCAGCCATATCACCGGAGGTAAAAGCAGCTGTCACATCTTGCTGGGAAGTCTCCCAACTCTGCCTCCTTTTCCCAGTCCCCACTAGATCTTGGTTTTGAATCTAGCTGCCGGCTTCTGTTCAGCCCCCTGTAGCTTTCTTGGCAGAGTTAGCTGCTCTGGCCTTTTAGCTCATGGTCACTGGGGCCTTTTCTCCCAAGTGGCTCTGTCTCTCCCAGGAGACAGTGAACATTTTCTGGTGAAGGCATAAGGCTTTGGTTTACACATATTTCAGAGCTCTTCATCTGGGGTGAGTTCATGTTTGCTGATGAGGAAATCTTAAAAGCCTTGGTTGAGATTTTAACCCTTAAAGGGAGCCGGACCATGCAGGGTACTTTTCTCTCTTACATGTTGTACTGTTTCATACAGAGCATCACTGAGGGTGTAAGTGGCTGTCTGTTGCATTCTCAGAGTACTTCCTGCAAAGCCTACCTCCCTTGCCTTGGATCAGGTGAAAGGGCAGCAACCAGCATGGAAATACTTAGTGCTGTTTGGGGTGGGGTGTGGAAATGGATAATCTTAACTGTCTTTGAATTTATGGCCCCATGATGCATCAGCATGGATGGCAGCCTGGATGTGTTTCTTTTCCAAACCTCAGTCTCCTCAGCTGCAAAGTGGGAATGATGATAGTACCTGCCTTAGGAGGTTGCCTCAAGGACTGTGGAGATGGTACAGATACAATGTTCTGTCTGTGCAGGCAATGCTGCCAGGGCTGTCTACTGCATTCTCAGAGTACTAGCGTTGAAGAGCTCGGGATGAATTCCATCTTTAACAACTACCATTGTGCTAGGCATGGTGGTTGCATGTTTGCAATCCAGCACTTGGGAGGCTGAAGATAAAGTTACAGACCAGCCTGTGCTACATAGGAAGTTCAAGGCCAGCTTATACATTGAGACCTAGTTTTAGAAAACTGAAAGTGGAAGGGACGGAGGAGGGAGGGAGGAGGGAGGGAGAAGGGAGAGAGGAGGGAGTCTCCCAGCCCTGCTGGTGGGGAGCCAGTATCTTGGGAGGGTGGGGTGTAGGTGACCTTATAGGGGGCCTCTGAGCCAGGATGGTCCATGCTTCCCCTCCAGGTGGACACAGTGACTAGCTAACTGGAGAGAAGGGGCGAAAAAAATATTTGGCCAAAGTTTTAGAACCAGATAGATACAGCATTCTTGGTGGTGTTGGTGTGAGGTTCAGTGTGCACATGCAGTCCCAGGGAGGGAGGTGGGTTTTCCAGTGCCCTGGGCTTTGGGCCTAGAGGCTTTTCCTAGGCCCCTCTCTGATCCTTGATGAGGAAGATCTGGGGCTCAGAACTTCTGCTTTGTGGAGCCCTGTGAAATCTTGACCCAAATCAGGTGCAGCGAGCTGGAAAGCAGACTTCCTTCCTTCCTTCCTTCCTTCCTTCCTTCCTTCCTTCCTTCCTTCCTTCTTTCCTTCTTTCCTTCCTTCCTCCTTTTCCTCCCTTCTTCCCTCTCTCTGCTTCTCTTCATGCTGAGAATGGTTCCCAGGCCTTTAGCATGCTTGTCAAGCAGTGTACCACTGACCTAAACCCTTGGCACCTTTCCAGCTGATCTTTACTTAAAACATTTTTTTTTGTGTGTGTAATTTTATTCTTTGTTCCTTTAGTAGTTATTTCAGGACCTAGAGAAAAGGATTTTTGGTTAGCAATTAAGAAAAAAGCAATCCTAAAACCCATCATACCTTACTGAATAGAAATTCAGTATATCAGAAACTCATGGTCTGAGAGGCGGCCAGGTTGTATCTGAGTGTGACTTGTACAGGTAGCAACAGAAATCCCTTCTGGCCCAGGTATTCAGCCCTGCTTTCCTTTACAACCTTCTTTTCTTGCTGAATCTCAAGCCGACTGATACATGAAGCCCACACTAGGGAGATCAGTTCAGTTAAATATTTCCCCGATAGTGTTAATTAGATTAGTAAGAAATAACCATAGCTGACATTTACCTAATGCTTATTAACTCCTAGGCAATTAAACTTAGGCCTCATCTATTATATAATTTAACTCCTATAATAATCGTAGGAGATACAGTGTTAAAGTTAATTAGCACAATTTTTACAAACAAGAAAAAAGATCAGAGAGGCTAAGTGTAGTGTCTGAGTCACAAAGCTGAAAATGACCAATCTGGTATTCTAGCTCCAGCACCTGGCTCTAAACCTAGTGCTGCTATTCTGGTGCTAGCCGCCACAGGAGGTGTGGAGTGTGAGGATGCTAACATTGATTGGTTAGTTGATTGATTGACATTTGCCTGTGGTGAAGGGCAACAGTAGTCACTGCCCGCCATCCTAGAACATTGGTCAGCCAGGCTTGCTGGTCGTGCAGAACAGGTGGGGGTGACTTTGATTCTCACACACTTGTAAGGCTCAGAACCTGGGGCTGCTGGACCTTGAACTCCTTTCTCGTCTTTCTCCTGTTCTGACACCCAGGGTCACATGGGAGGACCCAGGCAGGACTCAGAACTGTATAACTGTTTGCAGCTTTATTTAGCTTCTCTGAAGCATCTCCTGATTCAGTCACATTCTTTATTCTGGACAGTGCTTTCCTGGGCTGTGTCAGACACAAGGATCCTGGGGCATCTATGTTGGGACTTGTGTTGGGAATACAGTGGGTAGAAATAAATGTCCCTGAATGTAGTGTCTCTACCTGGTATGACAGAGTGGCTGTCAGCTCATGGCTATCAGCTGCTAACTTGTCTGGCCTTAGAAAGGTACCACACAGCTCCACCTCAGCCATGAATAACAGAAACAGACCACTGTAGCGTGTGTGTGTGTGTGTGTGTGTGTGTGTGTGTGTGTGTGTGTATGTGTGTGTGTTTTGTGGGGAACTGGACATCCCACAGAGATGGGCCATAACCACAAGGGACAGGCTATTGGAAGGGAGGACTTGTCAAAGTGTAAGCCTTGGGACCAGATCTGAACACCAGCAGCATGTGACTGAACCTTCCTCACTCGTTGCCTGGCTTCTCTGCTTCTTGGAGTGCCATTTTAGAAAGTTGAGGCCTTCTGTCCTCCTTACGGGACAGTGCTGTTGGTGACATTGGTTCCTTTGGCCTCAGGCCCCCTTATCTTAGGCCAGGGCCCAAATAGCAGCTTTATGTCCCATAAACTGTCTCAACTGAACCCTACCGCAGGTTACGGGTGGGACATGGTTGGTGGTGGATAAAGACTGGGTGCGGCTCAACATGGGGAAGTTAGTGGAGGGCAGGGGGTCAGGGGAACTGACTTTTGGAGGAGCATTGGCTTTAAATACACAAATTAGGTGAACTTTGGGCTTCTCTCTTTCCTTCTCTGAGGGGAAGTTATCCTGTGCTTGAATATTTGTAGTCCACATCTGGTGCTGGGTACAGAGATCTGCACCGAACACTGCTAGCACTTCAAGAGAAGTGTTGTCTGTTCTGTTTCAAGTTATGTAATAATAACTAGGTAAATTTCTGAGTCCATCCCAGGCATCATCCAAGTGGTTTATGTGTGTGAACTCCTGTAACAACTACTTAAGGGATCTGTGCTACTGTGGTCTCTTCTCTGTTACACACGAGCAAATTCAGCTCAAAGGAGTTGAGTAACACACCTGGGTCCTCAGCATCCCAGACAGGACTACAGAGCACAGGCTCGAAGTGTTACCTCTCACAGCCTTCCACCAAGGAAGACAGCTGCCTTAGTTAAACTGCCTCACCACAATTCCCTTATCTCATGAGAGAGGATGAAAGCAGACTCTGAGCCCTTTAGGAGTTTGCCAGAAATTAATACATGATGGCACGGGACTGAGCACTAAATGCAGGATCCTTTTAATAGTTTTTCTTTTGGCTAGATGAAGGCCCAGCTCTTGTGTCATTGTTGGTCAGCTTTGCTGTCCAGGTGGCCTCACAGTGGAGCCTATACCTTAGTCCAGCTTGATAGGTGTGACTTCACTTCTCTAGTTTCCTATCCTCTGTGAACTCTCGGGGGCAGCAACAGAACTTTGTATACCTACCCTCAGCACCCGGCAGACAAGCTAGCATCTTCTTCTGCACCTGCCTAACCTACTGCACGAGGCCCAGATATGTCCTGTAGCAGTGGGTCACCTGGGGGACCATAAGTGACTGCTGCAAATCTCAAGCTTCAAGAGAGATGTCTTCATGGGTTGTGGAGACACTACAGTGTGGGTGGATCTAGGCTGCCCGTGGGTAAAGTGTATTACCTATGCCAGGGGCTGGAGCTCCTGTTAGGGAAAGGTCTCTTCTAGAGCTTCTTTCTGGGCAGTTTCTTCTTCTCTCTGCCAGGGAAATGGGAAACAGCTGGCCCCTGAGCCCTTGCAGTTACCTAGGCAGGCATTCCGAGAAGGTCTTGGTGTTGTGAAGACTTCCAAAGCCTTTCTTCCTCTCACAGTCCTTTTGCTCTGCCCTGGATGACCTTCTGTGACTCCACAACCGTCACATAGCTAGAGCTTGCAGTAGTACCCTGAAGCCCGGGGACCCTCTCCTGTCACCACCAGATGCATCAACCTGAGGCAGCAAACGAGTTTGTGTTGCCCTTGCTCCAAACGATAGTAGACATAGCAGTAAAAAGACAAATGACCACTCAGCTTAAAAATGGGCAGAGGTTGTGAGCACACATTTTTCCAGAGAAGGTATATGAGCACACAGAAAGATGCCAACATCGTAAGTTGTTAGGGGGATGCAAATTAAAACCAAAAGATACTCCTTTATACTAACTAGGATGGCAGGAATTAAAAACAAAAAGAAATAAAATAGAAAATAATAAGTATTGGTGAGAATGTGGAAAAACTGCTGGTGGGAATATAACACGTTGCAGCATGGGAGAAATGTGACTCCTCAAAAATGAATCCAGTATTGTCATATGACCCAGTAATTCCACTTTTAGTCGTGTAGTCACAAGAATCCAATGATGGAACATGTTTGTCCATACAAAATTTTGTATGCAGTTTTCTTTGGTTATATGGCATATTGAATTCAGGGCTTCATGCATGCTAGGCAAACACTGTTACCTCTGGGCTGATCCCCCAAATATTAACAGCATGATGCACAATAGGCAGAAGGTAGAAGCAGCCAGGAATCCAGTGTCTGTCAGTGGACAAAGAGAAGTGAGACTTGGAGTGAGGCCACAGAATGGATGAAGCCTTTGTACCTGCTGGGTACAGAGCCAGACTGAAAAGGTCACATGTTGCATGGTTCCATTTCTTAATGAGATAGCCAGACAAAGCAGGTCTTTAGATGCAGAAAGCAGGCTGGTAATTATGGGGCAAGAGTAAACAAGGATTAATGGCCTAATGGTACAAGGGTTCATCTTGGGGTGCTTGGATGCAGGAAGAGCCTGGTACTGATGTGAATGCGGGGTGTTGTGGTCCTTGTTAGATGTTCTCTTTTTCAAATCAAATTCAAGCATTTTGCATACCAGCAGAGAGCAGATCTATACTCCAGATCCGTCTCTGCAGCCCATGGTCACTGATCAGTAATGATTTGCTGGATGAACACATGAGTGAGTGACTAGCAGTAGATAATCTAGCCTGTGAGATTGAGACTTGCTGTTCTTACATGTGTTCAGTCCCAAACCAAGCAAACACACTAGAAGTAGTCAAGGCTTGGTCTGCCTGTATTCAGCATACCAGTGATTTCATTCAGGTCTCTAGACATTGGCCAATTTTTCTCTCATAGCAGGAATTGTTTCAGGAAGCAATGGAGATGGATGGAGAAGACCCCTTGTTTAGGTTCCTCCCTTCCCTTTGTCGAGGTGTGTGACCAAGGGCAGAAGTGGAGGGAGCTGACATTCCTAGCATTCCTTCTGGGAAGTTGTGGGCCATTGTTTGTAAAACAGAAGGCCTCCCTCCTGTCCTCCCTTCCCCTGGACTCCATCGCATTTGAAGGAACAGTTAAGCAGATGCCCCAGATGCCTATGGGTTTGTAGGTAAGAAGCAACTCCCCTCTATGCATAAGCTGGGGAGCCTGAGTTTCTTTGGTTTTGACAGTGGGATGGGTTGTCATTTATCCCATCTGACTGAGTCTTCAAAGCCCTAAGTGATACTGTGGATTCTTTAACTTGCAAACACACAACTGTGGATGAAGCAGTTTTGTGTTGGAGTCCTGAGGAGTAGGGGTGGGACAAACGTCTCATGATTCTAGAATGGGCATGTTTGATAGCTCCTGATTGTATCCTCTTCTATCTGTTTTTTGTATCTTTTCCCCCTTTTCTGAATGTGTGTACACCCATCTACCCATCTCTCTTTTATGCACCTGCCTACCAGTTATCCAGACTTCTACCTATCTGCACACTCACCAGCCTCATCCACCCGTCCATCCTTCTGTCCATCCACACATGCACTCACTTCTCCATCCTTCCATCAGTTCATATACCCACTCATCTCATTCATCCAGCCACCCATTTACCCATCCACCAACCCATCCATCCATCCATCCATCCATCCATCCATCCATCCACACATCCATCCATTTACACATCCATCCATCTACCCATCCACCCATCCATCCATCCACCCACCTACCCACTCATCCACCTACCCACATACCCATCCACTTATCCATCCATCTATCCACCCATCTACCCACCCATCCATCCATCCATCCATCCATCCATCCACCCATCCATCAACATACTCCATCCATTAGTGCATGCACCTATCCATCTATATATTAACCCACTCACTCCATCCATCCATCCATCCATCCATCCATCCTCTACCCTTCCTCCTATCCACATGCCAGACCACTCAGTTGCCCATTACTTTATCTAGCTATCCGTCCACCTTCCCCACCCACTCATCCATCTTTCTAACACATCTATTTATTCACCTATCCATCTATAAATTCATCCACCCCCCATCTACATACCGACCTATGTATTCACCTATCCACCTTCCCACCCGTATTTACTAACAGGGCCAGTCCTGAAGACATAGAGCAAAGGAAAGCAGACTCAGGCCTCAAGTTAAGAGGAGGAAAGATTTACTAGAATAAAAGGGGAAACTCAATTTTGGCGAGTGTCATGATTTAGAAAGGTACAGGCTGTTCTGATGATAACAGAGGAGGCCAGCAACCTCTTGAGATCCCCTTACCAAGGACAAGTCCTATCTTTTGCAAGAACTCTAGGACAGGCTTGTCTTCGTGCATGGGATCTGTATCCATGACCTTGAGAGTCCCCTTTGGACCGCAGGAATCTGTGATGTGGCATTCCCTATTGTAGCTTTGCTGCAGAAAAAGAAAAGAAGGAAGAAACAGAGGGGACCGGTCAGCCCTGCTGTGCATTTACTTTGGGGTCCCAAACCTCTGTTTCCTGGAGCTGCAGGCTGAGTGTGGGAGGCATGCTGCAGCCAAAGCTGGAGACGGTGTCTGCTGGCACTGCTGACTCTATGCAGTGGTGGCAGCTGGCCCAGACAGACCTTCTCTCTGTCCTATTAGTCAGCGGTCTAGTGACCCAGGGCAGAGTGGAGCCTGTATTTCCGATGGCTGGCCACCTCACACAGTGAGGTAGTTTAGTGATTCTGAAAATATGCTGGGATGGGCTTCTCAACTCTGTCCTCCACAAGGGACAAAGCAGGCTCTTTAATGAGCAGCTCTGCTTGGCCCAGAAGGGCTAGAAGACTGCGCTGGAGTGGGCAGTCTGGAGTCTGGCTTTGAAGTCATCGGTGTTATGTGCACTGCAGTGCCGCCTTTCAACCCCTGCCCTCAAAGCTGACATACTTGTGAGCCCTGGGATAACCAGGGCCACCAGAATCAACCAGGACAGCAGTAGAGAGGAAAGGATGGATGACCCTGGAGGCTGTGGGTGGAGTGGGACTGGCACCAAGTCAGACCTTCCTGGTATAGGGTTTTGTGTTAGTGTGTGACTGGGTGTGTTTTTGCATCCATAAGAGCCCTAGAGGGTGAGCCTTTTGGAGTTGGCGTGCTGGCTTCTCTGATAACTTGCTGAGCAGCGGGCACTCGCTCATCTTCTCTGATGTGCATCCTCACTTGTCAGTGGAATAATAGTAGTATCACAAGCAATGTCTGTGGTCTTCACAGTTTGCCTTATGACCATCTGGAGACCCTGGATTCCCATTAACAATCTTGTAATTGATGATGTACTATGTCCCAGGGGCTAGAGGACAGAGGGTGGAGACGGGTTATTCACCTGAATTCCCCATACCACACCTTTGCACAGCTAGTATGTCCTGATAGAGGAAGAAGTTTTGCTTATGTCGCCTAATTCTTGCAGAAAGTACATGTGTGAAGAGCAAAGTGAGGCTGGATTGGAGTCTCCAAATTGGCTGGGTTGCACAGGTGTATGTGGAACCCATAAGTGAACTTTGAAGACTGGATGTGTTCACACAGTCCCTGCTGCAGTTACCCATCACTCTCCTTGAGATGGGAGCAGACTGGCAAGCTGAGGGTTGTCTGTTGGCCTGCCACCTTCTTGATAGTATTTCATAGGGCTGAGGATTACTAGAACCTGTCTAGTGCTTTCTCTCTGTTAAATGAGGGTCATCGAAACTGAAGGTGGGCAGTTAGGTCCCCCATAATCAACCAGAGCTCATTTGTCTTTTTAGTGTCATTTGCCTCTGCCCTTTGAGGAACATGCAAGCTCCCATGAAGTGTGTCCCCATGCAGTGTCTTTGTGCTGTGAGTGCCCTGTGTTCCTCTGGGATGTTAATTATTTTAAGAGACAGGATCCTTCTTCCCTTCCTCCTTCTTTTTTTTTTTTTTTTTTGTGGTACTGGACATTGAACCTAGTACCTTGTATGTATGCTAGGCAAGTGCCTAGAATCTCTTGCAAGTGCCTAGAATCTCTTGCTTGCACCTCTGAGTGCTAGGACTGTAGGTGTTTCTCACCACACATGGTTTATATGATGCTGAGGATTAAACCCAGGGTTTGTGAACGCTAGGTGAGCCAACTCAGCTAGGTGTGCTTCAACTTTAATCCTTTTTATTCTTTTTGTTTTGAGATAGACTCTGTGTTTGTAGCTCAGGCTGACCTGCAACTTGTTATTCTCCTGCCTCTTGAGAGCTGGGATAATGGGCATAAAGCATGGCAGCCAATTATTTTCTCTACTGAAACTTCTTTTCTAGAAATTTGCTTATGGACAGTTTTATCTGGGCTTTAGGAGAGGGTTTGGAGATAGATACTTCTTTCCTCCTTTGGAATTGTTTCCCAGCCTCCTCCTGTTTGAGGAGGACCTGCCTCTCCCCTGAGCAGTGGCTTTGAACTCTGGTGGTGTCTATGGCTGGGACAGCAAAAGGACACTAGACTCAGAGCCCAGAACAGGGTGTCTGGTTCCTACTGTCCCTCTTCACAGGCCCCCCTCTCAGTGCCACATAACTAGCCCACCATCTGACAGCATGGGTCTCCTGGGGACTCCAGGTGGTCAGAAGTGGGAGGAGAACCCCCAAGTCCTCATTCTGTGGCCCACTACCCCAGTCCCAGTCTCTCTGTACTTTCTTGCTTCATCAGGGTTGTGGGGATTCCTAAGTCTTATGCCACTTGCTGAGTGCCCAGAGCTAGGCAGGAAGCATGTTTCTCTCAGTCACTGAACACAGAGACACCTCTATGGATTAGGGATTAAATCGAAACGCTCTGGCCTGCTCATCTGGCCTGTGTTTTTTTTCCCCTGCCCCTGACAAGTAGCCCATGCTGTGATCATGCAGACACCGTGGGGGTCCTGCATATCTGTACTCCTGCAGACATTGATTGTATAGAGAAGTCATTGCTACATGAAAACACAGGCTCATAGACTCCTTACTAACACCGAGCCCAGCCCAGCCGCATGGGTGCTCATCAGTCATGTACTGATTGCCAGACCTTGTAAACAGCTGTCAGTTGGCTATAAGAATAGCAGGAAGTCAGAACTGACCTCCATTTGGCTCACTGAGTGCATTTACTGCTATAGCAAACCCCTTTGCAAAGCAAACCAAGCGAGGCCCCAGGCTCACTGAAGGCTCGGGATGGGGTAGTGGCTCAGGAGCCTGGTTTTCCAGATTCAAAGCAATGTTTGCCTCCTTTGTTCTTTATTAAGTTTTGTTTTAGCATTATTAATTGTTCATAATAATGTCATGACATTTTTGTACATCTATAGAATGTATTTTGATCATTCATTCCCCTTTGATCATTCTTGTCCCCTTCCTACTCCTGATCCCCTTCTTCCCTATTATCCCACCTTCTTTCACATTTGTACGTGGGGGTGACTCCAGGTGTTATTTGGGGTTGCTTACGGAAGCATGAGTGAGGAGTTCCTAGCTGTATAACTCCTGGCAAGTTCATGAATGTCTCTGTGCCCCTCTGCTCCGTTTGTAATATCTGACTATGGGCCTACTTTCTAGAATGATTAAGAACAGTTAATGAGTTAATACACAGGGGCTGAGAACAGTGCTCCCTGCAAATGTATGGTAAACACTTGTTAAATGTTAACTATTGATACTATGTGCCTGGAAGTCTTGTAGCCGCCAGCTGATTTGTCTGCTTGCCAAAGTTAGTTGTGTTGGTAATTAAATATTATATAAACAGGTGAAACTGGAGTTTCTTAAGAGGTGTTTCATGAAAAGTTAGCTTAGTATTTTAGAAAGAATAGGTAATATTATTTTGCATAGAAGTTGTTTCTAAATTACTTAGAGGCAAGGCAGCTAGAAAATGTGAAGAAATTGTACAACTTTAAGGAGTCTGCATTCCATATGTGTTACAGATGACTAAGTTTTGCACTATTGTAAAGAAACGGAAATCAGGTTCACAGGTGCCCACAGGTGAGTGTGTTTTTTGCAAGAAGAGTAATTTGTACTTATAGGCACTGAACCGGAGAAAGCGCCTCCTCTTCCTTTGGTTGACGGCACACAGCCATCAGACAATGTTAAGTGTTGGTGCTTTTTAGGGTCATCTGCTTTTTAGCTGGAATGACAGTGACGAAGTTGAGTAAGGTGGATCAATTGCCGGAAATTGCCCACTTTGCACCATCTGTCCAGTTTTCTGGGGCGGGTGGAGGGCTGGAATGGAGGGGCCTGTGTGACAGGGAAGTTGGGTGGTGAGGGGTGTGCAAAGGGCACTACTCCCTGTTGCATCCTATTGTGGGGAGGGAGATCACTACCAGTGGGACAGATCATTAAAATGTACAGTGGGCTGAGGTGATAGCTTATGCCTTATAAGCATGAGGACCCAAGTTTGATCCCCAAGAACCCATGTAAAAAAGCTGGGCATGGTGGTACAATGCTTATAATCTCAGTGACGGAGATTGGAGGATCTTTGGAATTTGCTGGCCAGTCTAGACTACATGAGGCGTTCCAAGCCAATGAGAGGCCAAATCTCCCTCCACCCAAAGATGTCCTCTGGTCCCCATATATGTACACAACTTGTGTACCCCCTCGCCCCCAAACAAACACACTCGTGCGTATGTACACACAAATGCACTTGCTCTCTAAGATAATAAAAGCAGTTAGGGACCCCAAAGATCAACTGCAGGGAGACCCAAGGGGCCCTTGCAGAATTCCAGTCAGGAACAGAGCAGAGAGGAAAGACAACAGTTCTCTGTAGATCTAGAGTGATTTAGCAAGTACAGAAATGAAGAACAGGCTTGGGAGAATTCAGGGGACTCTACAATTCTCTAATGACAGGAGCCTTCTCGTAATGGAAGATAGAAGGGAAGGAAGTTTCCACGCTGTGAGGGAATGTGTTCCAAGGAAAGCCTCTGCAGGAGAGTTGCTCCTGCAAAGCCTCACTCTGGAGCAGGAAGAGTAACTGCAAACTTCATTTGCACAGCGTGAAGTAGAGCTGAGTTTACGATGGACACTTACTTAGAATATGTCATAGACGGCCTGAGGAGGGCTGGAGACACAGGTCACTCCGGGTCACAGCCAGTGAGGGGCAGAATTAGAAGCAGTTCTTGTTGATCTGCTTTTTCGAGATGGTGTCCACGGCTACTCCATGACACACTTGTCCCATGTACTCTAAGTATCTGGACCTTATTTGATGTGGCTTCACTCTCAATGGCATTTTTCTTCAGGTGACAAGATCTTCCCTTACCTCCAACTTTCTTTTTTCTCTTCTCTGGGGTGTTGGGGAGCCTTGCAGAATCTAAGCACCGAGTGCCACCCCAGTCTCCATTTGTCTTTCCTGTCCCAGACATGCCCTTTCTCTGATTTCTAAGGCTCCTCTGCCTCAGTTTCTCTTTGCCACCTTGTCTATACCTTTCTGAGCACTATGTTCATGAGGTTTCCTTTCCTTTCCTTTCCTTTCCTTTCCTTTCCTTTCCTTTCCTTTCTCTCCTCTCCTCTCCTCTCCTCTCCTCTCCTCTCCTCTCCTCTCCTCTCCTCTCCTCTCCTCTCCTCTCCTCTCCTCTCCTCTCCTCTCCTCTCCTCTCCTCTCCTCTCCTCTCCTCTCCTCTCCTCTCCTCTCCTCTCCTCTCCTCTCCTCTCTTCTTTTCTTTTTCTTTTCTGTGGAGACAGGGTCTATAATGTAGCCCAGACTGTCCTTGAGCCTGAGATCCTCTTGCCTCACCTCCCAAGCACCAGGACTCCAAGGATGAGCTACTACACCCAGCTTCTTGCAGTTTTCTTTGTTTGGTTTACTGTATACCTGCAGGTTCTCTGAGGAAGACGACCTGGCTTATCACCTGTTCCCTGAAGACCAGAGTGGCAGATGTACAAGACGTTAGACAGTCCAGCCTGGCCTCTTGTCTTTGTTTATCTTGGGCCCACTCCTCTACCTGTGTTTCTGGGCCCTCCTAGTACAAATAGGCTGGGTGGAGAGTCTTACCAGAATAGGAGTGGTTTGGAGGTGCTGGGAAAGCTGTTATGTAACACAGCTAGTGCATGTTTGGTCCATCCAGGTTAGCCACTTTGAGAGGTCATCAGGCCCCAAAGGAGGTGATGGAGGCCATAGAACTGTCAGGAACCTCAGCCATCAAGCCTCTGAGCTGGGCTTTGCTCAGCTGTGTTTTGGGCAATGTTTAGTAGTTTCAAAGAAGCATTTTTCTCACCTTGCTTCACTTGATACTTTAATATCTCACTTGTAGCTCAGACTATCTTAATTGTGTTTGGTGAAGAGGGCTGGTGACTGAAATTGCCCAGTGTCTCAGCCAAGTGAAGTTTATAGAACTGAGACACACCTTGGTAGTCGTCATCAGCACATCCACATAATGCTTCTGACCCCGGGTAGCATCATGATTTTGCACATAATCAAGTCTGGATGGCAGGTGGGCTATTAAGTTATTTTATAGTGAGGGGAATTGAGTTAGATCAGGTTCATGTCCCCGCCGATAAGTAACAAAGTTAGATGTATGGGACTGGTGAGTTGGCTGAGCAGGTTAAAGTGCTTTCTTCATAAAGCCTGGTGACCTGAGTTTGATCCCTAAAACCCACATAAAGAAGGAAGGAGAGAATTGACTCCAAGAAGTTGTCTTCTGACTTCCACATGCATTCCTTGGCATGTATGTACACATACACACACACATCATGCACATAGCAATATTAATTAATAAAAAAGTTTTAATTGTGGGATGTGAGGCTGATGAACTAGGTGCTAACAGTTCAGTGCCCTCACTGAGCCCTGGATATGCTCAGATCATGAAGGACATGGAGAACAGTTTTGGAAGGAGGTGGACTTAGCATGTATGCCTGGTCCATGTACCTCTCACAGCCTTGACGACACCCCTAGACATATATAGCTGGGCAAAAACTGCTGCTGGCATAGACATGTGAGGGGCTCTGTGGAAGACGGTATCACCCTCACCTCACATTCCCCCGCATTCTAGAAACTGTCCCCAGACAAGAAGACCCAGCAGCTTTGGGAAACAAGGGCTATTTTGTCTTTACCCACAGGAGCAGTGGAGAGAGGAGTAAGCACAGACTTCTCCTGAGCCCTGGGGCACAGTGCCAGGGAGGAAGCACTCCTGCAGAGCTCTGGAGAGGAGACAGGCCATCCTGGTAACTGTCAGGCACCCTGGTGCACCAGGCTCCTCCTCTTGTATAATCAACTGTCACCTCAGCGATTCTCAGCATTAGGCTTCCCAAGACCAGATTGAACATTAAACAAACAGTGACTGCTTTATAAATATTTAACTCCCACTGTTTAGGAATTGCTCAGGCAGGAGACAAAATAAGAGTTCCTGGCTGTCTGCGTATGGCCCTCTGTCCGGGTGTTGGACAGCTAGAGTCAGAGCTGGGGGGTGGGGGATCAGAGACAGAAACAGCTTCGTGTGTTTGGGGAGTGTGCTTGAGGGTACATGTCTGTGTGCTCATCAAGTTGTTTAGATCTTTCTAGAACTACAAACTCACCTGGCTGGGACCTACCATTGCTGGTGCTGTTGTTATGGTCTGCCCGTCACATCATAGCAATCCCCCACCCCTCGCTCCCCTACATCTCCCCTTCCTTTCCAGCTCTTTCTCTCATTATTGAAGATAGAATCTCTATCATTGAGCCATATCCTCAACACCTTTTGTTCTAGTTTATTTCTTCAGTGCTGTGATAAAACACTGTGACTACTATCAGCTTAGGGAGAAAAGGGCTTATTTGTCTTACATCTTACAGGTCACAGTTCATCGGGGAGCCTAAGGTAGGAACTCAGGGCAGGAACCTGGAGGTAGGAGCTGGAGCACAGGCCATGGAGGAACGCTGCTTACTGGTTTGCTCCCCTGACCCCTGCTCAGCCTGCTTTCTTGTGCAACACAGGCCTACCTGCCCAGGGGTGGCACCACCCACAGTGGGCTGGGCCCTCCCACATCACTCAACAGTCAAGAAGGTGCCCCGTGGACATGGCCACAGGCCAGTCCAATGGAGGCAGTTCCTCAATTGAGGCCCCCTTAACCCAGGTGTGTCAGGTTGACACTAAAGCTATCCAGCACACCTTTCTTCATTAAAAAATACTTTTATTGATTTGAAAAGTTCATACAGTATATTATCATATTCAGACCCCACCCCCCATCTCCACCCAACCTTACTACCCCCCAACCTCACTACCCCCCAACCTCATGTCCTCTATTATTATTTGCCATTTTTTGAAGACCTATCAAGTCTAGTCCCTGTTTCTTTAATGCTCTCGGGTATGTGTGTTGGGGGTGGTATACCACCTCTGGCTTTTGTATTCTTTTTGCCTCTTCTTCCACAATGATCTTGGAGCCTTGGAAGGAGAAAGTATGATATAGATGTCCCAATTAGGACTGAGTACTTCGAAGTCTCTTATTCTTTGCAAGTTGATCAGTTGTGAGTTCCTGTGTTAATCACCATCTGCTGCAAGAAGAATCTTCTCAAGTGAGAGTTGAGAGATGCAGTAATCAGTGGGCATAACGATGAGTCATTACGACTCAGTTTAATACAATGTTTATTTAGCAGAATGACAGTAGTAGGTTCTCCCCTGTGGCCTGCAACCCATCTATCACAGATTCTTGGTCCTGATATCAGTATCGAGTATCAGTATCAGTATTGAGTAAAGCAGACTTTAAATCCAATTAGAAAGTGATTGGTTACTCTCATAAAATTTTTGCTGCTATTCCACCCATAGGAATGTTTTACCAAGGCAGTTGTTATTGTAGCTTACAGAGTTCACAGTTGGGTAAAGTTGATGATTACGTTTCTCTTCTGGTATCGTGCATAGCACCTTCTAGTACCATGAAAGTGTTAGAGGTCAGTACCAGCTTGATTTCTCCTTGTTTGTTCCGCAACATGGGTATATAGTATCTTCAGCAACAGGATCTTATTGTCAGATTCTCTTGGTTAGCTAATTGTTTCCAGGGTTGTTGAAGGTCTGTGGGATCTCTCTGCTCAACAGCTTCAAAAGAGGGAGTTCATTTCTGACATTGGACTTTTCATTCGCGGGCCTGTGGTGTCTCTTGGGGCCACTGAACCCCTGTTATAGGGTAAGTACACTTAAGCTATTTTTATATTGTATGTGTATGTATTTAAAGACACGTTCATAGTAAGTTTCCATACAACTGTTTCACAAGGCCTTTAGTGTTAGCTATGCCTCCTCCTACCCCTCTTCTGTCCTACCCTCCCATTCCCACCTCATTAAACCTGTCCATTATTCCCTCTTCCCGTTTATATCACTGTTCTACCTCCCCTCCCGTGGACCAACCCCATGGCCCCTTATTAGTTTCTTGATCCCTAAGGATCGATCATTTTCCAATTGATGCACACCTATCTAAATATTCAAACTAGCATACACTTGTGAGAGAGAACACGTGATGGTTGTCTTACTGGGTTCAGATTACCTGACTTAGAATAATTGTTTCCAATTTCAGCCATTTACCTGTGAATTTCATAATTTTATTTTTCTTAACAGCTGAATAATATTCCACTGTGTAAATGCACCATACTTTCGTTATTTGTTCATCAGCTGATGGACGTCTAGGTTGTTTCCATTTCCTGGCTTTTGTGAATAGAGCAGCAGCGAACATGAATGAACAGGTATCTCTGCAGTAGGATACAGAGTCCTTTGGTTATATGAGCAAGAGTGGAATGACTGGATGATGTCTTGGATCTTTTTTTTTAAACTTTTTGAGGAACCTCTGTACTGAAATCATAAAGGCTACACCAGCTTGCATTCCCTCCAGCAGTAAGTGTCCCCCTTTCCCTACCTCCTTGCCAGCATTTATCTCTTTTTTTCAGATCCTAGCCATTCTGATTAGGGCAACATGAAATCTCAAAGCAGTTTTAATTTACATTTCCCTGATGTTAATGGTTAAAGATGTTGGACATTTTAGGAAACATTTTTCTTCCATTTGTGTTTCATCATTTGTGATCTCTCTGTTTAGTTCCATGACCCAATTTTTAATTGGGTTGTTTGGTTTTTTGATGTTTAGTTTTTTGAGTTCTTTGTATGGTCTAGATACTAACCCACTGTCAGATGTATAACTGGTAAAGGTGGTTTCCTTTTCTGTGGCTGCCTCTCCACTTGAGTGTCCTTTGCTGTATAGAAGCTTTTTACTTTCATAAGGTTCCACTTGTCAATTATTGATCCTAATGCCTGAGCTGCTGTCTTTATTTTTATATACAGCAGCTTTATTGAGTTCTATTTCACCCGTTTAAAGTATACAGTTTGATAATTCTCTGTATTTATAGAATTGTGAAACTGTCATCATTAATTACAGAAATTTATATCACCCACAAAAGAAACTTCATTCCTACCAGCAGTCTCTTCTCCCTCCCCCCAACATTTTCTGAGCCCTAGTAAGTGATTAATCTATTTCCTGTCACTATGCATGTTTCTGTCCTGGAAAATTCATATGAACAAGATCATATAATGTGCTGTCGTCTTGACTGGTTTCTTTCACTGGCATGACACTTTCGAGATTCTTCACATCATCGGTCAGTCAGTCCTCACTTCTTCTTCATGGATGAATAATGTTCCATGTGTGGACATTTCATGCTTTATTGACCATTCTTCTGTGAATGGGCATTTGGGGACACCAAAGCTCTAGTTGAGAGATTAAGACCTGGTTGAGCCAGTATTATGTGATTAAGGGAAATTTCAGTTTTACAAAGGAGAGCCTCTACCACATTGAAAAGACCTAGAAGGTCATCTTTAACCTGACTGTGGATATGGATTGATTTTCAGTGGATTAACCATGAGCTTTATATACATGATATATACAAGTATATATTAATTACATACTTGTCACTGAGATGCTCCCATCTGTGAATTCATTCACAATACTTGATTATTATATAATCTGATTGAAAGATTGGTTACTCTATCATCTGTCCTAGATGGGAGTGTGGGCTATGCTAGTTGTATTCTAGATGATCCACTTGGTTTCATAATGACTTTAGGAGAGAGGTGTGAGGAAGAGGTGGGACTTCCTGTTCTCCCCACCTCCTGCAAGCCACTGGCTGATCTGGTTCTCTTTTCTCACGGATGGCTCTCTTGTCCTGGTGTCCCTCTGAGCACTGGGTCCCCAGCACTCATGGAGAGGTAGTCTGTTTTCAGGAAAGGTTCCAGCTGGTCACCTCAGTCATTAAGCTGTGATTCAGTCTGCTGCTGTCGGAGGCCTGTTGGTGTCCAAAACTGGGAGCATACTTAATCAGCTACCCAAAGTCCAGCATCCCGTGGCTCTAGAGATAAGCCTTGTTCAGGAAGTTGCTCAGCACCACCCCAGTCCCAGCTGGTTCCTGAGCAGGAAAGCTGCCTCTCTTGCTTCATGCTTCAGGGCTCCTAAGGAGTCAGCAGGGTCCTGCTATCCACTGCATCCATCTCAGTCTGCCTCCCTGCTGCCCTGCTCCAAACACTGTGCAGACACCCCCACGCCTCCTCTGGGTCCCATCTGATGACGTTTCTGTCTGGCGTCCTTGCCTGCCTGCTCTCTTTTCTGCTCCTGGTCCAGAGAACTGGAACTTCCTGGGCTGACCTGTTGAGTGTTTCATTTTGTTGGTTCTGATTTCCGTCTTTTCAGGCTAATCAGACACTAGGAAGGTCTGCCCTGAATCACAGTCTCTGCACTGTTCTCCTCCTTCCTCCCTCCCTTCCCACAGTCCCCTGAGCATCCTTTCCTGGGCCAGCAATGACCTCAGCAGAACGCAGCCTGGAAGGCACACTGGCTGTGGGGACAACACAGTCCTGCTATTCAGGAGCCAGAAACTGCGTGTGATGACTTCTGCCGTGGACTTCCCACTGGGCCCTCTTTCTCGGCATTGTTGGGAGGATCCAGGGTGACGTAGTCAGTGACGCCATGCGTGGTGCATTGATCACCAAAGTCGGTGCCGTGTGCTCAGAGGCTGGGAAGATGTCCCAAAGGACCCCTGGCCTCCCTCAGCAGCTCTGACCTGCAACCTCATCAGCTGGTAGCTGTTGGCCACCCAGGCCTTTTCTGGTCTTCCTACTTCTGTTACTCTGTAATCTTTCTTCCTGGGTCATTCTTCCTTTGCTCTCTGACCTGTCAAAGGCTTTCTCAAAGGCAGTGTTTGAGTACTACCTCCTCCAGGAAGCCCTCCTCAGTGTCTGTGTATGGGATTGAGGCTTCCCAAGAGAGCCCTCTTGTAGAGAAACTATGGAGAGTGTCTTTATTATGCTGCTGGGCATGTGGGGCAATATGATCTCAAGTCAGACAGGATTGGGGACATTAGGATCTGTCCTCATCAGTCACTCACTAGGTGATTGTAACAACTCCCCTGGATGTCATGGTAAGCTCTGGGGCCAGCCCCCCTCCTCCAACCGTGACCGTGTACCAGGCCCTTTGCATGTACTCTGCCAGCAGCAATTTCTCAGTATACGACATAGGGTCACTCGACCAGGGGTTTGGGGGAAACAATGTGGATCAAGTATACAGCTTAATCGGGTCAAAGAGTAATACTTTCCAAGCAGTTTGCATGTGTCAGGCAGGTGACGGGCACCCATAGTTTCTTTCCTGGCCAAACTTTACTGAGCATCCTGAGCTTTCTCCCAGGCCCATCTGCATACTTTGCTGTACATTCCAATTTAAGTAAAGAACTCCGTTGGGTCAGTTTGGTAAGGAACCCTTTTTGCCCATATCTGATCTTGCTCAGTTTTTGACTGCGTCTCTCTCTCTCTCCTCTACCATTTCCCTGGTGATGTTTGCTCCACTGTCCTGAGTCCCATTTGGTCACTTAGGCCAGAATCTCCTTGACCCCTGATGTTTCCTCTAGGAATTGTCTATATGTCCTAACCCCAGCTGGCCCCTTGATCTCAGCTTGCCCCTTGACGCCAGCTTGTTCCTTGTCTCCAGCCTGCCCCCTGGCTGTCCGGTTCCCTTGTCTATGCCATATTTTGAGGTGAGGCTAATCTCTTCCTAGGATGGTTCATCAGCACTGTCAACTTGATTGGATGGAGAAACACCTCAGCGCTTACTAAAGCACACCTCTGGTGTGTCTGTGAGGGCATTTCCAGAGAGGATTAGCTGAAGGGATAAAACCACCCCAAATGTAGATGGCACAATCATACAGGCTAGGAGCCTGTACCAGATAGAAGGGGGAAAGTTACAAGCCAACCCATCAGGCATTCATTGATATTCTCTCTCTCTCTTTCCCCCCCCCCTCCCTGGCTTCCAAGATGTGAACTGCTTTGCTCTGTACCCTCCCTCCATGATGGGTCAAAACTACAAGCCCAAATAGTTCTCTCCCCGCCCCTTTGCTCTGTACCCTCCCTCCATGATGGGTCAAAACTACAAGCCCAAATAGCTCTTTTCCCATAAAGTTTAATTCAGGTATTATGTCAGATCAAGAAAGACTGAGTAACATACACTTCCCACCCTGCAAAGCTCCATCATGATGGCTTGAATGAAGTCCTCCTCACCAGCTTTAACAAGCCCCACTGAGTCACTGTGTATCTTATATCCTGCCAGAGCTTGGGTCCAGAAAGCTGAGTTAAAATGTGGACAAAGCATTATTTTGTCCCTGAAAACTGGGACCTTGAGTCAGTTCTGAGATTCAGTCACAGCAGAAGAGCTCCCTCTTTACTACCAGTCCCCCACAGGAGCACATGAGCAAGCCTCCCTGGCCCTGCCTCTGTATCTGGCATGCCTCCTGCCTCCTTTGAAGGGACACAGTGCAGCTCACAGCCTGTCCAGCTGTGGTGGCTGTGGAGTGGGGCTGAGAATAAGCTTGTGTCCAAGGCAGCCCTCCAAATACAGCAGGGCTGGGCTGACCTTTAAATAGACAGGCTCTGAGCCACTCAGTTCCTGGAAGTTTGAAGAAAGTCAGCCTTTCAAGTGATTCGACTTCCAACCTCAGGAAAGATCTCTGTGCTTGTGAAGGCCATAATTTACGGCTGCTTTTACACTTCATGATATGTGGCTATGCAGCCATCGGGAGCCAACATGCCAGGGTTAGGAGGGGAAAATCCTCAAGTATTTTAATATACCCCTACTTGAAGCAAGATAAACATATGTATTGTACTTTGCGACAGAGTCGGGGGTGGGGGAAGGCAGAGGCCTGGCAAGGCATGAAAGGTCTTTTTAAGCTGAACTCCGAGGGTTTTCTTTCTTCCTTTTTATTTGTAAGCAAAGCTGGTGTGAGTAAATGATGCCAGGATCCACTGGGCTGTGCAGAAACTTGTGGCTCCTGAGATGGGCAGACTGGTCTGTTCCTCCCTAAGCTGTAAACCACCGTCTACTGTCTTGCCTAGCCCCATTAAAGATGATGAAGCGAAGGCTATCATCACCCTTGACTTAGATGGCTCACTCTCTCCCAGGAAATCGTCCCTGTCCTTTACTGTGCCGTTATGCAAAGAGGAAAAAGGCTAATAAAGGTTCAGTGTGGATCTAGTCCTGAGGAAGTAATCTGGCCAAATCTCATCAACCCAAATCTCATCAATGCACATGTTTCAACCTAACTGCCTGATGAACTTCTGAAATGTCAAGGTTGAGAGTGCAGGAAGGATGCTGGAATAGGGTCAGAAGGAAGAAGCCTGCAGAGATGCAGTGACTGGATGTGACACTCATATCTGGATAGTTGTTGAAGCTTGAGTGGGGATTGACAAATGTCGGTTACATGTCAGGGTCAGCTTTATGTTTTTTCCATGAAGTGGAGTCCCCAGGTCCTTGTGGGAAGTCCACACACAAAAAACACCTTGAGGGTGACAGGGTATCAGGCTAGGCTCTGCTGAAATGGGGGGATGATTTGCACTGCACCCCTAGCTGTTTTTAAGTTTCTGAATTTGTTAAATTTTAAAAAAGCAACAGAGAATTTAAAACAAACACCAAAGGGGAGAAATTCTTATAGTGAACCTTCAAACAAATCTGGGTTTCAATTCTGAATCTTTAAACTTACTCAGGGATTGAGTTAAGAGAACTTAACCTCTCTGTGCCTCAGTTTTCTCTTTTCCCCAAACTGAGGGTATATATGTTTGCATGTGTGCGCACGCGTGCATGCAAGTGTGTGTGTGTGTGTGTGTGTGTGCGTGTGTGTGTGCGCGCGCGCGCGCCCATATGTGTGAGTGAGATAATATCTCTTGCAGTGGGTAACTGTGAATAAGAAGTCAGACAGTGAATGAGGGCCCTGGCTCTTTGACATCAATGACCTTTCTCCTTCATAGCCATGGCTGTTGTGTGCCTGCAGAGGAGAGCGTGTTTGCACGTTCCTCCGAAAGCTCCCTTCCTGCTTCTTCTTTCCTGCCCTTCCTCACGCATCCTGAGCTGTAGCCATGTGAATTGACTTGAAAGAATTTTGGGTTTTGTTAAACTTGGGTAGTGTCTTCCGATGTGTGTAACAAGAACTTTGTGTTTCAAATTGCCTCTCCTCTTCTGCTTGCTGCTTGTGGGAGGTCCCTTATCCAAGCCACGTTCATTTTCAGAGTGCCTAAGGACCTGATCAAACTGCTTCTCTTCTGCACTGCCACCATCCCCTATGCTGACTGAGCCTCCACTGTAGGCTCAGTACTCTGTCTTACTTCTACTTTAGTTATCTGTCTTGAAGATGGGGCAACATGATGTTCTTTGCCAGGACCCAGATTGGCACATACTGAAGGCTTACACTGGGCAGATGGAGACTTGTAGTCTGTCCCGAGAGCCGGAGTCTAACCACTGTATGGCACTGCATAGGGTATGTGAGTCAATTTCCCTCCTCGCACTGGCCAAGTAGAAGTCCCATCCAGACCTCTGTCTACCACCCTAATACAGCTAGTGTTTACACAGGTCAGAGGTGTTCCTCTGATGTTTTTGCCAATCCCCAAATACGGCCATGGCCAGAAAGTGAGAGGGTGCTTGTTATGTAAGGCCCTGCATTGGTCACCAGACAATGCCATTTCCTTGCTTGGCTGTGTGTAACTGCATAACACTGGGTGACTCATTTCCTTTGGAAAACTTGGTAGGGCCACTTTGCCCTGTTTCCTGCTCCTGCCACACAGATTCCCATGAATACCAGCAGTGGAAGCCCTCCCTGTGCTTCTTCCCCGAGGGTCTGGGCAGTAGGAAGGTCATCTGAAGATGCCTCTGGGTCTTTGAAATGGGTCTGTCAAAGATGAAGGGAGGAGAGATGGCCAGCCTTTGTCCAGAGTTACCTGGAGGGTCTCAGATCAGGAAAGAATGAATGCTAATGTTTTTCCCAATTTCTGGGCTGGAAATTCTGGACTGGCACCTATACTATCTCTCTAACATTTGTGAACTCCTTAAATGCTTTCTTTCGCTTTTTTATTTTATTTTAAAAAATATTTTATTTATTTATTTTATTTTATTTTATGTGTATATTGCCTGCATGTATGTGAGTGCACCTGTGTCGTGCAATGCCGCGGAGGTCAGAAGAGGGCTTCGGTTTCCCCTGGAACTGGAGTTAAGGACGGTTCATAGCCGCCATGTGAGTGCTGGGAATCGAACCCGGGTCCTCTGCAAGAGCAGTCAGTGTTCTTAACCGCTGAGCCATCTCTCCAGCCCCTATTATTTTTATTTCATGTGTATGTGCGTATTGCCTGTATGTATGTAAGTGCACCCATGTCATGCAATGCCTGCAGGGGACAGAAGAGCCTGTCGGATCCCCTGGAACTGGAGTTACGGACAGTTGTTAGCTGCCATGTGGGTGCTAGGATTTGAACCTGGGTCTTCTACAAGAACAACCAGTGTTCTTAACCGCTGAGCCATCTCTCCAGCCCCATTAAATGCTTTCTTTGATCTTTGGAGGAAGGATGTATGTGAAGGGATATGGAGAGCATTAAAGTTTTTTCAACCCTTTTTATTTTTGAGACACTATCTCATATTACCTAGGCTGGTCTCAAATTCACCAGGTTGCTGAAGATGACCTTGAACTCCTGATCCTCCTGCCTCCACCTCCTAAGTGCTGAAATTTACAGGCATGGACCATACAAACTGCTGAATTCTCTTTGGTTACTTGTCAGCAGTTCATTGGAGAAGCAGAGTGGAGCTGGGATTGATTGATGGTTTCTGGTGCTTGCTTAAGCGTTCTCCACTTTGATCCCCCAGAGTCAGATGGCTGGGAGTAAAGCAATATCTGGAGGAGGATCTTGTTCTGGTTTAGCTGCTGCTCCTGCATATGCTAGGATCCAGCCAGGTCCTGCTCAAAGTTTTTCTTCTTCAATTAAGCCTCTCTTCCTTTGGAAGGAAGCAGCAGTAATCTACCTGCTCCTTGGTTCCACAGAGAATGTGTACCTTTCCTTCCTGCTTATTGCTCTAGAAGTTAACTTGCTGCCTATTCAGGGAGGCCAGGTCGCTCTCTCTCTCTCTCTCTCTCTCTCTCTCTCTCTCTCTCTCTCTCGCTCTCTCTCTCTCTCTCTCTCTCTCTCTCTCTCTCTCTCTCTCTCTCTCTCTCTGTGTGTGTGTGTGTGTGATGCATTGTGTCTGTCTTATTTTCTAAGCACTCACTAGACACCCATTTCTAGTATCTTGTAGTATCTGCTGTGCACAGACCCTGGGGTGGGCGTTTTTATTCATCGACTTGAATTTAGCATGCATGCAGCAGATGGTGTAATCCCTGGTCTGGAGGAGCAAACAGAGTTTCAAAGAGACAAAATGCCTTGCCCCTTGTCATATAGCTGCTGCAAACCAAAGTCATACATAAGTCCAGGTATCTGGTGTGTAGCCCAGGGGAAGGTGAGGCAAGGACAGCCCAGTGACACAGAGCATGGGCTCAGGTGTGTGTACAACCACGGGAAGTTCTGAAGTTGAGCCTTGACTGCTTACCTGTAAAGTGTTATGACTACTGTGGTGTCTAGTGAGTGCTTAGAAAAGAAGACAGTGTCTAGGATATGGTTTGAATATGTGCTGTGTGTCATAGTTCAAATAGACTTATCCAAGAGCTTGATAACTGATCGGTAGTCTGATGCTTCTAAAGGTGTTGATGGACCCAAGGAACAGCCTGTGGTGGGATGTGGACAAATGGCCTCAGGATGGTGGGGGTTGAGTGGGGAGTGACTTTGAGACAAAAGTTGGGCAACTTGCTTTCTCCTGGAAGAAGAGCCCAGGCTAACTGTTTCTGATGAGTTATAACATACCCGGTCAGAGCCCCTGTTTTGCTTATAAAAGAGGAAATGGGCTAAATGTGACCCTTGCCCCTGTGGCTGCCATGATGCTGGTTGATTGCTCTCTGACCCTGAATTACTGTTGTACCGTCACTCCTTCTGTCCCAGGTGCTGGCCTTGAAGACATTGATCCTTCCCCAGAGAGACAATGGTCCCTTCCCAGAAAAGGTACATTGTCAAAGACCAGTGGAGACAGTGGGTCAGTGGGTGTGCTATGTTTCTGCAGCCTGCAGGACTAGCTGCATCCTGTTCTGCATCCAGTATGTAAGAAATGGGGCACAGTGGAGAGGTAGTGTCACTCTGAATGAATGCAGGTAATTGCTCCATCTTCTCTTCCTCAGTCTCACAGAGACCCTCCTGCCTCCTGAGTGCCAGGATTAAAGGCATGTACCACCACACAGACAAGGGTCTCTTTGTGAAAAGTAGGCTGACCTTGAACTCATGGAGACTGACTTGCCTCTATCTCCCACATGCTGGGGTTAAAGGCACGTGCTAACGCTCTCAACTCTGCTCCAGATTCTTGTATGGAGCCATGCCCTTTGTGTGACCAGCCCAGGTCCACCTCTGCAGAGCCACCTGTCTCACTCAGTAACCTCTTCATGGGTACTCTGCATGCCTTTGGCCTGATTGTCTAGAGGTGAGACACACAGGAAAGGGCACCTCTCTGTGCGTTCTCATTTGGACCCTTCAAGAGTTTGCACAGAAAGTAGCTTTCCAGTAAAGAAAATAAACACAACTTGCCCAGCTCCCTGCCTTGATTGTAACCCAGTGACTACCCCATGGTGTTTTTGTATCCTGTATCATTCACATGGAGAGTATCTTGCATTACTTGGTTCAGTCCATTTCCTGCAGGTGTCTGCTTGGGCTCCACAAATAAACTGCACTTGCGTGCACACCAAGAGCAGAGTTTCATGTGCAGTTCATGAAACTCTTTGCCATGTCGTCTAATAAATCTTAGTTTGCACCAGACAAGGTCATTATCACCCACAGTTTACAGAGGTCAAACTCAAGATTCAGAAAAACACTTCAATTTCAGTGAGAAAGAGGCTGAGCCAAGATTTGAATCCCAGATTCTCCATCACCCCAAATCATGACCTTTTGCATGCTGTGTCTGGCGCACAGCTGCTTGGACATCTGTGCAGGAATCCCTCAGTTTCTTCTCACCCTGATCTTACCCTGGTTTGTCCAAAGGAGCATCATTCCATCTAGGATAAAGCCAGATGGACATTGCTAGCTTTGCGGCCTCTTTTTGTGACATCCCTGAGGGGCTGCTTGAGGAGCAATGCCATGGGGAGATACATAGGGGCAGGGCGTGACAGAGGTCTGGTAGTCTGCCTCAGTCCCTCTTGTCATTCCAGAGACAGTGCACCTCACCTGCCGGTTCAGACTGGCAGGAGATGACAGTCCTAGTCACTGGAGAGCAAAACTGAAAACAGTGCTTTCCAGGGAGGGAGTGTGTCCTTGTGGGCTGCAGGTTCCCACGGAAGTCCCATCCTAGCATGAAGAGAGTCAAATCGTGTCATATTTCTTCTAGGTCCCAGGCGAAGGTTCCTGGTTTCTAAAGGCTCTGTCCATCATGTGTCCCGTGAGCATGGCGTTCAAAATGACAGCAGAAGATGCCTCCAAGTGTGGACAGTTGTGGGTAGGAAGGAAAGCCTTGCCTTGTGCATCCTGTGGTTCCACAGATATGTCTATTTGAAAGCTCCTAGCAAGACAAATGTCATAGATCGAAAATGGATGATCCCTTTAGTGTTATGACTTTTTTTTCCCTTTGGCTATTTAGAGGAAAATGACACCTTTAAAAAGGGATGTCATTTGTTCTGAAAGCTGCAAAACCAGGATGCACAGCATAGAAAGATTTAAGCTTTGCTGAACATGAACCAAAATGCCAACTTCACGTTCATTACTTCCTGTGACAGGTGCATGGTTCTGTTAGGAGTGATGTTGGGGATGGAGGCTGGGGCTGTGCTGTAGAAGTGCTGTTCACTGTCTTGTTCTGTGATGTTAGATGGTGTACTGCAAGCTGGGCTTGGAAAGACGTCTTTCATCTCTCTCCAGGCCAGTGCTTTGTGGTTACCGAGGAGGAAAGAGCTGGGGTCTGTTTCACCTACTCAGGGTTGCTCTCCAAACCCCACCTTTCCTCACATTTAACAGTTATTAATGAAGGATCTGCACTTGCAGGGCCTGGGCTGGGACTCTGTGCCCTGATACGGGACAGATGGAGCACACATGCTTCATGGAGGGAAAGGACCTGAGACCTGAGGAAGAACAGTAACAGACAGGATGTGGCCTGAAGTAAAAGGCATCCAAGCCAGGTGTCACATAACCTGGAGCTCTGAGTCCTTCGAGCATCATGGCCCACAAAGCTCGCTTTCGGTTCTTACTGGACTCACTTCACCTTTGTTCTTCTAGTCAATCACACCTTAGGGAGATGAGATTGGAGGGACATGACTTGCTTGAGGGCCACATGTGAATAAGGACACAAAAACAAGCTATAGGCAATGTCTAAGGGGCTGTGCATCCCCATACCTCCCAGATATTCAGAGACTGGAGCACAGAGGTACTCCTTTAGGTAAGTCCAAGGTTGCTTCCCTGCTGGGCCTCAAGCTTTCTTCATAGTAATGTCATGGGGTATTGCTTTTTTTAAAACTATTTTTTAAATATTTAAAATACTAAGTATATAGATAATCCCCCACTTAGGACAGTTTGACTTATAACTTCATGATGGTGTTTAAAGTAATATGCACTCTGTAGACTCTGTACTCTGCACCCTTAACCTTTTCTTCAACTAGTGATACGTGGCACATGTAAATGATCTGCACATGGTTAGAGCAGGCCAGGCTCAGCCGTGATGCTTGGCAACTTCTGTACATTAAATACATTTTGTAACTATGGAAGTTTGAATTTGTGGTGGGTTTCTTAGTATATAATCCCATTGCAAATTAAGGGGCAATGTATTAAAGAACAAACAAAATCAGGCTATAGGTAGAGTGACTCAGTAACCAGCCTCTGTCCTAGTTACTTTCTGTGACTGTGGTAAAGCACTGACTAAAAACAAGTTGGGGAGGAAAGGGTTTATTTCACTTAACAGCTTACAGTCCATCATGGAGGGGAGCCAGGGCAGGAGTTCAGGGCAGGAACCTCAAGGCAGCAACTGAAGCACAGAACAGGGAGGAGCGCTGCTTACTGGCTGTGTTTCTGGTCTATGCTCAGCCTGCTTTCTTTATTTTTGTTTTTTATGTCTATTTTTAATTGCACTTTTGTGTATTTCATATACAACATCTTAATCATCTTTATCGCTCCTCCCCCATTGGCACCCCCCCATACCCCTTCCCTGACTTGATTTCATGCATTCTGTCATTTATATTAAGGCCTATCATGTCGAGTTAGTGTCCCCAGGTGTCCCTCAGTGCAACTTCATCCACTGGGGGTCTAGTTAGCCTATCTGGAGTCTCTCCCTTAAAGAAGATCAGCTCTTCCTCACCCAAGAGCTACCTAATTGGACCTAATTCGTAATCAGCCGCTAATAGTTCTTTGGCTACGACTGGGAACTGCTGCCCATTTCCACAGTTCTATGTTAGGTTTTTGTCTGCTTGAGTTTGCATGGGTCTTGTGCATTCTGTCACTATTGCTCTAAGTTCATACGAGCAAGGTTCTAGGAGCCTGTAAGACTATTTCCATGTCATCATGAACTTCCTCCCCTGGCTCTTACAGTCTTTCTGTCCCCTCTTCTGCAACGTTCCCTGAGCCCTGGGTGTGTAAAGTTTAATATAGGAGTCCTGTCCAAGGACCCACACTCTGCAGACTAATTATCTACACTTTGGCCATTTGTGGCCCTTTGTGTTCATTGCCCTCTGTTGCCTGAGGGAGCTTCATTGATGAGAGTTGAGAGATGCATTAGTGTTCTCTCTACCCCTCGTTCCACTATGTTCCATGAGACTTAGGTGTAGAAGTTCCATTGTAGATGTGTTACATAGGGCTGGGTAGTTCACACTTAATCTCTGTGTGTGACCAGCTGTGGAACTTTGTAGTAGTCTCCATCTGTTGCAAAAGAAGCTTCATTGATGAGTGGTGACTGGTATACTTGTCTGCAAATATATGGATCCATATCTAGCACATAGTATGAAATTACATTTATCTAAAGATATGACAGCATTGGGGTTTTCTTTAAGATCGACGACCTCTCCAATCATCTATATTTGGCTATATTTACAATACCACACCTGAGTTCCCTCCCATTGAGTGGACTTTATGTCCAATGAGGTCGCTCTTGATTATCCCCAAGGTATAAGTGCCACTACTGCCCCAATGTAATTTGCTGTGTCAGTCATTGTGGTTAATAGGCCTTAAAGCTGGGGTTGAATGTTCAATTGATGTTCTCTCTTAGCAGCTTGCATAGTGTTCTCAAAAACTATGAGAGCTAACCTTCAGGGAGGTGGCTTCTGGGTCAGTCCCAGCTCCATTGCTCCAAGTCCTCTGTCCAAAGTAGGTTCTGTCATCACCCACAGTGGACTGGGCCCTCCTACGTCACTCAACAGTCAAGAAAATGTGTCCAAAGTAGGTTCTGTCTTCAGCCTGCTTTCATATATAACCCGGGATCACCTGCCAATGATTGGCATCACCCACAGTGGACTGGGCCCTCCTACGTCACTCAACAGTCAAGAAAATATCTCACAGACATGCTCACAGTCCAGTCTGCTGGAGCAAATTCTCCCTTTTGAGTTTCTCTTTTCCTAAGCGTGTGAAGTTGACAGCTGAAGCTATCTGGCATAGCCTCTTTGTTCTATCTGGGTCTTGAGACCATGGAATTGAGGGGTGGAGTCTGAAGTCCCAAGAGTTGTTGAGTCCCAGCTTTGTCCCTTGCTGGCTGTGTGACTTTAGATACCACAATCATCTCACCTATGCTGTAAGTATGGATACAAATGCCTTGTATCTAGTGTGTTAAATTTTGATCGATTTTGTGTTTTGAAACAGAGCTTCAATATGCAGCCAAGCCTGGCCTCCAATTATCAGTCCTTCTGCCTCAGCCTCCAGAGTGCTGGGATGGTGGGCTCAGAGTATTTGTTTTTCATTGTTTCTATAACACATTCCCACAGTTTACTGTTTACATAACACAGATTTGTCATCCTACAGTTCTGTGGTACAGAAGGGATATGTGGGTCTCAGTGAGTTTAAGCAAGCTGTTACCAGCTCAAATCCTTTCTAGAGACTCCAGAGATGGGGCCCATTTTCCTTGCTTGTTCTGATTGTTAGCAGGGTTCAGTTTTCTGTGGTTGTAGGACTGAGATCCCCATTGTCTTATTGGTTGTCATCCAAAGACCATACTATTCGGTAAATACTTCAACTCTTGGGCTTATGGCCTCCTCCTCCCTTGTTCAAATCCTCCTCCTTCCTGTTCCTCTCTCTTGATTTTTAAATTTCTTCAACTTTAAGGATTCATGTGATTATATTGGGGCCACTCTAATAATCCAGAATGATGCCTACCTCAAGATCGCTAGTGATAATCTTGTCTGCACAATTAATTAACCTTTGCTTTGTGAGGATACCACTTATGAGAGGGAGAGGTGCAGTACTGTCCCACAGTTTATAAAAGTTGCCATGAAGATTCAGTTTGTTGATACATTAAAGTGCTCAGAATCTTAGGGTGGACCAAATGAGATTGCCAGCATTCAAATTCTGACCTCGAGATGGCCATCCTCATCGCCCCTGGTCAGTAGCAAGTCCTCGGTGAATGTTTGCTTTCCTTTTTATTGTGGCGGAATGATGTGTCTTATCTACTAGCTTGCTGTTGTTGCAGCCTCCAATGGGTAGACCTCTGTAATGACCTATGACTGTGGCCCTATAGTGATGTTCATGTGAGCATCCTGACTTGCATGCCTCCGAGTAGCTGTGGTCTCCTGACCTGGGAGATGCATGTATTCTTCATCATGCTCATCCTGTGTGTGCGCTCATGATCCAACAGTTGGCTGGCCTGGTGGAACCCATCTTCCATTGTCAAGCCTCAGAGTTATTGGTCTTGGTGCTGTGACAAAATACCCAACAAAAAGCAAGTTTCAGGGAGAAAAGGTTTATCTTGGTTCACAGCTCAAGAGCACAGTCTGTCATAGCAGGGAGCCCGTGGTGACCGGAGTCTGAGGCATCTGGGCACATGGTGTTTGCGGTCAGGAAGTTCAGTTTGCTTTCTCTTTCTTGTGCCGTCCAGGACCCCAGCCCATGGAACCATATGGCTGGCATTTAGGGTGGGTCTGCGCCTCAGTTGACCTTATCTAGATAATCCTTCATAGGCACATTCAGAGGCTTGTTTCTTCCGTGATTCTAGATCTTGTTAAATTAACAGTATTAACCACGCCACAGCACAGCTTCAGAACATGTATGTAGACAGGAATTTTCCCCTTGGGGAGGCACTCAGTCCCTTTTCTCCAGGGATCATCCTGCTGTGAGGCCTTCCTCAAGGCCTTTTTTACCTTGGGGTCCATGTTTAGGGTCAAGGTCATGAGTCCCTTCCCACAGTCATCCCAAGTCTCAGGCTCCCAGAGTCACAAGACTCTCAGTTGACCATTGGAGTATAGTCCTGTATCCCGAGTTCATCGCTGAGCATGACTGTGTCTAGCCTAGAAGCTTTTACCTGTCAGCCCCCACAAGTTGTGAGATATTGTTTCTGCTTTGAGTGTGGAAGGGGGCCCTGAAATTTTCATGGCTTATCTAAATGTTTTAAACCATGCCTGTCTGTCGGGGACAAAAGAAAGGAATCAGTGCAGTTTGATTCTTGTGCGCTCACGACTACCTCGTATTAATACATCTTCCCTCATCCATCTTTGTACACTGAAACTGATGTTACCGCTTTTCCCCTTTGACCTATAATGGCCTCCTGGGGCTGGCAGGGGGTGGATCGTGCAGCCACCCACTATACAGCTGTTGAAATAGACCCAGAAGGAGCACAGGGCTTTTCTATGAATGATAATCCCCTAGTGACTGTGAGCCTTCAATACGATAGAGCTGATTCAAATGATAACTCATCTGCCACCTGGTACCTTGACCACCTCCAGCTTCAGTATCTTTCAGTGGAAAAAATTCAAAGTTATGATTCAGTCCTGCTTTGAAGTTGGGCATTACCTCTTACCTGTTTAAATGGTGGTGGCTCTAAATCTATAAAGTCTGTCCAGGAGATTTTACAAGCTGTTGTTTTAACTGTGGTTGTTATTCCTTAGGATCTGGTGAATAATCTTCCTCACACCTTCCAAGCAGGATGCCATACCTACCTGGCTCCTCCTCTCCAAGTTTAGTAATCAGTTTTCCCAGGTGTCCTTCCTTTCTATCTTGAGCCTTTCCCTAAAGTCTTAAAAGGACAGAACATGCTATGTGGGGCTTCAGGTCTGAGGCCTGAAAGTATCTCATGGACCATTTGGAGACTGTGTGAGATGACATGGGACCTTTGAGAGAAAGCACTCCAGTCCTGCATTTCAGAAAGTAGCCCTGGCTGTAGGTACCATCCTGCATCCTAGCACGTGGTGTGAATAATAGTAGGTGCCCATGATTGTCACGTGAAAAGACAGACTGCCCAAACAATCTTGGGTCATTTCATAGGATGAATTTTAACCTAGCTCTTCCCTGTGGCTGAGTCTATGAGACTCAGGCTGTGGTAGCTCAAAAATGAGTTTTGTTAAGTCTAATGGGTATTTATTTTACTGATTGCTAGGAAGACTTTTTTCATATGGCATGAGGATGATAAAGAAGTAGCAAATGCGTGTGTGACATCTATAACGGGGTGTCTCTATCTCATACTGTGGATATTTTGGACAAGAAGTTCACAGTTTGTTGTCCTGCATATTGTAGGATATGTAACAATACCCTTAACCTTCTTCCCACTAAGTACAAGTAGTTCCACAAACCCCAACTCTCAGAACCCAGTTATGACAACCCAGATGATTCCAGACATTGTCAAATGTTCTGCAGTTGAGGGTGGAGAGTGCAAAGTCTCCTTTCACTGAAGACGGTGACAGTGGGACTGCAGATCTTATGTCTCTCTTACCTGCTGGAGCTGCATGCTTCTTCCACAGAGCCTTGTGTCTAAAGACAAGTTACATAGGTGACTTGTTCTATTACTTTCCTCCTTCATGTGACAAAATCTGACAAAAGCAGCTAAGGAATTTATGTTGGCTCACTGTTTGAGGGTATAGTTCATCCTGAGAACATCTGTAGCTGGTCAGACAGCATCTGCAGTCAGGGAGCAGAGAGAGCAATGTAGGTGCTCTGATGTCTTCCTCCTTTTTTCTTTCTTTATTCAGTATCAGACCCAGTCCAGGAATGGCACTGCCCACATTCAGAGTAGGTCTTTCTTCCTTGGATAATCCTCTCAGGAAATGCCCTCACAGAATAGCTAGAAGTATGTCTCCTAGATAATTCCAAATCCAGTCAAGTTAGCAGTGAAGATTCACCATCATATTTGGTCCAGGGAACGTGTTCAGTATTGGAAATGAAGTTGACGCCAGATGTCCACGATGAACATTATTTTCTTTCCTGGCTGTGTGACCTTGAGCGTTTTATTTGCTCATCGTCCCAGACAGACAGCCATCCTGCATCCTCAGGGCTTGCATGTAAGGTGGTAACACGCTTTGCCTTCTACCACCACTAAGCATTCTATGACTCCTAACACAAGCATCTTCAAGAAAACCACTCTTGGCTCCTGTACAAGGCTCATTTGACTTGGTCTGTTTAGCTGTAGAGAAAAAAAATCAGGTTGTGAGATCTGTGCCTTTTTAAAAGCAAGCTGCTTGAAACCTGAGCTCAGACTATGATTTCTGCATCTACTACTTGCTAATCACCATGGGACTCTGCCTGGGTTTTACAGTCTCAGTGTGCTCATCTATAAAATGGGGACAGTAAGTGTACTAATGTCACATAGGTACTGTGCTGTGGATTGGGAGGGAGCCGTTGATCTCTTTGCGGCTTGTCCATCGGAGTCCTCCTTGATTTGACTCTCCCAGCCACAGTTGTCTTGTTTTGTAACACCCTAATTCCACTCTGGAGGCTCAGGCATTTGGGACAAGCAGTCAGCTTGTTCCCTGCCCCCAGGGCTGCGGAAGTAGACACCGACACCGGTAGCAGGAATGGTGGCCACATGGCCAACCGGATGCTTCGTTGGTAGCAGTCAGCAGGGGCACTTTGAAGTGGTTTTAAGACCAATTTGGTAACTTGATTTGGAAAGTGGTATTGATGGTTAGGAGGGTGCAGGCTGCCCATTAGCTGCTGTCTGGGTCCACAAATTGGTTTAAGTGGAATGAACGCAGTTCCTTGTTCCCAGGGCTCTTGGCTGAGGGCCAGGCTCTTTGTCAGAGAGCATCTCCTGGGCAAAAAACATTGAAAAGGTTTCCGGGAGCCTGGTGCTTTTTTCCATATGTGAATTCTACTTTCGCAGTGAGCTGATAACACTGGATTAATGAGCTGGCCATGTGGGTATGGGTAAGGTGGGCCCAGGAGGGGATAGATGGTGACCAGTGCTGAACATTTTCTGAGGAGCTTGTATCTGTCTCCCTGTTGAGAAACACTGCCTGATGACACTTCTTGGTTCTTTCTCCTTCTGTTTCTATACTAACAGTGTTCATGGGAGGAGCTTCCTGACGTACTTCCTCGGACAAGTGTGTGAGCTCCTTCCGGGTTCATATCTAGAGGCCAGCAGCACCGCTGTCTCTGAGGCTGAGGAAGCATGCCTCATTCCTGACAGGGAGCTATCAAGTTGTTTTCTAGAACAGTGGTAGCTGTTGACACTCCCACTCACTGGATGTAGGGCCAGCTCCCTTCTCCACAGCCTTGCCAGTTCGATGGGTAAGGTGTTTGTCTAGTAGCTCTCCTTATTGCCCGTGGCATCCTGTTCGTGTGCACTGGGCATTGCTGAGGAGGAACTCGGAGGCAGCTTCTATCCTCACCACTTTCTTCCTCCGTGTATTCATGTTTGTTCACCTAAATGTGTCCGGCAGTTACTAGGCACCAGTCTGTCTGTCCATTGATTGTGTTGGGTCCCTGATGTGTCCGACATATCCCTGGTACCAGGAATATAGGGAACAGCAGACAAACATGTCTCTGCCCTGTGGGGTGCAGAGTCAAAGGAGAAGGGGATTAAGTATTTCTAGGAAGAAGACTCCAACGCTCAGAAAACATCTAGTCTCCAAATACTTCCAAGGAATCTTGTTAGTCAAGGTAGAAGGAAATTGTGGCCATCTTTGTTGCTGTGGTCCCTGTCTTCTCTCTAGGAGAAAGAGTCTCAGGAAGAGAACGAAGAAATGAGGGAGGCGTGATGCCAGTGTTGTAACATTGGTATGAACCGAAGAGCTCATGTTCAGCAAGGCCTTGGTGTGCACTAAACCCTCTGGGATGTGCTCAGCCAAGGACCAGCCCACAGTGAGCCTCAGCTGCTCCCAAGACAGGCCTCCACTCCCTTCCTTCTTCAGTGAGTGCCTTGCCTGCTGCTCAGCTTCTATATGGAAGAACCATGGAGCTGAGCAGAGCCTTACCCTCCCGGGCCTCTGAGAAGGTTGCACTGGGGCAGCAGGTTTCTCCCCTTCTGAACATAACCTGGTACATCCTAACTCCACCACTCCTGCTGTGGGTGGATGACTGAAGAAAGGGAACCGGCATGCTGAGCGACAAAGTCCCTGGTTTTGTCGTCTCTGACAGAGAGGCTGAGCTCTGTCTCTGGGACATCAGCATAGCACTTTCATTCTCTTGACAAGCAGCTGCTGAGTGCTCAGTCCTGAGGTGGAAGATCCCTGAGCTCTTGCTTAGACCCAGGACACAGTTAGGCTGGAGGGTCTCAAGGTGAGGGATAGCCACTCTGTATACTTGATAGTTTCTCTGAGGAGACATAGACTAGTTTCCCAGTGGTAATGTGGTTCTCAGTGGAAAGGAGATGTCTGGATTTCCTTCAAGTACACTGGTTTCTCTGCCGCACTTGGAGAGTTTCAGGAGACTATGGTGACTTCTGTGGGTCAAATTGAATCATACCCTTTAAAGTCTACATTGAAGCCTTAGCTCTCCACCTCAGAATGTGACTGTGGTCCCAAATGGGATCTTTGAAGATGTGGGTTTGTTTAATGAGGCCATGAGTATGGGTCCTAAGCTTGTGTGACTGGAATTAGAGGATATTGGGACACAGATGTCCAGCAAGGGAAAACAGGTGAGAATTGGGAGAGATCACCATCACCAAGCCAAGGAAAGAGGCCTCAGGAAAACAGACCCTACTGGTACCTGCTTGTGTATAGACCTGTAGAAAACTGTGAGAAAATTATTTCTCATTGTTCAAAACACTGAATTTGTATCTTGCTCTATCAAACAAATACAGTGACAACGAGTGACTCGCTTGTCTCCAGAATGAGCCTCTGACCCTCAGCTGTCCACCTCAGGCTGTGGGAAGAACTGGTAAGAGACGCCTACAGTCATTAGCGAGGAGGTCAATATAGCCTAGGCCCTATTTAAAGCCCTTTCAATAGCTTAACACTTGGAATTTTCCCATGAGCCCTTTGGGGGAAGAACTGCTAATGTCCCCAATTGCAGATGAGCTAATGGAGACCAGAGCTGTTGACTGGCTTGCTTGATAGTACTTGGCAAACAAGGAGTTCAGCAACATAAAGTCCTTGGTGCTGCTCTCTGGAGACCCCATACTCAGTCCCTAAAGATCCCCTGCATAGAATCCTGTGTCTTGTTTGTGTAGCGTGTATACCCCAGGAGCTGTGTGTGTGTGATGTGTATGTGTTTCTCTCTGTCTGCCCGTCTCTCCTCACTGTCTTTTGTCTTCTCGTTAGTTAGTTTTTGGTCCCAGTGTCTCCTGCACCATCAATGTCCTGTCAGCCTCCTTTGGTTCTTGTTCTTTCCCCTCAGTTCTCTTCATGATTGACATTGGCTCCTGTCCCAGAACTTAGCCTTCCATGTAGACCTGCCCTTTGATGCTCCCACTTCACATAGCTAAACCCACAGAGGGTGACTTTGGAGAAATGACCTGCACCTGTGAATCTGTCCCTTCATCCTCAGCTCTGTCCCTTCCTTTTCTCTGTGTGCAAGTTTCCAGGGCTCTGGCACTTTCTGCCTCTTGTGAAGCATCTCTCATTATTGACCAGTGAATGTCAGGCCCCAGGGACAGGGAGGCCTGTGCTGGCCCTGGAGTTACCCAGAGCTTACGGTAAAAATGCATCACCCTGATTGTGGGCCAGCCAAGGCAGCAGCCCAAGCCGACCCTGCCCCGGTGGTTGGATGCATTGGCTGCCTTAGTCACAGGCCAGAGACACTTTGCTTGCTTTAGGCTGAGCCAGATCCACCTCCCTCATGGCTGGGTTCCTGGAAAAGCTGTGTGCCATGGGACGTGGATTTTTCCCTCCTACTATATAACTGGAGCTCATTTGTTGAGTGCTTATTCAGTGTCAGGGAGTGTGCTGAGTCCTTCACATACAGCTCGTATGTTTACACATGCATGTGTGCGCGAAAGTATGTGAGTGTTAGTAGGTCAGAGGTTGATACTGGCTGTCCTCTTTAATTGTTCTCTACTTTATTTACTTTTTGTTTTCAGGGTCTCCCTAGTCCCAGTCTGCCTGAAAGTCACTGTGTGGACCAGGTAGGCCTTGGTCTCACTGACATCCACCTGCCTCTGCCTCCTCAGGACTGGGATTAAAGACACACGACACCATGCCCAGCTCCACTTTATTTTTTTGGGAAAGGATATCTCATTTTACCTGGAGCTCACTGATTCAGTGAGGCTGTTTGGTCAGCAAGCCCCAGTGATCCTCCTGTCTTCTCCTCTCCAGACTGGAGGTTACAGGCATGTGCTACCACACCCAGCTTTTTACGTGTTGGGCATCCAAACTCAGGCCCTCACACTTGCATAGAAAACACTTTACCAGCTCAGCCATCTCACTAGCAAACCCCCTCTCCGAGCTTTTTATTTAAATGCTCCTAGTGGCGTTCTCTGCTGGTGATCTGGTGGTGTCACATGTGCCCTGGGGTAACTCTGAGTTACCCTAGGTTGGCATGCTGTGCTTGTTGGCCCTGTGTACACTTGGAAAGACTGAGACCTGGGTTTATCTGGGTCACCTGGCTAATGGGTATTATCAGCTATGGGCTCCACTGCTGCAAAGCTGCAGTTCCACTTGGGGAAAAGTAACCAGGGCCACCCCAGTGGGGCCAAACTGTGACCCCTGGATCATAGCCCATGAACTCCAACCAGTGCCCTATACTGTCTCCTCTGATAAAGTTGGGGATGGCAGCTTCCTTACATGGGTCCCAAGGAACAGACTGGGGTCACCATGCATGCACAGTAAATTTGCTTAAGAGACCCTCCAGAAATGAGCTGACTGGAAATTGGGAGGAGATAGCAGATAGTCACTCAGGGTAGAACACTGAAGATGGACCAAGGAGGGACAGAGGTCAACTCTGGAGAGCCTGACTTGGGAGCACCCTTCTGGTTATTTTGTCATAGTTCTCAAACTACAAGTCTGTGATCAGGCTGCCTTCAGTGGGCTCATCTTCCCAAGTCTGTGATTAGGCCACCTTCAACGGACTCCCTGACTTCCCAGTCCTCCTTACTCTGCCCCACACGTGGCTGAGGAGAGCAGCATGCTGAGGGGCTGGGGAGCCATGATGGCTCCTATGGCTGTTGCCCACTCAGCACTTCTGCAGTGCCTACAACATCACAGACATGATCTCACTCCATTGAGCAATGGCCTGGGAATCTAAGCTCTGCTATGCTGAAGGGGGAACTGGGACTTCCTGAGGGAGGAAGTGTCAACCAGGGATGCTTCCACCCCACCATGCTCCTTCCACTTTGTCTTGTCCTCTGAAATCCCAGAGCAAAGGGCTCCCTGCACAGAAATCTATAAAAAGAAGGTGGTACCCCAGTCAGGGCTGGCATCTAATGGATAATAGAAGATGTCAGAATAGTCTTGAGGGGAGAGATGAACGTGGACTATGGGAAGGGTAAACCAAAGGCATATAGTAGGACTGAGACTGTAACTTAGTGCTAGAGCACTTGCCTAGCATGCATGAGGCCGCAGGTTCAATCCCCAGCACTGAAACAAAGCAAATCAAGCAAAGAAGCATGTAACAGAGGATCTTAGTAGTGGCAATGCCTGTTCCCTTAGCAGTCATGTCTCTACACTATGCATGAGTGTGTTTGTCACTCCTTTGTCCTAGGCAAGGACTTCCCAGGGAAGAACTGCTTGCCCATCTCTAGACCGGGAAACATCCAGGAAACAGCTGGATGTGTTGGAAGTAAGCCCAGGGCAGACCCAAAGCATTCCCTTTTCCAACTTTGCCCTGTTCCTTAGAAAAACAAAAACAGGATTCCCTTAGTGTTGCTTTATCAAATTTATTTATTTATTTATTTTAGAAGAAGCATTTCATTACAGCTTTAACATATTAAGTAACACACTCCAGAGCAAGGATGCATCTCTT
Organism: Nannospalax galili; assembly: GCF_000622305.1. NCBI lineage: Eukaryota > Metazoa > Chordata > Mammalia > Rodentia > Spalacidae > Nannospalax > Nannospalax galili. Next base: position 4,152,194 of record NW_008348568.1, read on the forward strand.
TCACAAGTGGCTGTAAAGTTTTAGGTTCACAGTTGAATTAATTCAGTTATACAATATTGAACTCAGTTCAAATTTATTTTTTAAGAATTAGTTTCCACCTGTGATGCCTGGCTTGGGAGGGATCACAGATAAAGAAATAGATTGTGGTCTGTGCTGTGTAAGCAGCTCAGACAGGCTGTTTGGGCCTCAGTGTATCTGGGGAGGTCAGGGGCCTGAAGTCTCCCTGTCTCAGCAGAGAAGGCAGGAACCTGTTAACCTGTCTTAGAAGCTAATAAAAAGATCGCAGTGAGATCATGTCTGTTAAAGCCCTTTGAGCTCCCAGAGCTCTGAGGCTGAATTAACAGTGCCTTTATTGCTTACTCAGCAAAATCGTCCCTGGGACTGGAAGCCACTTCCTTCCCTTCTTCCCGCTCCTGGTTTCTTTTAAGCATTTCATTTGATGCTTCCTTTGCATCTTGAAAAGCTGCCTTTGAAAAAAACTAAATGGTTAATTACTTAATTATTTTAAACATTGAATCCTAGAATGAACTGGTATATGTTGGAGACTTACATTACATGGAGACTTTTTGCTCAGCTAATGCTGTGCATCCTTAATGACAGTTCACTGAAGGTTAGGTTGAGGAGCCTGTAGAGGTCACATGGTTTTGAACGGTCCATTGTATTTGCCTCCAGGTCTTGCCTTTCTGTGACTTGCATTTTCTAGATTATTCTTTTTTTGTGATCAGAGCCTGTCTGCACTTCCGCAGTGAGCAAAGGGGAAGGACTGCCTGGAATTTGGCCCCAGTGGACGCAGGGCACGTCATTGATTTTTGCATGTGAAAACGACCAGGCCACTTCTGTCTTTCTGAGTTGTTTTTGAGAACCAAGCCCTGATCTACTGGGAGGTCACCATGCCATAGGGAGGTCACTATGCCACAGGGAGGTCCTTTGTGGGTAGGAAAGCCTCCACTGGGCCGTTGGCATGAAGTAGATGGACAGATGGACCCATGTCTGAGGATAGCAGACTGTCGTTTGCTCCTAGAACATGACCCAGTCCTAACTCTGCTGTCTCTGCCTTTGAAAATCAAGCGCTGTATTTAGGTGTCTGTGGAAATAGATGGAAGGAAGGATAGATGAGGGAAGCCAGTGCTTACCGAGCATTTCAGACGTGCCAGCGACTTTTCTGGAAGTCATCTGAGGGCTGGGCCTGGTAGCAGCAGCACAGCCCACACGTCTCCCAAACCCTCTCCTCTCCTTTTACAATAAGAAAGTTCAAACTCAAGTCAGTTGCAGAACAGGGACAGCAATCCACAGTTCCTGAGGCCGCAGGCTTCTTTTTATCCTAAACGACTTAGAAAGTTCTGTTGTGAATCTGTGTCTGCATGGACTTCTAGATGATTCCCCCTTCCGTTCCATGGGTTGAGTGAGGTTTGTTGTCTGGCTAGATGGACCCGAAGCTGCCTGATGTCGTGCCATAGCAGCTCTCCTTCCCAGTTGAATTCTAGCCTTTGAAGATGTATAAAGAGAAAGGCAAAGCTTGTCTGACTTGGGTTGCCTGCAAGACTTTGGAGAAAATATCACACAAAGCCTGAAATGGTGCTGGTAACTTGAATAACTCTTTCCTAGCACAAGAGACCACAAGTGCGTGCAACATTCAAACAAAACAAAAATCATGGGCATTTATCGTTTCTTGGCAAATACCTGAAGACTTGCCTGTAGGGTCTCGCTGACCTTCTGTCTCTTAGTCTTCCATGTGGACCTCAGAGCAGTCTCTGAGAAGTATTCTTGGAAGTAAGAGGGGCCTGGTGATGTCCAAATCTGAACACCCCCAAGGTTTTGAGGAAGCACGCCTTCATGGTCAGTGCCGGCTTGAGTTGCATTCAGTTACTACGTGTTTTTACCTCGAAGGTGGAAGTGGCCTGCTTTACACAGGTAAGCAAACAGGCCCAGGACACTGATGCTGGTCATACGTTCAAGGTCATGCCTTTCTCGCTCACTCACTCTCTTGCTCTTGCCCTTGTTCTCTCTCTCTCTTTCTCTTACTGTTTTTGAGCCAGAGTCTTGCTATATAGCCCAGGCTGGCCTTAAACCTCTAATCCTCCTGCCTTAAACTCATGAGTACTAGGATTACAATCATACTCCACCATGCCCAGCTAAGGAATAAGAATTCAGATCCCTGTCTAAGTGCAGATACTTTCATCTAGTGGTGGCTGAGCTGCTGCTTCTGCCTGGGATGTGGCTTCATCCTGGGAAGTCTCCTGTTGCACCTGTGCCCTGACCAGGACTTTATATGTGCTAGCTCGTTTTTTTCTGTCTGCCACTCATGGGGCCAGTTCTCCCATCTTGTATTCAGAATGTCTGGAACAAATTGTGTGGGGATTTACGATGCTTTGAGAGTTTAGCAAAGTTTAGCACTGTGAGTTCATATGTTTCTATTGCCATGGCCCAGTCTCTGGTTCTGTGTTGTGGTAGCCCAGGCCAGCAAAGACACTTGGGTGGTGCCACTAATCAAAGCCAGGATTTCTATAGGAAATCTTTGTTTTCAAATGATATAAACAGAGTTCACAAACAACAGCAGGCTACTTCAAGTCAGGGCTCCAAGTTTCTAAGCCCTTTGCCCTTGGAAGCTTCTTGAGCTCTGTGACCTTGCACATCAGGGTCTGTGTTGGCTTTTTCCATTTGGCAGATGTCACACCAAGCTCCTTGTACCAGGGTCCTAGGTATTTTGTGCAAGGACTGGCTTTGCACCAGGTACTTTGACTCCAGGGCTTGATTTACTCAGTGCACTGTACCATATCTTGTCAGAGCTAGCTTGGGTGACAGCCCTCACTGTCTGTGACCACAGCAGGTCACAGTAAAATGGGAGAAGTTGTCTGGACTTACACCTCAATAGGACACCCTTTCTTTGGCCCCATCACTCAGCTCCTTCAGGTTGAACTGTCTACTTGTCTTCCATGAAGGAGAGCCCTGAACTGGAGTAGTCAGACTGTAGCTGTAGCTGGGGCCATTTGGATCTTCTCCTTATCCAGTGCCATCAAAGCCCCCCTCGGCCAGTCTGGTGGGAACATTGGGCCACACTGTGCTTGCCTTGGACACAGCCTGCTCTGCTTACCATGCAGCAAGTGCGCTGTGGCCAGGTGAGGACTCCCACTGCCATCCTGTGCTGGCAGAGGGAAATACCCTGCCTTGCCTTGTAAGTCATCTGTTAATAAGCCCACATTCTTCTGGGAAAGCTGAAACCAGTGTCCACTGTAAAACGGAGCTAGAGCCCAGCTACTAGAAGCTTGTTTGTCCTGTTGGATTTTTAAAAGAATGGACACTTCATAGACCCCAAGCTCATAGAGGGCACTGTCATTATCGTCGTCGTCATCATCATCATCATCACCACATGTATTCTTCACTTTAAACATTAGCCGGGATCAAAGGCCTGACTTCCACGGTGTTGAATGCTTACTTAAAGCACTTTTCAACCCCTGTTCATCTGTCTCAGCTGTTATGACTATCCCTTTGGTTCTGTCAAGTAAATCCCAAGGCTGCACAGCTTGATCGAATCCACATTCTGCTCCCGACAACAAATGGGCACCACATGCACTATGAACCCCTCTCACATTTGGGTTCCAGGGGTAGTTTCAAACATGTCTTCTGTAGGGCAAGGGGTCCCTGTGTCCATTCTATAGATAAAGATACTGAGATTGTGGAGTAGTGATGTGTCTAGGGTCACGTAGCTCATTCCTTCCCACCTCTCCCAGGTTGGGGGAGAGCTGCACTGACTTCCCTTGGGGACATTGCATACCTGCTGTGACTGGAAGAACACACACACACACACACACACACACACACACACACACACACCCAGGCACACCCAGGCAGACAGCCTTGCGGGGAATGACTTTTGGGAAGGTGGAGTGTGTAGTAATTCCCAGGTGCACTTCTGTTCCTTGTTCCTCAGGCTGAAACCTCGGGGCAGGGGACAGCTTGTGCAACCCAGGAACAGATACGTTCTTAGATCTTGGCGCCAGTGTTTAATTCCCTGGCACCAACATTCTAGCTGAATGATCAAAGCTGAGTTCCCCTAACAAGAGCGGGACACAGGTACGTGGGAGCAGCTGGGAGTATGTGGGGGCACATGGGTAAGCTACCAATCAGGAACCCAAAATGGTGCACTGCCTGACTGATCTGAGGGTCATAGAGTAGGGGGCTGTAATTCATTTAAGTATAATTATTTAACACCTTCTGTACCAACCTTAGGAAGCTTTCTGCTTCCTGTTTTATTTGATCTATGCTTTGGGGAAGGCCTAAGTACTGCGCTCCACATGGAGAACCTGAGGCTCAGCATGGAAAAGTAGGATGTAGAACCAGGGTGACCAAAGGACTGAGGACCCCAAGTGCAAAGTTCAAAGTGTGCCTGGACATTTGGGATGGTTGACATTTTCTTCACAAATGTGTGCCTACAGTTCCCGTGGCTGCAGCTCTAATCAGCTAGCCTGGCTTTAAGTACCTCGTATAGTCCTCATAACTTGCTCGGAGTTGGGTACTATGGAAACAGGAACTTTGAGGATATTAGTAAGTAGTAATGTAACATAGCTTGTCATCAGCACAGAGATCAGAACACAGCAGGTGGCCAGAGTCCTTACATTACGTCCTTTTCATTTATTGCTTTCAAGACTGAGAATTTGGGGGGGGGGCAGGGTGAGATGACTGAGTCTAGGCCTGGGCACCCCTCTGGGCTCTGAGGGAGGAAGAGCAGGAGGAAGACACACACAGCTCTGTGAGTACATCTCCCCAAGGTAATTGGATGTTTATCAGTCCCAGATCACTTCTGTCCTGGTGCTATTATCCCATTCGCGCATCTAGTGGGTGTTTATGAGGCCACTCCTCCATCCCAGTGCCAGACTCTGGGGATGCAAAAGTAGAGAGAGCCAGGGCTGGCTCTTGGAAGAGCCCATGGCACCACAGACCCCTCAGGAAAGGAGGCAGGAAAGTGCCACTTCACTCTTCCACACAGGGCTGTTCGGCTGCTTGACACTTGTTAGGAATGGCAGAAGCATACCTCGGCCAGCCCTCAAGCTTCTGTGCCAGGGTCTGGCAGTCCCTGCTCAGCACCCAGAGAAGACTCCTACCCAGTCTCCTTCCCAGAACTTGTTCCTGGGGCAGGGAATGGTGTTCCCTGTACTGTCCCTTGTGCTTGCCTCCTCCTGTGTACCTGTGTTGACCCCTCCTCCTCCCCGACTTGTTTGAGTAGTTCTAGGAAGGCTCTCCTGTGCTCCTCTATGGGATAATGTGTTTCCTGGAAATCCTCCCTGTTCTCTTCTGCTTCACAGCTCCCATCTTTGGCTAATTGGGATCAGTTTAGGCAGGCGTTCTGGTGTCCTTTCCCATGTCTGTCTCAGCCCCAATGACTGCAGTCTGCTGAGCCACCTCTGTCCCTGAAAGGTGGCCTTATTTGTCCCAAGGCATACATCTTGAGGGGAGCAGCCTGGTCTCAGGCCTCAGAGGCCAGTCTTCCATTGGCCTTTTGGTCTTCTGCCTCCTGGAGGGCTGTAGATAGGAGACACCCTTCCTGGAAAGACAACAGCTTAGGGACAGTATAGATAAGGCTGGGCGGGTATGCCTGTTCGGCCCAGAATAAAAGACTTACCAAGAGAAGTTCTTAGGAATCCACCTTCCTAGAGGTGGGTCCTGCCGATAAAGATGCCTTTGAAGTTCCGTTGGTGGGAGATAGGATCTTTGTGGCAGAACCTGTCACCAGGGAGCCTTCTGGATGGATGTCCCCTGATAGCCAGATCAGCAGGGCAAAGATAGAGAGAAAGAGCACTTATCACAGAGGGCCTTTGCAGGGCTCCTTTGAGGGACTTCCTTCCTGTCAGCCCTCCTCTGGAGTTACTCTCCAGTTTGCAGATGCAGAAACTGAGGCATAGGTCACCATAAAAGATCTCAATGGAGCTGTCCTTGGTTTTACTTCGGGATGTAGAGTTCCTCACTGTGTGGCACTGAGTTGAGCAAATACTAAAGCACAGGCTGCATCTGGGAGTGCAGGGACAAACAGCATATTCTTCCCCTAGAGAGGACTTTGGGTCTCCCACCTGGAAGGGTCTTAGAGGAGTAACCAGATCATCACAGCTAAGGGCTGAGCTGGGTGCAGGGAGTGCCATAAGCTCACAGAGAGGCTTGTAGTGTGCACTTGGGGTACCGATAGAGAAGCTGAACTCGACAGGCAAAGTGGGCAAAGATGAGTCTGGTGGGACCATTTAGACTTTGGTTGAGGGCAGAGAATGATGAGGATTTTAGGTAAAGGTGGGGGAGGATGCCAGTGGCTTTGCACAAGCCTGTGGCCTCTGTGTTATGGAGACGGACATTGTGGAGGATCAAAGCTGGCCGTGAAGCTGGGGTTGTATCTCAGTGGCAGAGCACATGCTTAGTTCTGGATCAATTCCCAGCATTAAAGAAGACAAATACATAGACTTGCACATGCATATGCACACACACACACACACACACACACAGAGACACACACAGCTGGCAATGAGAGATGATGGACTTGGCTTGGGAGAGATGTGGATTGGAGAGTCCTGATACAAGGTTCGTTTTGGCTCACAGTTTGAGGGTACAGTCCATCGTGGTGGGGAAGCCATGGTGGCAGGACCATATATGTATGGTAGCTGGTCACATCGCATTTGCCACAAGTGGTGAATACTGGCCCATTGATAAATGAAATATGCCCAGAAATACAGAGCTGCTTGGGTTGGATTTAGGACTAGATTTAGGTCACCTTAGGGTGGCAAAGTGATCACCTTTGGTTCAGCTGTCTCTGCCTGTATTGTATGCAGACAACTGGACTCTCACTCAGGTCCCAACTTAGAGTAAACTAAGATTCCTCATGATCTTAAGCGCCACCAGCTACATTTCTGAAAAACGCTTAATTTAAGGAACTCAGTACTGAAATCTTTTCTTGACCTCTCTGCAGGATTTTATGTTTTAGAATAGTAAACATTTGAGGGCACACAGGTCCAGGTTTTTCTGCTCCTGTTTGAACACAGTGGGAAGGAAGAGGCCTGAATCTCTAAAAGCTGAGGCTACCAGAGACTATTGGATATATTGCAGGGTCCACAAGGTTGACATGGCTCATATATGACCCTAAGATCACATTGCCCACATTTCCCATTCACTCTAGAGATCCTTCTTTTCTTTCTTTCTTTCTTTCTTTCTTTCTTTCTTTCTTTCTTTCTTTCTTTCTTTCTTTCTTTCTTTCTTTCTTTCCCTCCCTCCCTCCCTCCCTCCCTCCCAGCTCCCTGTGTATGTATGTAGGTATGTGTGTGTATGTGCGTGTGCGTGTGTGCGTGTGTGTGTGTGGGGGAGGGCTGGAGGACATCCTTGGGTGTTATGTTCAGAATGCTGTCCCCATCCTTTGAAACAGGGTCTTTCATTTGTCCCAAGCTTGCCAATTAGGTTAGACTGGCTTCCCACTGTGCCTCAAGGATCCTCCTCCTGTTTCCCCCTCCCCAGGGCCGGGATTTCAAGCATACACTACCATGCCCAGCAGGATCACTTTTTTTGACTTCATCTCCAAATGCTATCTGAGTTTGGCCATTTTTTATATCCTGAGTTGTTTTCTATGTTCTATGTTGAGTCTTGCTTCTTTTTCATACATTATTGAGCTTTAAGCAGTAAAAGATCATCGTCACCATCACCATCATCAGGTTGAGCAAATAGCATCATCATAAACTCCAAAGGGTGGAGAAGAATGAGAGAACTAAGTCAGTAGCCACCCCTTGGGGCTAATCAGATTGTTTCAGGCATTCAATATGCTCCGTCTGTGTTTGATAATAATTTTATATAGGCATGAGGTAGAGAATTGTTTGTAGTCTGTTTTTCATGTGGTAGTGCTTCTGTCATAAACTTTTCCTATTTTCCTTAAAGCACTTTACAAAGGATCATTTCTGCAGAGTCCATCCTGGTTTGTTATGTTGACAAATTGTATTCAAGACCAGTTGGCAAGTAAGGTTCCCCAGTTTGTGGTTATACCTGAGGGAGCTGCGAGCATCTTCGCATATGACTTTTCTCTTCACGGAAAAATCACTTGAACAAATACTCAGCAGAAGGCTCACTGGGTCCAACAGCACGGTTTTATGACTTTACCCATACTGCCAAATTACTTTCAAATGGGAATGCTTATGCTGCTTCCATTAATAAGAGAATGTGCCCACTTTACCACAACTCCATCAGCACCAGGTATTATTAGCTTTAAAAAGTTGTAATTCAATAGGTGCAACATAATCTCTTGCTAATTTATAATTCTTTGATCCACAGCGAGGCCAGTACTTTTCTCCATCTGCTTGTTTACCAACCCCCTTTGGAAATGCTGACTTTGACGGCTTCCAGAGCCAAGTCCCCTACTTTCCATGTGGACATCTTTGAGTTGAGCCAGTGGCAATAACGCAGCTTTGACTTCAAGTGAAGGAACTTCAACATTGAGCCTTTGTGTGAAATGTTGATTTGTACACTGGCCCGTGAGCTCGAAGGGCAGCACCAAAACAGCTTACTCTGTACCGAGGGTTCTGCATGAGATCACCAACTGGCCCTGGCCTCTGAGACTTTGAACTTAACACTTGCCCCCCCCAATCCACCGTCCGAGCTTTGTCAGATGAGCAAAGCAGGACTTTTTGAAAACCTTTGCGATACACCTCCTTCAACTATTTTTGGGTATCCTACTTTAAAAAAAGAGAGAGAAGAAAAGTCCCATGTCTTCCAGCTAAGTCTTTTTATTTGAGCAGTTGTTTGCGTTTCTAGATCGCTTTCTCTGATTTTTCTCTCACTGCCTCACCCACCACATCCTGTGGGCCTCAGGCTTCTTTAGTTCTGTGTGTCTATGCTTTCTGCCCTCACCTCACTTTTCCAGCCGGAGTCGTTCTGGTGGGGCGGGGGGCGGGTAGATGCCATAAGAAGCCAGGGTAGAATTTGTAGGGGCTTGCTGTCCGACTGGAGCATGCCTAGATGTATAGCAATGCTTGCATTCATCTGAGTGGGGGAGCCAGGCTGGGGAAGTAGAATTTCAGCTTAGTGGGGCTGAGTCTTCCTCTGATGATGTTTCTTTCGGTCCTCTGGAGCATGGCCCTCTGGCTCCTCCCTACAGCATCCTGGTGGTGGGTGCTGTTACTTGCATTCTCCTGAAGCTTCTACCTCTAACCTCCCTGGCATTTTTTATGGCTTTCTTGTGGTCTTAAATCTCTGTATATATTTTTTGAAAGGATTTATACTTGAAAAGATATGAGAAAAGCAAGAGGGACTTAGAGATGGTGGGTAATATAGGGCTTACTGTGAATGCATGACAGTTCCCACACCGGGAACTCAAGTAAAGTCCCTGAGCCTCATTTTACTCTGCCACTGGGGAGGATAAAGTAGCTTCCTTTTAAAACCAGCAATCATGTGATGAACCCCAAGCTAGAAGCTGGGTGGCCCCAATAAGTGATTTCTGTAGGCCTGATCTCTTCTTTGATGAAATGCATGCTTGGCTTCCTTCCTTTCCTGGGCTGATCTGTGGGTTGATAGTTGACCTAGGGTCACTTGAGAGCATTTACATTTGTGAGAACTCATTTTCATATTTTTTCTCTCCTTCCTCTTTGTGTGTGTGTGTGTGTGTGTGTGTGTGTGTGTGTGTGTGTGTGTGTGTATGATGGGATGTCATAAAACTGTTCAGAGGAGGACACAGAATGAAACCCACAAGCAACTTTGGATAGAGCCTTCTAGTCAGTTCTTGTCTACGTTCCTTACTGACTCGCTGTTTTGGCAGAGGCTAACCCTGCAGGAGCCTTGGGCTGTTCCCCTGGCCAGCCCAGCTCAGCTCTGGGCTGTGGGTCTAGGGAAGAGATTCTGTTCTTCAGAAAGTCTGGAGGCAGCACTGGCCATCTGCTGTGAATTAGAGCGTCCACTTAGCATCGCACTTGCTCTGTTCAGTAGGATTTAGGACTGAGGACTTGTGGACTTCCTTTGGGTTGTCATGTGCCTTGCCTAGAGTATGAGAGTCCTCTAGTACCTTAGGCCTTCACCTATGTAGTCAGCTGGTCTGTGGCTCCAGCTTTAGCTTTCCCTGCTCAGGGAGTGTAGATGATTTCCTGACTTGACTTTCTTCAGTCTTCAGTCAAGTGGAGGATGAACATTTGGTTTGAAGCTCATGCTTTGTTAAAGCCCTCAGCCACCTTTGGCAGCTGAAACTGCATGTGGACCTTACACATACAAACAATTGGCTGAAGGAAAGATAACTTTGATTAAACTGAGTTACTATTCTCCTGCTCCCTACCCCTTTTATTTGCATGGAATCTCCAGAAAATGTCCTCTGGATAATGTGTGAACCCTAGGGAGTTTTGTTGTGCCCTTGGAAAGTACAGCAGGAGAAGCCTGCTGTGTGGCCTGGGATTCTATTAACACCAGCCTCTTACTGTGTTCTGTGTCAGGTGCTCCACACAGGTGTCAGGTGCTGTATTCAGTCCTACAAGTGTTTGGGGATACCTGGGTCCTTGCCCTGAGTCCCTGCAAAGGCCCGGCCTCAGAGAAATGCACTTTGTTCCATGTACCTGATGTCACGCAGGAAGGAAGTGGTGAGGCCTCTGGTCCAGCCCAGTACTCAGCAAAGCCCGTCTGCTTAAATTCTGAGTTGTACTGCCTCCCTGTGATGTATATCTCTTTCTACCTAATCTTGATATCCAGGTTTGCCCTGGACTTTGGTTCTTTGAACTGTCATCCCTACCTGCTACCTCTAATGCCCCCAACATTTGGCTGTTGAGGTGCTCCCAGCTCAGGAACATGTAACATGAAGCAAAAGGTAGCAACAGTGTTTTCTGGAATCCCTTGTATGGCTTTCGCCGCTATGACGTCACCTGTTTCACAATTACCTCAGGTAAACATTACCCCTTTCTCAGTGTCCTCATCAACCCCAAGCTCCTCTTCATTTTCTTTTCCCTCAACATCCCATCTGTTTCTCCAGGCATATCCTCCAGGAAGGAGGTCACTCAAATGGTCTGGTGGTCCCTAGTAAGGGTGTCGTCCTCGGTCTATACCTTTTCAGCAGGGAGACTTGATGCCAGGCTGCTTCTGCACCAATATCAGAATGGAGGCTCCTAAGTGCCTCTCGGGGACCTGTGGGCAGCCTAGACACCCAGAGCAACTGTGGACAACCCAAGAAATAGCTTATTTGAGAAATCTTGCACCCATTCTGAAGCTTGGGTTAGCACTTATCACCCATTGCCTTGGTGGCAGGAGCTTGATGGCTTCCTATCACTGTGTTCCCCCATCAGTATATAGATTAATGAGAGCAGGATGCTTATCCTGGAGCACCTTGGGGTCAACAGTTAGAAAACTCAGCAAAGAAATTAGGATCAGAGTGGGATGTCAAGCTGTGACGTGTTCTGTCAAAGGGCAACCCGATGGCAGCACACAAGCTAGAATGCCCCTGAGAATTACCCTGCATTGTGATGAGGGTTGATCAGTGACTAACTATGTGGTCTTGCCTGGAAAAGGTCACTGTGTTCAGCTATGGCTATCTCCAAAGAAGCTGACAGCTGAGTGTCTGGTACATGCACTTTCAGCAACTGTTTGAAATGATGACTGGGTGGGCAAATATCTGCTTTATTCCCCATTATATCCTTAGTACCCAGCACATAACAAGCACTCAGTATTTAGGGGATGGAATTGCCTAAGCTTTATGGAAGCACTGTGGGTAATTCATTCAGGAAGTGTTTACTATTTGGGCAATGATCTACTGAGTTCCTTTTACTTGTCAAGCACTGTGACTACAGCTATGGGGTTTACAATCTAGGGTTTTGAGGTAGGCGGTGGTTCAATCTTGGCTTCCTGGAAGAGGCAGCCTTCACTCTGGGGGTGCGACTTCCTGAACCATGGGCTTCAGGCCAACGCTGGGCGCAGTCTTTCCTTGGCTTTCTAGAAGACAGTTTATAGAGACGAGGGGGAGATGAATGGGTAAGTTATGTGTCTCAGGGAAGGGAATCTCCATCACAGTCCACCTGGCAGTGCACCTGTGCATCATGGGAAACTCCCTGCTAAACTTATATTCACTGTTGTTTGAACCCCAGTAGCCTGGAACTTCCCCAGGGGTCCCATTGGCTTAGTGACTTTCCATCACTTGAGTAATTGGAGAATGGAACTAGATGGAAATAATCTATACACATTTCTTTAGTGAGTCACCAAAAACTACAGCCCCAGGGTATTTGCAACTGCTTAGTTTCTTTTTCCTATATGTAAATGAACTGTCATTACAGTTCAGTAAGTTGAGATTCTATACAATGCACTTGAGATGAGATCAGTAATTTTCATACCTGAAAGAGACCTAGAGATAGCCTAAGCCAACTGCCTCCCTTTGCAAGAAGGGCTTGAAGAGGTGCAGGACCTGTGTTTCTTTGGGAAGTATTTATTGGTACAGTCTGCCCCTTTTTCTAGCTGCTCACTTCTGTCCAGACATATCAGGAAGGAGCTGCTGCCTAGTGTGGGGTGGGTTGTTTTTATCTACACAGGTCACCCAGGTGATCAGAAAGGCTTTTACGGAAAGCAATGGCTTTGATGTTCTGGGTGACAAGCCCAAACATGCTTGGCAGGAAGGGAGGTTTTGGGGTTGGAGAAACGAAACTCTTTACTTTTGGTGGTGACTTCATCACTTAACACCTCTATGATGGGAGAGTGATTGCAAGGGAAAGTTGAATGCAAGTGTTGGTACAAAAAGGAAAGTTTGAGGTGGACAACCAGGAGTTGATGTGGGGCTAATAGCTCAGAGAGACCTCTGGCACCATCGATCTTCCAGGAGCTTTCTTCCTCCCGTACTTACCAGTGAGTGTTGTGCAGCGCCTTGCAAGTGTATTTATGCCGGTTATCTCCTCCATCCCTCAGTGAAGTGGAGCCACTAAACCATGGTGCCTCCCACCTGTGCATCTGACTGAGGGAGCTTGACTTGGAACCCAGGGGTCTCACACAGAAAAATCGCCTTTCTTCATAGGACCACGGTGATCCTTCCTGTCCTTTGGAGGAAGTACTGGCTTTCAGAGTCCATCTTCTAGAACTAGACCACCTCCTGTACCTCCTAGTCTCTCTCCTCGGTATAAACCTGGGGCACTGTTCTTGAGTCTTATGGGCCTTGGTTTCTTAAGCTATAAAATAGGGATGATAACCGTCCCTTTCCCTCTCTTAAAGTTGCTGTCTAGAAGAAAACACTCAATGCTGCCCAAGTTGAACTGTTGAAAGCTGGCTTCTACAAGCTGTGCTGGAGTATTGAGGACATTTGAAGCCACCATATAGTGATCAAGTCTTTAGGCATAATTCATGGCACTATTTTAATCATTTGGAGAACCAGGCATGTTCGACTCATGGCCCATGGACTGTATGCATCCCAGTACACCTATGAATGTGATCCAACACATTTGTCGATGACAGTGTCGTGTCATAATATCAAAAGGTTGGCACCCCTGTAAAATTTAGGTCACCCAGATTCTGAAAACAGAAGGATGCACAATGATTGACAGCTGTGTACCAGGGAAGAAGCATGGTGCAGCATGGGATTGCTCATTACTTCATGCTAAGAATTATCTCATACAGTAACTGAGATAATGTCTTTTCCTCTTTTGTATTTAAATTGAGCAAAATGAAACAATTATTTTGAATAAGTGTCTTTTTGAATAGATTGAATAACAATCTATTTTCTGTTGCTATGACAGAATATTTGAGACTCAGTAATTATAAAGGAAAGAGGTTTATTTAGGCTTATATTTCTGGGTGTTGAGCTGTCCATGATTGGGCCACCTCATCTGATGAGGTCTCCCACTGCCTCATCACATGGCAGAAGTCAGAAAGGCAAGCAGGCGCATGCGTGCACATGGAAGATGCAGGGGCAGCCTCACTTTCAACAATTCACACACTTGGTAACTAATCTAGTGCTGGGAGAGCAAAACTCACTTATTGTGAGAATTAACCCAGTTCACTAAGTCTGCTAGACAGTAGAAACAAGGGAATGACGGCAATTAGATGCCGAGAATAACAGTGTTTGTCCGGCTCCTGCTGTGAGCCAGACACTGTGTTAACTTATGCACACACTGAGGTTTAACTCACATCCAAGAAGGTGGCTGCTCTTTCTGTCCTTGAATACAGGTGGGACCAAGGAGGTTAAGATGACACAGTGACAGGTTCACAGTGACACAGTTGCTAACCGATGAGTGCTGATTTCAACCCTGGAAGCCAGTGACCTGAGACAGTTCCTGTTGCTTTCATGCTCAGCCAAGCTGGATTTCCTAGAATTCAGCTAGGATCGGTGTCAGATTTGGCTGCCTTTCCTGAAGAACCCAGGACTATCTGTATTTGTGATATTTTCTAGGGTGACTACAGGGGACAAACACCTTCCAATGCCATGCCTGTACTGAGGAGCTTCTTAGGAGAGTGGTTCACCGCTGGCCATCCTTGGTTGCTGGAGATGCCCCACTTCGCCATCATGGTCCGTCTGCAGTGGAAGGATGGTGTCTGGATGGTTTCCAGGTCAGAAATCCACCTGTGGTCACTTATTTTCCAGCTGGCTCACTGTTTCCTGCCAAGTGTATAAGACCTGCTGTCCATGGCTGGCTAGTTGTGGCTACCATCTGTGCACCCAGCACAGCCCGAGCAAGTGTCCAGGTGGCCTTCAAGGCCAGCTGCCCCAGATGACGAGGCTGCATTGTCAGCAGCAGAGCTGGTGTGTCTATGATTCAACGGACTGTGTCCAGGTCTCCAACCTTAACAATCGAGATCTGCCTTGCCAGGGTACCACCTATCCTGGACCCTGTGCACCTCCCCTTTCGCTACAGAGAAGATAACGAAGAGTGGAGGACCTGGGCCCTGGAACATACTTAAAATTCCACTGCAGATTCAGGAAGAAGAACCAAGGGGCTGGGATCAGGCTCGTCCTCTGCCTCTTCACCTCCTGAGAGTCTTGGGTGGCCTAGATCTACTTTTTACAGGTACCGAGGCTCCCCAGAAAAGACAGCATAGCCTTGGGTGCCACAGTAAACTTTTGCAATCCTGGGAGAACTAGGGAAATATTGCCAGCATCCTTAGTGGACCCGTGACTTGTTTGGCCAGGTCAAGTGACGGGAAATAGGCTAATGTCCTGTCCTTGGGGACACTGTTAGAATGTTAGAGGGGAGATGGTAAGACAGTTGAGGCAGCTTAGCATGCTGGGTGCTGGGCCTCACTCGCCACCCCTCCTCTCTCTCCTGCTGGGGTTGCCGGATGGATTTCAGATTAGTGCCCTCAAAATGGACAGGTGAGTCCTATCACCTTGTGTGCGTATTTGTATTCCGGCTCATCTCTGTGGGGGCATGTGATCTACAGGTTCTATGGAGGTGAGACTGCGACCTTCCTACTCTGCACCCTGAGATTCCAAGCCCCCAGCACCCCATTCCTACCTCACACTGTACCTGCAGCTCCTGGGAGAAACTTAGAAATTTTAGTTCCTTAGTTTTCACAGAACATTGCTCCTTGTATGTGGTTATAAACATTAATTAAAAGCATTCATCGGTTTGGCTGTCTTGGAAAGAGGTCCTGTTTTGTTTCAACAGGAACTAGTGTGCTGTGTTATTACTGTTTTCTTGACCCTCATTACCAACAGAACAGGGATCCTACTTGCAACACAATGATTCATCCATACTTATGTATTGTTTGGCGTTGGGTGGCCTCCTTCGAGTGCTGCCTCAGTTTGTCCAACCAGCACCATGGGGAGGTGGGTACTGTTGTCACTGATCCCATTTCAAAGATGAGTAAACCAGGTCTTCAGCAGCCGAGGACCCTTGCCTTCAGCGTTAGGAGGCTTACATGTGTTCCTTTGGCCCATGAGCCGATTCGCTGATTCCCTTCCCTTCCCTGAGTACTTATGATCCGGTAGGAAAAGGCAGACCTTTTACGCTTTCATCCTGTCAGGACATGACTAAGCAGTTAAGTCTGAAGTATTGGTTTAAGTGGCACTAATAATAGCTGACATGTCTGAGTGCTTTGACTGCCGTGCTCTAAGACTCATTTTACACCAAGAACACACCTTGGAGACAAGACACGGAGCCTCAAAAAACTGAAGTTCTTGCTGAGGCTCCTAAGAAGACTTGCAAAGTAGTAGTGCTACAGCCCCGTGCACGGTCTGTTCAAAGCCCCTGGACAGCCAGGAAGCTGTGCTGCTGCCCTTTTGGGGTCACAAAGTGTTTGCGTTTTGACAGTAAGGCCAAAAGTGCTTTCCTGGTAATGCCCATGATGCGTGGGTGGCTGCTCGCCGGGTGCAGAGGTGCTGGGGACAGGAGGGCGTCTTTCCGAGTACAGCCCTAGTCAGCAGGACCTTCTCAGGAGGAGGAGGGGACTTCACCTCCAGCTACTAGGAACTGGACTCTGAGCACTGAATGGACTAAACCAGCACTGTGGGGGGAGGTGAGAACTCATTCAGCCTTGCAAAGTTGGTGGACTGCCTTGATGCTAGCACATTAAAGGGGAGAATATGACACCCAGAGAGCTTCAGACAAACAAATTATGGCCTCATTCCACCAGAGGAGAGAGTGGCAATTCATTAGGAGGAATACAAGACATGTGCCCTTGGCTCCCCAGCTGTGTGGTAAGTGCAGTTGTCCAGCTGCTCCTAGAGTCGAGGGCAAATTCCCCATGGAACTTTCCAGTGTCCTTTACTGCTGAATCAGTGCTGACTCAGCCCCTATCTCATTAGTGTCCTGATTGCCAATATCCTGGGTGGTTTGCAGGGAGGTATGAAGGAGGTCTGCAAGGAAGGGGTACCCCAGGGCACATATACAATGCATATGTCATCATTCCTGGAAAGGGAGACAAAGGCATGTCTGAGTCTACCAGGCTGTGCTTTGGGGTGTGGGGGTAGCTTATGGAGTTCCACCCCAGCTCATGGGACCCAGGACTTCCATGCCTCACTCACTACACCTCTCTGCCCTTTTGGCCACATCCAAAAGTGGTCTTAATGGTAATTTAGGATAAGACTCTTTTTAGTGGGTGTTTTGTTTCCTGAGTAATGCCCATGAATCACATACTACTGGATAGTGGTGAGCTTTGATAACACTTAGAGCCAGTTACTCTCATGCAGCTTTCATGGATGGCCCACACCACCTCACTGTGCACAGAATGGGCTGGACGCTAGAAGACAGGTCATTTTCAGAATGAGGATATGTTTCTTATTTCTCAGTGTCTAAAATTCTTAGAATCAGATGAATGAACAAGCTCTCATAGGGCAGGGGAACATGATGGGTAGGGGCATGGTGATCAGGAAGATCAGCTGTGAGCTGGGGTCCTGGCTGCTTGTGTGACTTAGAAAACACAGGATATCAAAGCCAACCTTACAGGAATTAAATGCCTAACACAGGCTTGGCATGTAAGAATTGCTCAATAAAAAACAAAATTAAAATAAAAAATACAAAGGACTGGTGAGATGATCCAGTGGCTAAAGGCATATGCTGACAACCCAGGTTTAATCCACAGAACCATAATGGCAGGAGAGAACCAATTCCTGCATGTTGACTTGTGAGCGCTACCTATATGCCATGGTGCACGGATGGCCAGGCATCGATAGCTGCCAAAGTAAATGAATATGGAAAGAAATAATGGGTCCACAATGTGTTTTCTGGCATTTCTCATTTGGAATATTAAAACTATATAGGCTTGTGTGTTTGTTTCTTTTTTTGACCCAAACTTGATATGTAGCTTTGGCTATCCTTACTATGTGGCCTAGGCCAGCCTCATGTTCCCAGCAATTCTCCTGCATTTGTCTCCCAAGTGTGGGATTACAGGCATGTGTGGCCGGCCACATCTGACTTAGTTTTTCTTTTTCTTCTTCTTTGAAAAAAAATTTTTTTTGTATTTATTTATTTACTTATTTACTTTGTGCATGTATGTATCTGTCTTTCTATATGTGTGGGCAGGTGTGCAGAGATCAGAGATGAGAATCAGTTCTCTTTTTCTCCCATCGGTTCCTGGGGATTGAACTCGGGTTCTCTGGCATGGCAGCAAGTGCCTCTACCTACTGAGCCATCTCATCAACCCTTAGTTTTTGTTTTTCAAATGCGTGAAACATCTCACTACCAAATCCACTCAGTATTGATATTAAGAATTCTCTTTCCTTTTCTTACATATTCTAGTGTCCTGTTACACCTGGGATATATGTGCTTTTAACCCAAAACAAAAGTATGCATCTGTTCAGCCCTCCAGAAGACTTTGAGAACCATCTTTTCCTGAACTCTAGCTGGATTGTTTGAGGAACTGGAAAACTGAGGTACGTGGGGAAGACTTCTCCTGAGACTGTGGAAGCAACATACAGCTTTGGGAATTGATGGCTCTCTGGCTGGACTTGGGGTATGAATCCTGAATACTCCACCTATCTTCCCTGGCATTCCAAAGTGCTTGAGAAGTTGTTTCCCGGGGAACACCCTGACCTCCTCAGCCTTCTTCCTCTCGCCACCCAGCATGCACTCCCTGCTCCTACCTGAGGGAGAACCCGTTGTTTCTTAGGAGGATCGATGGTTGCGCTTTGAGGTGAGGAGATCACACCGGGAGAGGAACAGAAGGTGGGATGGGGTCCTATGATGAGGTACTGAGGCCAGAACACATTCTGGGTACCCAGGCTGTGAGCTCTTCCTTTCTGCCCAGCCTGATCTGTGTTTCCTCCTCTCCCTCCATCATGTGCTTCAGGCACACTAAGTCTGCAGCTTTCCTGGTGAAGGTAGGAAGTGAGGCCCAAGGCCTTCCAGCACACCTGGGCTTTCCTGTTATACCTGTCTCCCCTTGAGAAACTCACTGAGCCTCACCGAGCGTAGGACTCTTCTTGGTAGACTAGGCATCGTGTGGGTTTCTTCCTACCATGGTGCCGTGGGTGTTGAATGAAATATCAGAGATGCAGAGCTTAGCGGGCTGTCTGTTGTGCTACAGGAAATGCCTCAAGAAGAGAAGAGGGTTTTTTTCCTTGATTAATGCCTTAACATTTATCAATGACACCATTTAGGGTGTCTTTTATATGTCAGAACCCTTTGAAGTCTTTGCTGTGCCCTGCTCTCCGTGTTGCCACCAAGCCTGTGTGGGCCATAGCTTATGAATTCTTGGTGTCAAGCAGAACTGATTGCTCCCTGTGCTGGACCACTGTGGGCAGTTTAAGGCAGGGACTGTCACACTGTGGCTTCTGCATTGGGCATAGCTTCTATTCTCCCCCCTGCCGCTCTTCATAATGGAGAACTTGTTTAGAGTGAGCATGATCTGACATCCCATTGCTGGCTTGGTGCCTGGGTCAAAGCCAGGCTGCTCAGTGGGCATGGGGAAATTTGAACCAATGAATGACTAGTGTGGTGCTGGTGAAAGGGGAGGAATTTCCCTAGAATTTAGTTGCTGAAAGTAGGAAGATAGAGCAGTGTAGGAATTCTGGGGTCACAGTCCTCAGTGTGTCCTGAGGCAGTGCTGTCTGTGCTGGAGCCCCCTGGAGCCCACATTAGGACTCATATGTATGGTTCTGTTTGTGCTGATGTCATACCAGGAGTCTTCTGGCCATGCTCTCCCTTCACTGGGACAGCCATACCTTTTCCACCCGTGAGTGGGGCCTCTGTGCTCTGTTCTTGTGGTGGAAGAGCAGTACCAGGACCGTGGAATCAGACACACCTGGATGGCACCCCACTGCCTGTGTGAGCCTGGAAAGTCTTCTACTCTCCTAACCTTTCTCTCAGGGCCCACTGGGGATCAGACCGCCATGAAGATCGCAAACCTTGCCTGGTGGAAATGGCTGTGAATAGGAGCCCTGTTCTTTGGAACTTCTTCCACCCCCTTCCCTAGCTGGCTCTTGACCTTCTCTGTCTTGCTCCCTCTCACTCCAGGTGCAACCTTGGACAGATGACAAGAGGGGCCCTTTCCCTTCTGGCTGGTGCTGTGGTTTGAACATGTCCCCCAAAAGTTCACGTGTTAGAATATCAAGTGCACAGTGTGCAGTGTTGCAAAGTGGGGTAGTGGGTGGTGTTTTGGGTACTAGAGCTGAAACACTCATGAATGCTCACATTTTTAAAGGAATGGGTTACCTATTGTGGCAGTTGAACCCTCTTTCTCCTACTGTATGAACTTCCCTTCCTGTCCTGAGACACTCATCAGAAGCTGCCTAGATATAGTTGCAGTCTTGTACTTTCTAGCCTCTAGAACCATGATACAAAATGAACCTCTTTTATTAATAAAGTACATGCACTCATATATTGTGTTATAACAATGGAAAATAGACAAAGAGAGCTGACTTTTCCTTTTTGAGCCTCCCCTTGCCCTTTGGGTTTCTCCCCATTTTCTCTTCCCCTGGCCACTCTTTTTCTTCTTGTTGTTGTTATTTTAATTAAGTTCATTATTTGAAAATTAGCCTATATTCTTTTTTTGAGAATTTCATACATGAGTACTATGTCTACCTCATATCTACACTCCTCTCTCCTCTTCCTAACTCTTCCTACATCCCTCTACTGCCTCTCAATTCAGTGACCTTTTCTTTAATTATTATTGCTACATGTATGCGTGTGTGTGTGTGTGTGTGTGTGTGTGTGTGTGTGTGTGTGTGTGTACAATCTACTGAGTCTATTTAATGGTCTTGTTTAAGCACCCACATTGTTGAGATGTCTTGGATATAGCTTCCCTGTCATGTCTAGGAGACACTACCTTGCAGCAGGTGTCCCAGTCTTCTGGCTGTGCTTGGTTCTAAGCCTACTACTCCCTCATTGGTCTCCTCCAGCCCTAGTAACAGGGCTTCAGTGGTACCTGCCTTCCTGTCTGTGGACATGAGCCAACACTGGTACATGTGTAAAGATTGTTTCCTGTATTCAGTGATCACAGTAGTAAAAGAACTGCTGGCCTGCTTGGAGCTCTTGAAACAGAAACTCTTTTCAAAATACCTTGTGTTGGCCCATTTCTCTATTACTGTTTCTTGTGGTTTCATACTGAGGTTTTTTCGTGCATTGCATTTGACCTGAAGTATATTTTTAGTTCTAAAGACGGAGTTCAATGAACGTCAAACCAAGAAGGTAAATGCAGAGGAGGGATTCATAAGTCTAGAGGAAAATATGCCTAATTTTATTTCTTCTGATGACATCTGTCCCCAAGCACGCTGACCGCACGCTTTCCTCAGTGGCGCCTGCACTGGGCTCTGCAGAAGTGGGTGTAGCAGCTGAGCGTGCCCCGAAGACAAGAGCAGTTGTGGGTCTCAGTCCAGCTTACCTAGCAGCTGACCACACAGAGGGACATACAGCTCAGCTAGCCCTATGGTGGGAAGTGTTATCAGAGTCAAGGCCAAGCTGTAGAGTCTCCAGGACTCACTGCCTCCCCCTATGGGCTTTGTTCTTATGGCAGAAATAGGACCCACTTCCTGGGTAATCAGCCTCTTCCCTGGGTGGTGCATGTTTGGCGGAAGGCTCTGGGTCTTGTCTCATTGACCTGAGTCTTTGGCATCAATACAAGCTCAAAGGCTATGCTTGGGGAATGTGCTCTTGGGTGGACTGAATTTTAGGATGCTGATTTTGGTCTCGAAAGTGAAGATGATGCCAAGGCTTCCTCCAGGGGCTTCCCTGTCTGCTTTGAGAGATAAAACAAGCAAGCCTTGCCATCTGCTTGGGACTTTACAGTTCATAAAGTTCTTTCCGTTCCGTCTGCTTTCTTTTATTGCACAAGTATTTACTTTTATTACTCTGTATTTACTGAGATTCTGCAGCTTGCCACTGTGCAGGGTGCCTGGGATACGGAGGAAGAGTGGTTGTCCCTACTCTGAGGGAATTCCTATCGTTTTATAATGAAGAAGCTGGAGTTTAGGGGAGATTGCCTGGCCTGAAATCCCATGGCTAGTTGTGATGGCTTTCATATAAGGCTACAGAGATTCCACATCTAGCTCTTGAATCTGATAAGCCCTGCCTGATGCCCAGCCTGTCTCCTGCCTTCTGCGGCAGCTATGTGCCCCCTCTGCTCCCTGCCCCTTCCCCTCCATGCCCCGCCCCCGTGTCACCTCCACTCCCTGCCACCTTCTCTCCCTTCTGCCCCGCCTTCTACCCCCAAGTCTGTTTCTTCTGAGAATGGACATCTTTCTGTCTACAGTGCTTTGGTGGAAAGTGTTCTGATCTTTCAGGACCAGACTTGGGTCTTGCCCACCATGGAGTCTGTTTGATTTCCCCTGAGAGCAAGGCCTCCCCTTCTACTCTGTCCATCAGTACCTTTCCTGGTGACTGATGGCATGTTCTAATTCCCTCCCTTCCTTCCTCTTTGTCTTCATCCAACTTTCTACCATGAGTCAAGTGCTACAGCAGGCTGAGGTGCTAACAGTAGATAAACTATTACCTATCATTAAAGCATACTGGGAGTATTAGGATTCCCTGAAGAAACAGAACTAATGGAAGATGAAGGCAGACACATATCTATGTGTCTATATGGAGAAGAATTGATTTTTTTCATAAAGCATTGACTTGTGTCATAGAGGTTGTGAATTTGAGTGCTTGCTATGAGTATCTGGAAACTAAGGAAGCCACAGGGACAGCTGGAGAGACAGAATTCTGTAAGGCAAAGGGCAGAAGAATGTCTCATTCAGGTTGAGAAGGAATTCAGCCCACTCCACCTTCCCCTTATTCAGCTAGTCAACAGAGTTCTGAGCCTCCGTAAGCTGGATGGTATCCACCCACATTGGTGCAAGCCACGGGATTCACTCAGCCTTCTTCCTGGTAAAAATCTCATCTGGAAACAGTCTCACAGACCCTTCCAGAAATACTCCCGAGTCAGCTCTCTGAGCATCTTGTTGAGTTGACACACTGGGGAGATACACCATATCTGGACATCTGGATCAGCTGAATAACATCCATCTCAGGCCACAGGCTGTAGGGCAGTTACAGTGCTGTGGACCCAAAGCCACCCACTTTCTAATCCCAGCTTCACAGCAAGGAGACTGAGTTGAGTTACTGTGAGCTCTTACCCTCTGCTGACTGTACCCTGGCTTTAATATTTACCCAACACTGAGCCCCAATGATTGTTGCTACTGTTTCTGCCTCACTCAGTTGTATTTGCTGAACACTGATGTGTTCACAGCATCAGACTGCTGGGACTAGAAAGAGAGCTTGGGCTCTGGGTCTTACCTATTGTGACCCATGGGATGATTTGTTTTCAAGATGTGTTCTCCATGTTACAGCAGTTCATGTAGGACTCTGATCACTCCCTCAGTTGTGTCTGTGTTCTATCAGTCACTTATGCCCCAAGTGGAGGAGGAGGAACTGATAGACTTCACGAAGTCCGCAACACAGTATTCGATCCACTCATAAGCTGCTCTGCTCTCCTTGCTGCCATAGTGGCGCTGGTGGGGGTGATTGGTACTAGTAGTGATGGCAATGATGATGAAGATTCTGCTCCTAATAGGGCTCGTATGGTAGTAGTAATAATAGCTCACGTATATTGTTTATGGTGTCCCATAATAGCATATAACATATGTTATCTCAATTACTCTTTAATACTTATGAGTATGATGAAAAGGAAGCTGTTAAGAGGCTGACATGTAGCTCAGTTGGAAGAGTGCTTGATGAGCATGTATGAAGCCCTGAGTTCAATCCCTCGCAACATATAAACTGGATGCAGTGGCTCACGGAGTAATCCCAGCATTGTAGACACAGTAAGACCAAGAGATAAAGGTTAGTCTTCTGATGGAATATATGGCTCACGATGTCAAAGCTATTTGGTTCCCCTGGCTTTTGCAGTTCAGTTTTTAATAGAATACCTTTTATTTTTGATAATTGCATACATGTCAACAATGTATCTCTTTAAAATATTTTATTTATTATTTTTAGTTTTATGTGTATGAGTCTGCATGTATGTAAGTGAACCCATGCCATGCAATACCCATGGAGGTCAGAATAGAGTGTCAAATTCTCCTGGAACTGGAGTTATAGATGACTGTTAGCCTGGATAGTTATGAATGATTGGGTGCTGGGAATCAAACCTGGGTCCTCTGCAAGAGCAGTCAGTGCTCTTAACCACTGAGCCATCTCTCCAGTCCCAACAATGTATCTTGATCATATCTTCCCCAACTTCCCTCCCACTTCCTCCAGGGACTTCCAACACATCTCCATGCCCTCACTTTTTAAAAGCAATTTCAGGCTATTGAGATGACCATTTGATCACCTAATTTAATGCCACACACAGAGGAACCATCATCTCCATGTGCCCCTGACCCCATTGTCCCATGGGAGATGCTGCCTCTTGACAGTAGAGCCTTGCTTGGGACCCTCTTCATTGCTCTCCTGCTCTGTTCTTCTCTGCTTGTGTTCCAGGATTAAAATGAGAACCTGGAACACACCCACTCTCCAGTGCCTTGGAGCCAGGGAAGAGACTTGAGTGCTGTCTCTGCCCTTCCACCTGCCCGTGCTGGAGCTGGGAAGAAGCTTCTTGACTCTTGAGGTTCGTTTCCTCTCCTGCAAAGCAGATCTCCTCAGGGCTAGGTGACATCATTGTCTGTAACCCTGCATGGTACTACGATGCTCCAGAAGTGGCCATGGAGATGGAACATGCGCTGTCATCACCTTCAGATCTTTGAGCTGATTTTCCTCAATTGTAACTGAAGGCAAAGTACTAGGTGCCCACTGGCGTCCCTCCACATTTCACTGTTAACATGTGCAATACATTTTCTAGGCTGGAGAAATTGGTAGGACTTAATGAGAGTGGTGTCAGTTAGTCACTGTGAGGCACGGTCAGAAATAAAAGGAAAAGACCCAGATCTCATAATGGTCCCTTCTGTACTCCTCCTATCTCCATCTCCTCGTGAGCTTAAAAGTGAACCAAAAACACCTCCACTTGCTTTTAGAAAATGAACTTTATTTTTTATAAGAGGTTTAGAAGAATTGTAAATTATCAAGAATTTTAAATTCCCATACCCCAGGTACACCACTGATACCATATTAACTGAAATTTATGTTTTTTAGATTCCTTTAATTTTTACCTAGTTCCCTCCTGTCCCCAGTTCCTGCCTTGGAGCCCCTGTGACATTTAGTCAACATGTCTCCTTAGGCTCCTGATAAATTCCCAGATGCTCTGAACCTTCAGTTGAGGGAGACTGGTCAGTCTTCTGTCAGATGCCTCTCTGTGAGAATTTATCTGATTTTGCTGTCATTTCTCATCAGTAGACTGGAGTTAGGGGTTTGGGAAGGAAAACCACGGAGGTAAATCATCAAATCATATAAACATGACTTTTCACTGATGACGTTAACTTGATCACATGGCAGAGGATGGGTCTGTCTGTGTCCGCTGTGGGGATAGCGGGGCTGCTTGGTGCTTGTCTGTTTTCCTCTTTCCCTGTTGTGGCCTTCAGAGGGAAGCCATTGCACAGTCCATGCTGGAGTGGAGATTCATGCTCCGTCTTCTTCATGGAGAGCAGAGCTACACGAATCATTGGCAGGTTTTCTACATGGGAAGTTTCTCCTTCTCTCTCATCTATTTATTTATGTCAGTGGCATTTATTTTATAATTTAAAATGTATTTGGGGCTACAATCCTCTCTGACTTCACTTTATTGTTCAAGGTTTTCTGCCTTTGGTTATTGGGAGATTTTTTTAGTGACTTCCTGTGTCCCTTGGACATAGCTTCTTGTGTGAGTTTCTCTTTGTTTTTTAGTACTTCTGTGCTTTCTGGCACTATAGAACGTACTGGCCCTGTCTTGTATATTTTCTAAGACTCATTCCTTTCAGCAGAGAGCCCTGATATATGTTAGTGCTGAATGCGAAACCTGGGTGCTGGATATGCTCATAGCTCCCGGGCTGTCATTTTATTTCATCTTGTCAGCTGATATGAAGTACTTGTGTGCATGCTAACACATGTGTTACTATTAGAATTCATCATTTTCTAAGACAAATTAACCATGAGCTCATATTACTGTTCCTAGTCCTAATCCATTACCACATTCCACACACATTTTAGCAGATTTCATGGTTTTGCCCACATTGATTGGCAAGGGAAGCAGTGAATGGGAAGTCAGAAAATCTACATGAGGCAGAGAGAGTCAGGCTGAGGGCATCAGACATCGTCTTATGAGCAATGAAGCTTCGCTGAATAAAATCAAGATGAGTGGGACACGTTTAGTCGTAGTCTCCAAAATGTGTGCTGCCCAGAATGTTTGTCAGCAGGATATGGCACACACTCGCAGGCTTTGCTCATGGCCCTCCTTTGTCCTCCCTCAGCTTTTGGCCTTACTGTCTTCTTGGGTCCTCTCCTGTAGCACCTTCCTTACAGACCCTTCTGCCTCCCTGCCTTATGCCATCAGAAATGGCCCTGCCGTCCCACAGCAGTGGCACACCAGGGAGAGCGATGGAGGAGTTCACATAGAATTCTCCGCTTGGTACCCTTCTTAGCCAGAAGTCTCAAACCCATGACCTACAGGGACTAGGCTATATACCTCTCTACCCTGGCAGCATTGTCTAGTTACAGCTGCTTCTTGTCTGTGTCCCACACTAGCACCGAACTTCACTGTGCCCCCTCACATGATAAACGCCAGAGGAGGGCATCTCAGTTCTGATAATCCTACTCTGCCTCCCATCTGAAGGGGGAGTAATACCTCTGGGTCCCTTCTTAGTCTCTTCCATGTTCAATTCTTAGTTCACTCTTTTTCTGACATTCTAAGACGGTCACCGTGAGAATTCTTCCTTTGTTGAGACCCCTGCTGAGCTTGGACAGTATGTATCTGCTCTTACTGCCTTTGGTCGCTTAAGCTTGAAGGCAGATTCCAGCTGGTCATTTGGAGGTTCAGAGTGATACTACGCTGGCTACCCACCAGTGACCCCCTCAGCTCCCATTCAGCCTGGAACACCAACTCCCTCTGCAGCCCGTGTCAGGAAGCCCTGTTTCCCAGCTGCAGCCCATCATGTTCCAGTCCACAGACCAGGGGCCTCACAAGCAGCCCCCATCTCCACAGCCTGCTATACATGATGGTGAGGCTTCGGGTTTTCCACTACAATCAACAGTCCCCAGGGTAGGCAGATCTCCTCTGTGTGTAAGGGCGTTGAGAGTGTGTCGGGTGGAAACAGCCTTGTCAAAATAGACCAAGGGTTGTGCTGACAGGGGAAATGAGGCAGGCCTGGGGAGAAAACGTAGGCCAGGTGCTTCTTGGGGGGTTTCCTTTTTGAAGAGGCCCTGATGCTTGAGGGCCCCTAGCAAGCAGATTGACATACTTCCTGTGACCCTTCAGACCCACCCAAGGCCCCCACCAGAAGCAAGAACTTTCTGTTCCTGGCTCACTGTTCTCACTTTCGGACGCTCATGGAGCAGGAGCGGCAGGAAGGGTTTGCCCAAGAAATAAAACCAGTCCTCTGTCGTTCCCGACTCTACTGTCGTCTTACTGCTTTGGGCCTGCTCTAACTAAATACTGTATACTCTGTGGTCTCTTAACAACACAAGTTTATTTCCGATGTTGCTGGAGACTGACAGTCCCAGATCCTGTGCCTACAGAGTTGGCTTTGTGGCAAGGGTTCCTGCTTCATAGCTGGCCAGCTGTCTCTGGGGCCCCTGGGGCCCTACTTGCATTCACAAGGGCTCCACTTCTATAACCTTATCACACCCCAAAGTCCCCATTTCCAAGTGCCATAATTTTAGGGGGTCAACATGTGAGTTTTATGGGGACACGAACACTCAGACCGCAGAGGCTGCCCTTGAAATAGCCCTTGACTGAACTTGCCTTCCTGACCAGGTGTGTGAACAATCTTTTTGTCACTCTGAAGATGGCGTTTTATTTTTCTCAGGGTGAAATCTGACCTGTTGCAATTCATGGTACTCCACAGCTATTCTATTCAACACAGTCATATTGATGACCCACTGTGTGCAAAACTTCAGTCGTATTTTTCTGACATGGCTTTATGCCTTAGTCTTTCTTGTTCGGTGGACTGGACTATGCAGATTGACTGCGGTGTGTGCCAGTTCCTAGGATTGCTCAGCAAACTGTTATAAGTTAAATTGCCGAAGTCCCTTGGGATGTATTCTCATAGGTTTAGAAGTAGCAAGTGTGACAGGGAGATGTTGTTAGGACCCTTGGAAAGAACCTGCCCTGCCCTGTGTGGCTGCCAGCAGCTCTGGTACCCCTCAGCTTGCAAGCATCATTCCAGCTGCCTCACATGGCCTCCTCTCCCGTGTCTGTGCCCCTCTTATATGGATCAGCCTCCCAACCTTCCAACCCTGATCGCATCTGCAAAGACCCAGTAAGATCCCACTGGCAGATACTGTAGATACAGCTTACAACAGACAGGAGAAGAAAATGTTAAGTGGCTGCGGTGTACACCTGTCATCCCAGTGCTTGGGTTCAGGAGTTCAAGGCCAGCCTCAGCCACATGGTGAATTTGAGGTTAGTCTGAGCTGCAAGAAACCCTGCCTTCACACCTCTACTTTTTCAGAAGAGGAAGAGAGGAAGAAGAGGAAGTTGTTATTGTGACTTTTACTTTCGCATATTTCTTTTTTATAAACTGTCTTTGGTTTTGTACATTTTATAATGATACGGGGGGGGGATTCACTTGAATAACTCAAAAGCAAATACTTCTACAGATTAGAGGGTTATGAGTGATAAGGACAACACAAAACAGAAAACAAGCCGGCTGTTGTGGGGAGGCTCTGTCTTGGTTTGTGCTGACATTCATAGTGTGGATGATGGCAATATAAAATGTCCTCACAGTTCTGTGCTGGGACATCCAAGGTCAAGGTGCTAGCAGGTTCAATTCTTTGGTGAGGGTCTTTTCTTACCTGTTGGGTCTGCCTTTATGTATCTTTATAGTAGGGATGAGGGCCCAGCTGTGGGAGTACTCAGTGGCTCTTTTAAATTTTCTTAACTTTATTTATTTATATGCATATATATACACTGTATATGTATGGATGTACGTAGGCACAGGTATGGAAGTCAGAGTGCAACTTGCAGCATTTGGTTCTTTCCATCTACCACGTGGGTTCCTAGGATGAAACTCAGGACCTCAGGCTTGAGAACAAGTACCCTTACCTGCTGAAGCATCTCACCAGTCCCATCCAGTGCCTCTTCTTATCCTAGGAGATCAGGGCTCCTCCTAACTTCTACAGCAGCCTCATCACCAATGCAGTCACAAGGGAATGGAATGTTGACATGGGAATTGGGGGAGGGAACACGATTCAGTGTGCACCTCTTGTGAATTGTAATGAAGACTTGCAACCTAGGAAGGTAGCTCTAGGAACTCCTAGTTTTATCCTAGATTTCTAAGCCACTTTCAAAAAATATTCTGTGACTTGAGCAAGTGAGTTGACATCTGTAGATCTTATAATAAGATGATGCCTATAGGAACCTGGTTAGAAAAACTTGGCAGGTTTCGCTCTGCAGGGCTCACTTTATTCAGGCACAACATGGGTCAGAGCTTTGAGGGCCAAAGTCCTGGGTGTCACTGCATAGCATTAGCCTGAGGGCTTCCAGGGTGTCATCTCCTGTTTTTTTCAGCCCTTCTATTTGTGGCATCGTTGAGTGTTGAACTTTGCTTTTATCTTTTTGTACAGGGGGTAATGTCCCAGATGAGTTACTCTGTGTGTAGTCTGTCTCCATGTGTAGTAGGTCTCTGTGTATAGTCTGTCTCTATGTGTAATCTGTCTCCATTTAGTCTGTCTCCATGTGTAGTCAGTCTCTCTGTGTGTTGTCATCTGTGTGTGTAGTCTGTCTCTCTGTGTAGTCTGTTTCCATGTGTAGGCAATCTCTGTGTGTAGTCTGTCTCCATATATAGTCAGTCTTTCTGTGTGTAGTTGGTCTCAGTGTATAGGCAGTCTCTCTGTGTGTTGTCTGTCTGTGTAGTCTGTCTCTGTGTAGTCTATGAGTGTGTAGTCCATCTCTCTGTGAAGTCTGTTTCCATGTGTAGGCGGTCTCTGTGTGTAGTCTATCTCTGTGTAGTCTGTGAGTGTAGTCCGTCTCTGTAGGTGGTGTTGTCTGCAGTTGGTCTTGATGGTGAACACTGTGGATGTTTTGGTTGTATCAGGGCTTTGGTGGTGTCAGCACAGTCTTGATGGTGAACACTGTGGATGTTTTGGTTGTATCAGGGCTTTGGTGGTGTCAGCACAGTCTTGATGGTGAACACTGTGGATGTTTTGGTTGTATCAGGGCTTTGGTGGTGTCAGCACAGTCTTGATGGTGAACACTGTGGATGTTTTGGTTGTATCAGGGCTTTGGTGGTGTCAGCACAGTCTTGATGGTGAACACTGTGGATGTTTTGGTTGTATCAGGGCTTTGGTGGTGTCAGCACAGTCTTGATGGTGAACACTGTGGATGTTTTGGTTGTATCAGGGCTTTGGTGGTGTCAGCACAGTCTTGATGGTGAACACTGTGGATGTTTTGGTTGTATCAGGGCTTTGGTGGTGTCAGCACAGTCTTGATGGTGAACACTGTGGATGTTTTGGTTGTATCAGGGCTTTGGTGGTGTCAGCACAGTCTTGATGGTGAACACTGTGGATGTTTTGGTTGTATCAGGGCTTTGGTGGTGTCAGCACAGTCTTGATGGTGAACACTGTGGATGTTTTGGTTGTATCAGGGCTTTGGTGGTGTCAGCACAGTCTTGATGGTGAACACTGTGGATGTTTTGGTTGTATCAGGGCTTTGGTGGTGTCAGCACAGTCTTGATGGTGAACACTGTGGATGTTTTGGTTGTATCAGGGCTTTGGTGGTGTCAGCACAGTCTTGATGGTGAACACTGTGGATGTTTTGGTTGTATCAGGGCTTTGGTGGTGTCAGCACAGTCTTGATGGTGAACACTGTGGATGTTTTGGTTGTATCAGGGCTTTGGTGGTGTCAGCACAGTCTTGATGGTGAACACTGTGGATGTTTTGGTTGTATCAGGGCTTTGGTGGTGTCAGCACAGTCTTGATGGTGAACACTGTGGATGTTTTGGTTGTATCAGGGCTTTGGTGGTGTCAGCACAGTCTTGATGGTGAACACTGTGGATGTTTTGGTTGTATCAGGGCTTTGGTGGTGTCAGCACAGTCTTGATGGTGAACACTGTGGATGTTTTGGTTGTATCAGGGCTTTGGTGGTGTCAGCACAGTCTTGATGGTGAACACTGTGGATGTTTTGGTTGTATCAGGGCTTTGGTGGTGTCAGCACAGTCTTGATGGTGAACACTGTGGATGTTTTGGTTGTATCAGGGCTTTGGTGGTGTCAGCACAGTCTTGATGGTGAACACTGTGGATGTTTTGGTTGTATCAGGGCTTTGGTGGTGTCAGCACAGTCTTGATGGTGAACACTGTGGATGTTTTGGTTGTATCAGGGCTTTGGTGGTGTCAGCACAGTCTTGATGGTGAACCACTCACCCCCCGCCCCCAGCGTGTTACCAATAACGATAATTGCACTTGCTCACCGTTGCTAAATGCATCTAAAGTGACAGGAAGCGTGAAGGTTGCTCATCATCATTACAGCTAAGACCAGGGGATGGAAATGATGCCAGGTGGAGCTCAGTGTAAGCTCAGGCTCTGGAGTCATCCCAAAATGGCCAACCTTGGCGAGCGCGTCCAGCAATGTGCTTCAGTCTTACCTTCTCTTGCCTGTTCTCTTTGTACCTGTGCTTGTTATCTTCCATTGCTCCACACTGTCAAAACGCAGACCGTCCTTCCATGTCTAAAACCTGGGGTGCTCCCTGGTCACCTGCCTCCTACTACACCTTCTCAGACTGCCCAGGTGCTGACTGCTCATCTGACTTCCTTCTTCCCACTTTATGCCTTCTGACAGAGTGTCTTGAGGGCAGGGGACCTGTGTACTCCCATGCACTCTTGGTGGTGGAGTGGACTCACCTCTGTGCAGGAAGGTTTGGTGAGACCTCTCTGGGTCTAGTGTGTGCATACCACCTTTGGCCTCCAATCCCACTACTAGGTGTTTGTTCTCTGGAGATAGTGAAGGAAGTGTCCGTTGATTTCCATTCTGCAGCATAGCAGAACCTCAAAGATGCTCAGCGTTGCTCTAAAGCAGGAGACGCCTCGTCTTCCTCAGAGCAAAGGTTCAGGCAGCCTGGTCGTTGGGTCTTCATTTCTGTTGCCTCATTAGATGGAGCCTGCCAGCTTTCTCTGCTGTAAATTTTCTATCTTCCCCTGATATTTTATTAGGAGGGTCTTCAGAACTGTAGATTTATTTCTTATCACCTGAACTAATTTTAATACCATTGAGAATCCCTGCCTGAGCCAGTCATCACTATGGTGTTCCACTGTGTTTCTTCTTTCATCATGACGTTGACATCTGTACATTAAAATTATACTAGAAGGCAGAACTTTCTTTTCCATTAAAAATATCAATTATTTATATGAGTATGGTCTTATGAATTCTTGTTATATTGGTCACAGTTCATGAACAAAATTATTTTGTTTCTCAGATTTTCCTAAATTTGGTCATTAGCATGCCCTTAAAGTTGACTTCACTGACCTATATTTTGATATTCCCCACTGTTTTGATTCACC
>NW_008348568.1:4185073-4234523 GCF_000622305.1 Nannospalax galili
CCCAATGCGCGCGCGCGCACACACACACACACACACACACACACACACACACACATAATTGAGGAGGGCCAAGAACTTGTGGCTAGACAGATCACGGGCCGTAGGGGGGATCCTACTACTATCATCCTGCTAAATGGACGTAGTATTAAACTGACTTCTAATGACTTCTTGTTACACTCGTAGATTAATTCATCTCTCAGCTCTCACCAGAGAAGCTTCTTGTAGCAGATGATGATTAATACAGAGACCCACAACTGATCAACATGCAGAAAATAAGAGTACAAGTGCCTGGTCCTAAGTGGGGCACCTATATCACATACTTGTCTCCCAAGGGATCATTGTAGAAGAGGGGGCAGGAAGATTTTAAGAGGTGATTGACGAATACAAGGAAACCGTGTTTTCCAAACACAGCAGGACAATTTCACATATGAACCCATAGCATTTGTGAGAGCATGCAGGTAACCCACACACGCTCAAGCTAGACAAAACCCGGCATGAAGAGGAAAGGTGGGCAAGAAGCCCCAGCCCTTGCTGAGAACTACTGGCAGTTGGTAGCTACTGGGAGGGGGAGACTCAATTTTCTTTAAGGGTGTGATGCCAGGTAGGTTGACCAGGCTCCAGGGAATGGACCCACACCCAAGAGCATTTGGGGAATACAAATTAGATTTGACTGAACTTTCAAAAATAATAATAAAATACTTGACACCCAGGGGGTGGTAATGTGGGGTGTGGATGAGGGAGGAGGTTGGACATGTTCAAAATGGCTTGTATAAAATTCTCGAAGAATAGAAAAACATATTTTTTAAAAACCTGCAAAAATTGAGAAGAACTGAGGAGTTAGGAATGGTGGCACATGCCTGAATTCCCAGCATTTGGAAAGTTATTACAGGGGGATTGCTATGTGTTCATATGTTCACGGTCAACCTGGGCTACCTGACAAGTACTAGACTAGCCAGGGCTGTATTACAAAACCTTGTTTAAAAGTAAACAACAAATACAACAAAAAAGACAGCCTAAGAAACTCATCAGCCAAATGCAGTTTGTGACTTGGCTCAGATTCTGTACTGGGAAAATTAGTTACTGGTGAGATTGAATGAAGACCCTTGATTAAGAATAGTGCTCACTTCCTCATATCACTTAACAGTTGTGCTGTGGTAATATAAGACACCAGCATTTGAGACGGCTTAAGGCTGTATAGAAATTCTATTTTTAAACTTACTTTGTAAGTGTGAGATTTTTTTAAAACTAGAAAGTAAATAAAAATTATACAATATAAAATTTATGTGTATGATAGTAAATATATTCATCATCAGTTGATTGAAGAAGACAAGGTATAGGACCATTTGTGCTGAACCGACCTATTTTTGCAAAAACAAGATAGACCTATATAGTACATATACATATTTATCTACACATGGAGAAATTCTAAGAAAAGCAGGTGTTTCTTGTTAATAGATATTTCTGGGAAATGTGATTGGAAGGTGTGAGACAGTGGAAGCTTTTACTTTTTGATATGTTTTAAAACAAAAGCTTGTGGGTGGTATAGTGGGGAGCCATCAAAACCTGGGTTGAATGTATATACGTGTGCAGAGATAAATTTGTGTGTGTGTGTGAGCATATGTGTATATGTGTGTAGGTATGTGTGTGTATTATTGTGTGTACGTGTGTGCATATGTATGTGGGTACACGTGTGTATGCATGTATATATGTGCATATATGTGTGTACATATGAGCATGTGCATGCGTGCCTTTGCATGTACGTGTGTGTTGCGTGCTGATGCCTCTGCACACAGCTCTTTCTGCAGTGTGCGCCCCTGTTCACACTCACTGTACAGACTTGCTTTTCACTCCGTGGATGATTTTCTCACATCCACACCTTCTCTGAGTGCCTTTGCTCTGAGAACAAAGGCAACTTGCAGCCCACGCTGCTTAGCAACACCAGCTACCTCCTTTGCCGCTTAGCAACACCAGCTACCTCCTTTGCCGCTCTCAGGAACCGGGCAATTGTTCGCCTTTGAAAATTTTAGGGAAAACTTTATCCCTAACTTTCTGTCATTTCAGTTTCCCCACAGGAGTGTAAAAGTGACATTTTGCCACACTAAGGAACTGTAATTCCGTCAGTAGTGCCCTGTATCCCAACGCGGTTGATGAGTGACCCATCATAGTTCCTCTTGAGATTAAAAAATGTTTTATTTGTTGGTTTGTTTGTTTATTTGTTTATTGTATGTCACAGTGCATACATGGATTCAGAGGGCAACTTTCCAGGAGTCAGTTTGCTCAGTCTGCCTTGATTTTGAGGCAGGGTCTCTCCTGTTATTTCTGCTGCTGAACTGCTAGGTGAACTTGTGGTTGATTCTCTTCTCTTCGCCTTCCGTTTTCCTATAAGAGTGCTGGGACATGGATGGCAGACCAGAGCCACTGTATCTGGCTTTTGTAATGCGGGGATTGAACTCAGATTGTGCATCAAGAGCTTTTACTTGCAGAGCCTTCTTGTATGCCCCAACCTCTTAGGACTATTTAATGAACATGAATTTGCAGTTACTATAAATTGCTTTCCTTTTACTTATTTTTGAGCCAAGGTCTTACTATATAGCCCTGATTGGCCTGAGACAAACTATGTAGCTCAGGCTGGCCTTGAACCTGTAGCAGTCCTCCTAGAATACTGGGATTACAGGCAAGTACCACCTCATCCTACAGTTAGTGTAAAATTACTTTTAGGTAGATTCATTTTATAGACAGGTTTGGTTTCAGAGCAGACACAGCTTGATTTGAGAAAAGAGGAAGAAGAGTAGACATAATGTGTCTGGAATGAGGGCCAACTACATACCTCGAGCTAGTGCAGATGTTGACCAATGTAACCTCCTGCCACCAGACGACATTCTTCCCATTTATAAATGAGGAAACTGATGAAAGTGATATGAGTCCTGGGTGTTCAGCAAGTTAGCTCCTCATTATTTTAGGGATCTTTCTCTCTAAAGTAGTTTCTGCCGTTCCCTGCTGCATTCCTGGCTGCCCCATCACCCTTCGTAGGTATGGGCTTTATTTTTGCTTCCGTTATCCTCTGCCTGGTGTGACTCCACATGTGGGAGCTGTCGACAGTGACTAAGTAGTGGTGATAAGGGTGACCATGGGATCTGTGTGAACCTTCATCAAACTCTGTGCTGAGGAAATGTTTTTTCATTGTATTGTTGCTTCTCCCAGTAGCCCCAGATTTGGGCCTTGCTGTGGCCTGGGGACTCAGGTTCATAGTCAGGCCTGTTTAGGACGTTAAGATGGGGTCACTTGCTCTTTTCTTTGCAGTATTCATTTAGGTTTTTTTCAGCTCCCACAGTAGATTTTTGCAAGCTAGTGAGAACTGACAAACTGTTGTCCACAGAATTCTGGCCATATGTTCCCATATCATAAAAATATGGTTGAACCAGCATTAATACCCATCATCACCTCGCCTGTCACATAATCGAGTTATTTGTGAAGTGTATGAATGTTGTTGTGTGGATCAAAAGCATAAAATATTAGATGATCTACTTAATTCAATAGCAGAAACATTTGGGGGACCCGAGGGGAAGGAAAGAAAGGGGGAAAACCAAACTTTCAACAATGTAACATTTGTCCAGTAAGTTTCATCAAAAAGTATTTTGCCATTAAAAATTATTTTTGTATCACAATAAAGTATCTCTGTTTTTTAAAATATTTACTCCATAAAGGGCCTGTTCTGCATGACCTGATTAAGACACAAGTGCCGTTATAGAGGAGATATTCGCGATGCCTTTCCGGCCTTCCTTATTAAATTGCATCCATAGGAGAAACATTAAATGGCCTGTAAACTTTTTCCTGAATACATTGAAAACATGTAGATGTCGTTAAATGTTCTTCTCACTAAAGGTCTGTGATTTTTTTTCAAATGTTATTTTAAAAATTATTTTATTTGTTGTTTTTATTTTATGTGTATGAGTGTTTTACCAGCATGTATGTAAGTGCACCTTTGTCATACTAATGCCCATGGAGGTCAGAAGAGGGTGTTGCATCCCCTGGAACTGGAGTTACAGGCAGTTGTTAGCCACCATGTGGGTGCTGGGAATTGAACTGGGGTCCTCTGCAAGAGCAACTGCTGCTCTTAACTGCTGAGCCATCTCTCCTGTCCCTCAAATGGTATAAACTGACAGTACAATGTGAGATTTCGAGAAACACTTGGTAAATCCAATAAAGCAGGGCAGTGCAAATCATTATGTGTGCTTGCTTCAATGTGAGCCGTGTAGACTTAACTGTTAGACAAATAGCCATGCAGTACAGTCTCTGTCTTTGGCTCCCGAAGTGACAGAAGGGGTGAGCCATAGCGTGTTTAAGATAGAATGCTATTTCTGTTTGAATTAAAAACGTCTGTCTTACATTGGTGGATATTTTGATACTCAATCTTTCTTTCTTTCTTTCTTACTGATAAATTTCTGAAATCTGAAGTAGATAAGGGTAAGAATCACAGTGTAAGAAGACCTAATTTTGGAAAGTCAACTGATTTAAAAAAAAAGATACAAGTATTTTCAAGGCAGAGTGGCAAGGGTCTTTTGCTAAGCGTTGAGTAGGTTGACAGCAACACAGCGAGATGTCACAGCTCAACTAGGCTTGTGTTCCACACACAGAGTGAAGTCAGTATCAGTGCCCTTGGACTTCCTGTTTACCATACCTACCAATATGATTGCTCTGTACCTTGCATGTCCTACCTCATAGCCATGCTTCTGTGGCAGAAGCTTTTCTCCTCCCTTCTCCTCCCCTCTTTTCCCCCTCCCCTTTTGAGGCAGGGTAGCCCAGGCTGGCTTGAACTCCTGATCCTCCTGCTCCTGCATCACAAGGGCTAGAATTACAGACATGTGCTGCCACAGTGCCTGAATCTGTTTTTAATGAATATAACAGTTGTCTCAGTGGTCCTTGGAGTCCAGATTTAGGAAGCAGGTCC
Organism: Nannospalax galili; assembly: GCF_000622305.1. Taxonomy (NCBI): domain Eukaryota; kingdom Metazoa; phylum Chordata; class Mammalia; order Rodentia; family Spalacidae; genus Nannospalax; species Nannospalax galili. The sequence continues at coordinate 4,190,022 of NW_008348568.1, forward strand.
TTCAATGCGCTGTCTTCTGTTAAAGCTCCGTGCTGCTTTTATTTAATTTTTTTTAATTTATTTACTTTTTATTTTATGTGTATAAATATTTGCCTGCATCCATGTAAGAGTACCACATGTGTGTAGTGCCTTCAGAGGCCAGAAGAAGGTGTCAGATCCCTTGAAACTAGAGTTATGGATGGTTGTTAGGTGCCATGTGGGTGCTGGGAACCGAACTCGGGTCCTCTGCTAGAGCAGCCAACACTTTAGGTGCCGGGCCGTCTCTCCAGCCCTCTGTGGTGCTTTTGTATTCATGGACCTGTGACAGGCCTCACTTCAAGTTTGTGCTATGCCTGTATTCTCAGATCTCTAAGACTTGTAGCCCATTGAACAGCAATGTGGTAGCAGTTTATTCACTTAAAGTTTTATAGATTTGTCAAGACCAGGGACTTTGATGGTGAGTCATCATCAAAAGGACACTCTGGTCACTGGTCACCTTTCCTGCACAAGAAGAGACTCACAAGTGGCTTTGATGACTTGTTTCCAGAACCATTGAAGGCATCTTGGGCTCCTGACATTTTGAAAGGCAGTGGCTACTTTTCAGCAAGTACTAAAGCGTTTCCTCTCGGGGAGGGGCCTTGGTTTCCACCTGTGGTTTTACGATGTATTGCCGTTGACTGGTTGCTTTGGGCCAGGCACTGTGCTTGGCCAGGAGTGGTAAGCCGTACCTTACCTCTCACTCACTGGACCTTCAAGTTTGTGCTATGCCTGTATTTGCAGATCTCTAAGATCTGTAGCCCACTGAAAAAACACAAAAACAAGGTCCTGTTCTGAGAGGGCTGATTTTTTTTTTCCCCCTGCTATGTTCACTATAGAAATGAGCCAGATCCAGACTTGTCAGACCACTTCTCTGTGGCTGTTTCTACCTCTTCCTTTATGAAATGCAGATAATAGTTGCCTTATAATTACAAGTTGTTGTAAGCATTAACTTAGCATTGCACCTGGCTGGTGAACAGTGAGAGCTCAATAATTACCCATCCACCCCAAACCTTAAGCTACAATCATTGCCTTGGAGTTAGGACATTTTGTTTTGTTTTGCTTTACTAGTGTGATTCATTCACTCATTTGACTCAATTCAGTGTAAATTAACACATCCTGAAACTGTTAAATGCTGAAGTCCCATCAACAAACAGCCCTTTATCTCTTCAGAGTTGAAGGAATGTGGAGATTTGATTGAGGATAGGCCTGCTATTTGATGGAGTACAACTGCTATGGCTTCAGGGACCAGTGGGGATACAGCAGTTCCCGGACCTTCAGAAATGAATCTGGGCTCGAAATCGGTGTGCCTAGCTCTCATTAAGTTCTGTGTTTGCAAGGTGAGAAGCTGTGTTCTTTTACATCTATGCGTCTCTGAGCTGGAATACCACCATCTGGCCCAGCAGGTGCATAGAGACAGAGAGTGTGGCTAGATGCAAGCAGAGACCTTTGTCTGGAAGTTTCTCTTCTTTTCTAAGCAGAATGTTAATGTTTTGAAGCTCTTGATCAAACTTCCATTCTAGAGTCTTTTGATGGGTGCTGAATAACCACCTCCCCTACTGGAATTGCCCAGGAAAGTCATTATTTTGTGATGTCCTCAGACTCTCATTATTGCTAGAAGCTGACTAATTTGGAGCAGGGAAGTGAGGGTTTTGAAATGTCCCTCCCCACACATCTGGCTTTACTGTCAAATCAGGTAGTTATTTCTGCTAAGTTCTTTGGCTTCTGTGAAGCAGCCTTGCCATATCTGGCTGTAGGTGGTGCTCATAGTGACTGAACAAACAACACAGATGGGGGTGGGGGCTGGGGAGATGGCTCAGTTGGTAAAGTGCTTGCTGGGCAAGCATGAGGACCTGAGTTGAATCCCCAGCACCCATGCAAAAGGCTGGGCAGGGCAGCATACACCAGTGATGCCAGTGCTTGGGAGGCGGAGGCAGGAAAATCTGTGTGGCTTGCTGGCCAGCCAGTCCACCCAAATCAGTGAGCTCAGGTTCAGTGAGAGACTCTATCTCAGTAAATACGATAGAAAGTGATTGAACAACACATCTGATGCTGACCACCAGCTTCTACATAGGTATGCACACACATATGCATACACACATGAACATACACACACACACGCACACATACACACACCACATTCACAGAAAGAAAAGCAAAAAAAAAAAATCAAAGTGATGAGACTTCTTTGAGAACGACTAGACGATTCGGCAGCCACATTAATCTTCTATTTCCACTGAACACGGAGTTCAAGACATAGGAACATGGACAAGACAAGTGACAAACGCAAGTCAGCTGTTTCTGGAACGCTCTGTTCTTTTCAGGGTATTTTGCCCTGAGCACTCTTTCTGGATTCTGTGAGCACTTGAGTTCTTGGCATGTCAGCAGTTGGGCATTCTGGAAAGAGTGCAGACTCTGGAAGCATTCCAGGAAACTAGTGGACACCACCATGTATCTAGCAATGTGTCCTGGTCACATTTAATCTGCCATATGAGCTTTAGTCTCCTTATCCAGCTAAGGGAAGAAAAAATGGACTACTTATTTAGAACAGTTGTAGATGTTGGAATAAATAAACCTTATTATTTTCAGTAGCTTAAAGAGGCCTTTCTTAAATGACACCTAAGCAGGCTGTTGTTGGTGAGCAGGTAGCTCTTCTTGCAGTGATTTGGAAGCCCAGCCTCTTCCATGTTGTCATCCTGCCATCCCTAGCACCTTGAAGTTCAGCTGGCAGAGTGGTAAGGCCCAGCAGAGAAGGGCTGCCCAGTTCCTTTCATAAAGCTTTAACTAATGTATAAAATATAAAATAGTACATATTGATTGAAATACCATATGATGCTTCAGTATACATAAACATGATATAATAATTCAGTTGGGGTAAATATATCTATTTCTATAACCATCTATCTTTTTAAAAAAAATTATCAGCTGGGATTACAAGGAGACCCTGTCTCAAAAAGACTAAAAGTATTTTATTTATTTTTTGTTTTATGTGTATGAGCATATTGCCTGCATGTATGTAAGTACACCCATGTCGTACAGTGCCTTCGTAGGTCAGAAGAGGGCATCAGATCCCCTGGAACTGGAGTTACAGATGGTTGTTAGCCACCATGTGGGAGCTGGGAACTGGACCCAGGTCCTCTACAAGAGCAGCCAGTGCTGAGCCAACGGCCGAGCCAACTCTCCAACTTCCCCTTTATAAAAATTTTATTTACTATAATTTATTATTTATTTTTCTATTTATTTACATGTGTGCCTGTTTGTGTAGACATGTGCCACAGTGAATGTATGGATGGCAAAGGACAACTTGGCACGTGTTGCTTCTCTCCACCTTGTGGGTTCTGGAACCAAGCTGAGGTTGTCAGGCTTGGTGGTAAGCACCTTCACCCACTGCGCCATGTCAGTGGCTGCATTTATCATTTTTTATGGCATAAACATCCGAAATCATTTCCTCCAGCTTTTTGAAGTAGTATCATTATTTCTTGTCTTGATGTGCAATAGTAACCATAGCGCCCTGCTTCTGCTAGCTGGCTACAACTCAACGCCACGCCTCTCTATCCCCGCCCCTCCACTCTCCCCAGCCTCTAGAATGGCTGTCTTACTCTCAACTTCTGTGACTAACCTTTTCCATTTCTACCCATGAGTGAGATCCTATAGTACATCAGTATCCTTCAAGTCTATCCATTTTGTTACAAATAACAGCATTTACTTTCTGTGGGGTTTTGCTGTTGTTGTCACGGTTGAGTGACATCATATTGAGTATTTGTGCCACGTTTTCTTTATCCACTCATTGTGTGATAGACACTTTGGCTGTTTCTATCCGTGGCTATTATAAATACTGCAGTAAGCATGGGGATACAGATGTGTGTTCCACATACTGATTTAATTTCCCTTGGCTATATACCCAGTAGTAGGATTGCTGGATTATATGGTCATTCTATTTTTAATTTTGGGGGAAACTTCCAATCTGTTTTTCCATATGGTCTACACTCATTTATATTCCCACCAACATCATGCAAGGGTTAGGATTTTTTTCTCCATATTCTCCTTAGTGTTTATCTTTTGTCTTTCTGACAATAATGATTCTTACTAGAGTAAGCTGATATCATCTCATTGTGGCTTTGGTGTGCATTTATCCCTTCTGATTAGTGATGAACACTTTTTGGTATACCTGTTAGGCATTTGTATGTGTTCTTTTGGGAAATGACAGTTTCCCAACCCAGTTCTGGTGCTCTTTATATATTCTGGAAATTGTCTCCTAGCCAGATGCACAGTTTGCAGACATTTTCTCCCATTTGTAAATAGCCTCTTGACTCTGATGATTGTTCTTTTTGTGCTTTTCATTTGACAACATCTCATTTGTCCACGTTTAATTTGTTTCTTGTGCTTTTATATTCTTGTCTAAAAATCCCTTGTCCATTTCACTGCTCTGAGGAATTTCTCTCATGTTTTATAGTTTTATGCCTTACCTTCAAACCTTTAATCCAGTTTGAATTGATTTTGTAACTGGTGAGAGGTGAGAAGTAGACCTCTACTTTCATTTTCCTGCCTGTCTCTATCATTTTCCTATTTATTGAAAATGTTGTCTTTTCTGTACTGGGGCACTCTTCTCAAAAATCAGTCGGTTGGCAAAGGATAGTGGTACATGACTGTTACCTCAGTACTTGGGAGGCTGGGGCAGAAGGAATACCATGAGTTTGAGGCCAACCTAGGCTACATAGTTAGTACCAAGTCAGCCAGGGTTACAGAATGAGGCTTAGTCTCATAAAGCCAACTAAAACAAAACTAAAATCATCTGGTTGATGATGAATAGATTGACTTCTAAGATTGGTGTTTGTTTCTGTTGACTTATATGTCTGTTTTGTACCCATACCATGATATTTTTATGATTACTGCTTTGTAATATGTTTTGAAGTCAGGTTTAATGCCACCCCCCACCCCCTACTTTGTGCTTTCCTTTCGAGATGGCTTTGGCTCTTTGAAGTTTTTTGTGTTGTCGTACATGTTTTAGGATTGTTTTCAAGGTCTGTGAGGGAGTATCATTGGAATGTGATAGGAACATGGGATGTCTTCGTGTGTGTGTGTGTGTGTGTGTGTGTGTGTGTGTGTGTGTGTGAAATTGGGGTAATTTGACCTTGTAGATGGATTTGGAGGAATTCCTTCAACTTTTTGGAATACTTTAAGAAGAATCAGTATTAGTTTTTAAATGCATGGTACACCTGAGTAGTGCAGCCACCTACCTGGCCCTCAACTTCTTTTTGTCAACTGTATGGCCTTAAACACCCAAAAGAAAAGTATAACCAAAGATTAAAGGGGCCAATATAATTTTTTAAGAGTCCATAGGCACAGCTAAAAGCTACATAACAAGCAACAATGCCAGGTAGGCGATACCTTCTTTTGAGTTGCTGCCCAGGGTGGCCAAAGGGACTCCCAGATAGTAACCCAGCATAGAACTGGGAAAATGAACAGCAGTTGTCAATCTTACCTAAAGGAATATTGACAACTGATTGCTGCTAGATGAGGAACAGCTGACCATCCTAAAACAAAGACCCCTACATAGGCTGATTAGATTCACCAGGTGGACAAGTAGTGGGGAATGGCTGGGCACCCGACAACACAGCAGACAGTAGCAGGGATATCAGAGTATAAGGACTCTAGTGGGCGGAGGCAGGCTATGGCAGGGTGTCATCGGGGAAGTGGGTGTATAGTTGAGTAAGATGGTTTGGGATGTTCTGTGTGATATACACACACACAAAAACTCCAACAAATTAAAAAAATGAATTATATTTGAGGAGAAAGCATAAAAATTTACATCATGTTAATTAGTAGGGTGATAAACATTACCATTGAAATCTACCTGATGACTTTATAGACATACACAGGTGCCAAGGAGCTGAGTGCAACCGATCATGACTACTGATAATCAGATACATACGGATTAGAGACGCATGCGCCAACATCTCAATGTTATTAGCAAAATCAATGAGCCTTTCGGTAAGAAACAGTGTATTTTAAAATGAAATGGAGATCTTTTTTAAAGTTAAAAGCTCATTCAATTTTATGTCCTACAGGGCTTGTACCGAGTTCAATATTGTATAACTGTATTAGTTCAACAGCAAACCTAAAAATTTTATAGCCACTTTTGAAAGAGATGTATCTTTACTCTGGAAACTGTTATTGAGTATGTTAAAGCTGTAATGAACTGCTTCTTCTAAAAAAAAGAGAAAAAATATTCTTTTTAAAAAAAATATTTTATTTGTTATTTTTATTTTATGTGTAGTAGTGTATTGCCTGCATGTATGTGAGTTGTAAGTGCACCCATGTTGTGAGATGCTTCGGAGGTCAGAAGCAGGTATTGGTCTCCTCTGGAACTGCAGTTCAGGACGGTTCCTAGCTGGGTACTGGGAACTGAACCTGGGACCTCTGCACGCAGTCAGTGCTCTTAACTGCTGAGCCATCTCTCCAGCCCCTCTCAACTTTTCTTCACTGGGAGAATTTAATACGGATTCAACAACATTGCTCATTGTTACTTTACTCAGGATTTCTGTTTCATTCTGATTCGATTTCAATAATAATGTCAAAGAATTCTCCCGTTTCTTGTGGATTATCAAATTTACTGACATTTAGATGTTCATACCTACTTCTCAAATACTTCACCCTAGAAGTGGCATGTAGTCATTTCCTTTCTCGGTGATGAGGTCTAGGAGAGTTCTAGAAGAGGAGTAGGGGGCTTGGAAATGGATAGAAACCGTTCTGTAACATAAATGACATCCTTTCTAATGTTGCATAAGAGTATGGGAGATTGGGTTATGAATATACCCTCTTGTGATATATTCCACAAACTGTGGCCTTTATTGTGGATTTCCCCTGTACTCCTTCCTGATATACATTCATATTACAAGGTTATTAATTACTTGTGTATATACTTTTATAATTTAATTTGCAAACTCTTAAAATTGGTGCCATTTTGATATTTTGGCTGATATTAGGGAGAGGTGAGTCTCCTTATTAGGTTGTTTACAGTGTTCTACCAATGTTGTTGATTAGTTGACAGTTTTATGATGGTTCCTACTGGGCTGTATGGATACTTGTTCTCCCCTTTTCAATGTCTCTACTAAGTACCAAGCCACATCCACAAGATGACTTTGGCTCAATGCTGGGGAGAGGTTTGTTTTTTTTTAAATTACCCCAAATAATAATAGCATTTACAGTGCTCAGTGGGGACCAAGGGCTGGGTGGTTGCGTGTGTGAGTTCATTTGTGTCCCATTAGCATCCTTAATGATCCCTAGTTTATAGATGAAGTTCTCAAGGCAACAGAGGACAAGAGGGTCAGAGAGCAGGTGAAGACAGGGAGCCTGGAGATGTTGGCATAAGCTCTGTCTTCTCTGCGTCCCCTCTGGCCTTGCCATGAGGTTCATGAAGTGACTTTCTTGTAAGTGTTCAAGATACAGATATGAACAAGTCAGAGTGATTGCAAGGAACTCATGATTTGGCAGAGGCTTGGGTAGTGGTGGTGGTAGGGTAAATAATGAAGGAACATATGGTTGATTCAGCTTGTTTGTCATAGTTAAGCCTTATAAAGCCACTGCAAACAGGAGTCAGCCAGTATGGAAAGCATTGCCCCAGGAGAAATAGAATTTTCTTCCCAGGAACCTCTGACCAATTGGCTTGTGCTTGTCAACCCATCCACACAAAGCTTTGTTTGGTGTGTGCATCTGGTAAAGGCACCTGTGTGTGTGTGTGTGTGTGTGTGTGTGTGTGTGTGTGTGTGTGTGTGTGCGTGTGTGTGATTTTTTCACTGGCTTTGAATCTGTGCCAAACAGCACTAGAACTCCCGCTGGAACAAAGCTTCTCTAACACATACTTTCTCTATAAAGCTCATGGCAGAATTTTCAAGCTTAGGACAACACAAAAATGCCAGGGAGGAAAATGTTCTTCAATAGACCGCAGTAAAGATTCTTGTTTAAAGGCTAAGAACGGGAACCAGAGCAGAGCATCACTTTGTTCATCACTTTAACTTCGAATATACATGTCCAGTGGCTTGAATTTTGTCACAGCTCTGTGAATAAACAGGAAATGACTGTAAAAGCACCACAAATTTGGGGTGATTATACATACATTTTTGTGAGTAGGTAAATTTATAAATACAGAATCTACAAATAAGAGTCTGAGAATGTGGCTCGGTTGGTGGAGTGCACGTGCACTAGCAAGCCTGAGTTTGATCACCAGCTCTGGATAAGCTGGGCATAGCAGTGCATACATGACTGTAATCCTGGCACAGAAGTTCAGCATTATCCTCAGCTATGTTGTGAGTTTGAGGTCAGGTTGGGCTACACGAGACCTTGTCTCCAGTATTAAAAAGAATCCACAAATGGCCAGGTGTGGTGATGCACGCTTTTAATCCCAGCACTTGGAAGGCAGAGGCAGCTGAATCACTGTGAGTTTGAGGCCAGCCTAGTCTACATAGTGAGTTCCAGGCCAGCTAGGGCTACAGGGAGACCCTGTCTCAAAAAGAGAGATAGAAAAAAAGAATACACAGATGAAGAAATGCACTCCAAGTTATAATTAAACGCAAGTAGTATCATCACGCTGGTCCTGTGCGATGCAGCTCTGTCGGAGGATTTTCAGGTGATGAGCTCCACTAGAGTTGGCTGACTTTTCTCTGTAAGGGGCTAGTGTCTGAATAGCTCAGGCTCTGCCTGACACAGCCTCTGTCAACTCTCCTAGTCAACTCTGCTGATTCAGGAAAAAAAAGCCATAGGCAATATATTATAAATTCATGTGGCTCTGTGTCAATAAAACTCTTATGTTGGCACACTAAAATTTGAATTTTACATAATCTTCATGTCACAGAATACTATTCATCTTCTGAGTTTTCTTTCAACTATTTTTAAAATGTAGAAACCCTTCTTTGCTTATAGGCCAAACAAAAGCATATGGCAGCCAGATTTGTCCTGAAGGCTATGTTTGCGAACTCTGGTCTTAGAAGCTTCTAAGTCAGAGGCTAAATAATTTAGGAAAGCCTAATTCTGGAAGAAAACAAACAAAAAAACAAACAAAAAATGCCACAAAATTAAAATTTTTCCTGAAATTTTAAGAACCAGCAATTTTCAAAAATAACAGATAAATTCTCATACATAGGCACACTGTCCTGTAATATACTTATCCCATTGGGAACATGTGGTCTCCTTGCATCATTAAGGTTGGATCTGCATTGCAAATGTAATGAGAACCCAGGAAGCTAGGCCACTTGTCTCTGACTAGCATCTTTTACTTCCTGTGATGTTTTACTGCTGTTAAGGGACACTGCATGAGTTCTCCCATGTTCAACATAGGCTTAATGCTAAGAAAGACGAGGAGGAATAGGGGAGTCAAACATACTGTGCCCTCAGGACAGTTACAGTGGAATGAACTGCACAAATAGGATGAACTTTGCTGACCCCAAAGCCATCATCAGTGCCCAAAGGGATGGAGTCTTGAAGCACAGAGGGCTTGTGGATGAGGATACCAGATGTCCTGAGTCAGCATTTGCCTTCTTGGATTCTAGGACCATGAAAATGCCAGGAAGGGGCCCTCTGAGACCAACGATCATCATCACCACTCCTGCTTATGGGTGACAAAGCACAGACTCTAGGAGCAGAGTACAGATGGAGAACTGGTACAGATCTCCCAGACCTCAAATACAGGTGTCTCTCTCCTTTCTTAAATCTTTTGGCCTTGTGTCAGGATCACAGCATGTTGTTTTCCCAGAAACTATCTAGATATCTCTAGGGCAGGAGAATGAAGGAAGGTTTATGAAATATCAAGAATCCTGCTCTCTGAGTCAGAAGACAAACATTAGCTGCTGTTTATGCAGCTAATGCAGTCAGTTACCACCTTAATTTTTAAGCTTGAATGTACAACACCTGGATGCCAGCTGCCTCATTCATGTTCCATGCTCCCTCAGCCTGTCAGACAAGGCCCTGTCTCTGGAGATCCCATGTCCCCACATCAGCCATGCTACTGCAGCAACCTCTCACAGACACTCTTGCATGCTCCAAAATCAGATGGGTACCAATCCTACTCACCTTCCCCACCCTCTAGGCATCAGTAACAGTCTATAAACAGGTGGATGTGTTTAGAGAGACTTCCCAGAATCCTGTTGTGAATATATTTATAACAATGAGAAATCATAGATAGATCAGGTGAGCTGGCATACACCTGTAATCTCAGCACCAGAGAAGCTAGGACAGAATGGATTATAGGTTTGAGGCTACACTAGTCTACATGGTGAAACTTTCTCAACTAACCAAAACAACAAATTCAGAAATAACTTTAATTTCATATCATAGAGGAAAGGTTGAAAGCATGTGTATTGACTGCGTTCATTTTCTGTCCATTTAAATGTAGAAATGGTGGTTTAAATGGCTATGTTATGGAGAAAAGACAGTACGTAAAACTTCAAATGATGCATTGATACTAAAAGCAAGGAAGTCGATGTTGCCAAAGATCATATACAGTCACCTCCCAGTCAGCAACAGTGTCATGATCAGCTGACCTGTGTCAGGCCCCAGCCATGGCAGAGTTTGTCAGAGATACGGACCACTGTCTATTTTTCCAATGAGACTCTCAGAAACCACTGGTTCCAAGCTGACTCTGACTGCACTGCATGTCAGGACATCTTCATCATTGTATGTGAAGGTGTCCTCATTCCAACCTGCAGTGACATCCTCACTGCTACATGTGATGGCATTCTATGTACTTCCTGTCCTGAGCAGTCAGAGGGGCGTCTGAGGAAAATGGTGCAGGTGGGAAACATCACTGTTCTAGCTGGTGACATCAGAGAGAGATGGAGTAAAAGAGGGAGAATCTTGTAGGGGGAGTCTCTGTTAGGGGTCCAGCCAATGTTTTGGGCAACAGCCTACATCCTGCCTCTAAGCCTTGTGGACTGGGAAGAATGGATCATAGAGAAAGTTACAAACAAGGAAGACTTGCAGCCTCAGACCAAAGGTTAGTCTGCTATCTGGGGTCCACATACTTTCTCCCACTTAAAATTACAGCCATTGAGAGGGAAGAGCTGGCTCTAGAGACAACTATTGCTTCTTGATTTTTGGCAATCAAGAATTCTGGATTCATGATGATGTTAACAGATGGTCCCTGAGGTCAGTGCTTAGTCTACATCTGAGAAAGCCCTTCCCTGCAGAGGTGAGCCTGACTGGTGGGCTGGCCTAGGCTCCCTGGGCTGGTCCATTCCTAGCCTGAGTTGGCCAGTTCCTAGCATTGTGCTCAGTGCTAAGCCGTCCTCTTGTCCACAGCACTTTCAATCTGTATGTGTACTTCAGAGACACTGTGTCAGCACCAGCTGGGCGATCACACCAGCGGGATGCCACCGCCACCTCCCAGTAAGAGAGAGAACGGGCAAAATGAGAGAATACAAAAAGGAAAACGGGGAGCTTACTTTGTGTTCATTTTATTTTAATATGTGGAAGATAAGGGAAAACATTAACAATTCCCATAACCACATTGATTTTTAAGAGTTAGTAGTACAGAAGGAAAAGTAATCAACACCAGCTTGAAACACACTCCACTGCATCTTGAGATAATTCTTCTTACCAATTTGGCACTTCATGAAAACCCATTAGTGTACTGTTAATCTTCTTAGAAAGGGGAAAAGCCCTGAACTCAAGGCTCATTTATTTTCACAATGAAATCCTACCATGTCAAAGTTGAGATTGCCAAAGGTTTGAAATCCAGTTTGCAATGTTCTTGGGAACCAATGAGTGTATTGGTTGTCACAAGCTTGTATAGGATCACATTTTTTTCCTCCTCTTGGGTGGGAAGGGGCACATCATTGAAAAACCATCACTGTTTTGGTCACATGGCTGTTTTATTTACCATGCCAGGGACATATTCCAGACTAGCACATGCAGATCCTATTGTCTCCTTTTCCTTCTGGGATGGGCTTCCCACAAAGATTCAGCATGTTGTCTCTGTAACATTCTTCAAAGAGCAGCATGAGCCCTCCCAGAAGAAGGTTGAGCAGCAGTGATTCTTAGTTGAGAAACTCTCTCCTGAAGTGCTGTCTGCATCTGGTTATGCTTGGTGTTTACATTAGCTCTGGCTTCTTCTAATTACCTGTGGTTACTCAGGCAAGTCTGCTGTGACCCTTTCATTTCTGCTCATTTCCCTTAAGATTCTTTTCTTGCATAGACCCTTCCCGATACCCTCATTCTCTTAAGTGACGCCCCCCCATGCCCTCTCTGTGAGTCTTTTGGGTCCAGGGCTTCCTTGAGTGGATGATGTTGCCCACCTCACCTTCTTGACTATTGGCCATGTTCACCTGTTTCTTATTAAGAAACAAAGGCGCTCTGGGAGACACAATGGTGCCCAATAGAGCCCCCCCACAGTTAATTCCTAGTGTTATGAGTAAAACACATTATGTGCACAAAGCACTTTGCATACATCATTAAGATTACTAATCTCTTGGCCTGAATAAGGAATTAAATTAAGTAGGTGGGCTTACTCTAGTCCCTTGGACCCACAATAGCAGAGAGCTTTCTCTGATGGAATCAGATTATATGAAGGAAAAGTCAAGAGATTCAGGTGTGAGGATTTGATGGACTATACTTGATTCCTTAGTGTGGGGGCTGGCATTCATGGACTAGGAAGGAGCTCCTGGTTTCTAAGGGTTACTTCTAGCCAACAGTGAGCCGAAAAACTAGGATTTGTATTCTGTACCTGCAGGAAAGTCAACTGGACTACAGCCTGAATCCTCTTGATATAGCCAAGTCCTGGAACTGTATCTTGAACTCAGCTTTGAAACCTGGGCAGAGAAGTTAGCTATGCAGGGCCATAGAAATATGGGGTACTGTGTATGTGTGTGTGTGTGTGTGTGTGTGTGTGTGTGTGTGTGTGTGTGTGTGTGTGTTTAAAACACAGAGTATATAGATATTTTTTTTGGTCTCTGTAGAAGTGGTATAGTTTTATGGTGCTATGGGGTACTGTGTGTGTGTGTGTGTGTGTGTGTGTGTGTGTGTGTGTGTGTGTGTGTGTGTTTAAACCACAGAGTTTATAGAAATTCATTTTGGCAGCTGTAGAAATGGTATAGGATTCTAGTGGCTGGAAATATTATCACAGTTGTTAAGGACAAAGTCTAGGCACTGAAGTCTATCAAATTAGACTCTGCCACAGGTCTTCAGTAGACCGATTTAAGAGGTGTGTCATAGTGAAAAGCAGAGAAAAATTTATGTGTCCACATTGGGTACAATGACAACTCCGCCCCCAGATCATCTTCAGGTCCTGACATGAGATTTAGGTTTAAATAGAGGGCAAGCAATATTTATCACCAAACAGTCCTGGGGAAGGTGTGGTCCCACCTGTCTTTGACCTGTTATTGTCTCTGCTCTGTTTTCTTCTTGCAGGTGGTCTGACAAGTCTAGCATGAAATTACTAGAGAAATTTCAGTTTATTGAGATGCATTGTTTCAGAAGTCTGATTGCCAATGGGAAGGACACAGTGTCTCCCTTTACTCTTGCCAGGAGAGTTACAGGATTGCGTGTTCTCCCCTCCTCCCTTCCAACTTTCAGGATATGTTTGTGCCTTCCTGGGGGAACCATCGTGTCTGATGGCTCCATTTATGAATCCCAGGCCAGCTTCCCTTGGATCTCAGGAAGAGTAGATTCTGCCACCTTTCAAATGCTTGGTCTCCCTGCCTGTCTGTACTCACCACCCAACTCATTTCAAATCTCCTTGGGTGTTTAGGGAGCTTCTTTCGGGCTCCCCAGATCTAGGCCGTCCCTCTTCTCACTATGCTTCATACTGCCAGAGTGTTTCCCTGGATGCAATGTGCTTGCCACATCAGTCCCCCTGCCCCCATGACATACTACAAGTTTCCCGTTCCCACTGAACCAAGTGCACAGCCTTCAGCCTAGGATTAAGTCTGTAATTAGGATAGGAACATCCTTGCTGCATTCTGATGCTTGTGTCAGTTTCACAGATGTCTTCTGATGTTTAGCATGTCCCTCCAATATACTCTGAAGTGTCTGAATAGTGTCTCCCAGCACCTTGGATAGTGCCACAGAAATACACACACACACACACACACACACGCATGCGCGCACTCTCTCATGTCAATCAAAGAGCATTTTTTGTGTGCATTGTGTTCTTCTCTTGTCCCCTTGAATGTCCACACTTTTGCAGCTACAGGTTCCTCCATTCCCCCTCCTGGAGGGCCTAGTTCACAGTTCATGTCCCTGAAGTCTTCTTGGGATCCCTGAGGTGCTTCTGTTTGGTGCTCAAGGCCCATTTCCCCATCATGCTCTAAATACCTTGATTAGAGCCTTCTCGCTTCCCCAGCCCAGTGCCATACTGATACCTGCCACCTGTGTACACATGCCAATCAAGGGGCAGCCAGAATCAAAGTGGTGGAAGCATAAAGCCCTCTTTACCATTTTAGGCATGGCTCCTAGAGTAACTTGTTAAAATAACTCTTGAATGAGTGTTCAGTGGGGTTCCTTTTACTCTATTTTAAAGTGGATGCCTCTAAGGACTTCAAGAATCTCAGAAAAATGTTTGCACTCTTCTTGCAAAGTGATCCCCTAAAGCCCATGTGTGAAAGCTTGTGCCCCAGTGAGGCGAATGCTCAGAGACTGGATCTTTTAGAGGAGATTGGATCATCAGGACTCCAACCCCATCAATAGATTAACCTTTGATGGGTTTATAACTTAATGGGTGTTGGGAGGTTGTGGAAGCTTTAGGAGGTAATGTCTAGTTGGAGTAAGTGTTCACTGGAGCTGTGTCCTTGAAGGCTGAATTTTGCCCCTAGCCCTTTCTCCCTCCCCCTTTGCCCTCTCCCTCGCGCCTTATTCCTTCTCCTCCCGATGCTTCTGTCCAACCCCCATCTATCTTCTGGCACATGTGATAAGCAGCTTCCTCTACTATATATTCTGTGAAGATGTTCTGACTTGCCAGAGGCCCCCAAATAGACTTTTCCTCCTTGAAGTTGATTTTCTTATGTATTTTTGTCACCAAAGCAGAAAGCTGACACAAGTGATTTACTCAAGTTTTTCACAGTTAGTAGCAGAGCCCAAATTCAAACCCAGGTACTTTGGCTCTGGAACCTACAACCACGTGTCCACTAAGCTGCATTCACCCTCTACTGCCATATGTTGGTCTACTCCTCAGAGTAGGAAAACCTGTCCCTGGGTGACAGACATTACTACTCCAGCTGACCGTTACTATTTTTAACACTTCACATCTCCACAGGGCTTTGAAGAGCTTTCCCTTCATTCATACATTGTACATTTGCTAACCACAGGAATGAAAGGGATGAGGGAGCAAGAATGATTATATCTCATGGATATGTCAAGTGAAATGATGTAGTCCAGTCATTCCCACTGAATTCCACTGGACACAGAGAACTCCTTGTCTCAAGATGGTCTCATCTGGGGCTGGAGAGATGGCTCAGCTGTTAAGAGCACTGGCTGTTCTTGAAGAGGACCCAGGTTCTGTTGTCAGCACCCACATGGTGGCTAAAAACAGTCTGTAACTCCAGTTCCAGTGGATCCAATGTCCTTTTTTGACCTCTGCAGGTATTGCACGACACAGATGTACTTACATATATGAAGGTAATACACACATAAATTAAATTTAAAAGCTTTTAAAAATTAATTTCTATTGAATCTTTGGAAAATTTCATTTATTTTGATCATATATAGATTCCCTCGGGAATCAGTATGCCTTTACTAACCCCTACCGAATTACAGGCTTATAGAGTCAGGTATGTGTCCCCAAATTCCCCAAATGCCCTTCATCCACTGGAGCCTTGTTACCCTACTAAGAGTCTCATCCTTAAATGGATCCAGATCTACCCTTCCCAGCAGCCATTGGTTACCAGTACTTCCTCAGGTAGGGCTGGGGTTCCTTACCCACTTCCCCATATCTTTGCTGGGATTTTGTCTGGTTTGAGCTTGCCTGGGACTTGTGCATGCTGTCACCGTTGTGAATTCATGAGTAACTGACCAGCTGTCTGGAAAACTCGGCTTCCTTGTGGTTGTCCACCACTTCTGGCTCTTACAGTACCTGTTCCCCCACAACAGTTTCTGAATGTTGGGAGGCAGAAGTTTGATGTAGGGGTCCTATTCAGGGATAAGCACTCTGCAGACTCTTATTCTCTATATGTTGGCCAGTTGTGGGTCTCTGTGTTAATCACCATCAGCTATAAGGAAGCTTCTCTTCTGAGAGTTGAGAAATGCATTAATCTATGGGGATAACAATAAGGCGTTAGAAATCAGTTTAATACTGTATCTACTTAGCAGAATGGTTGTATTAGGTTTTCTCCCATGGTCTATGGGCTGTCTAGCCTCAGGTTCCTTGGACTGATATCTGTGTAAAGAATGGACTCCATCCAATGAAGTGGACCTTAAGTCCAGGTAAAAAGTAGTTGGTTGCTCCTATAATATTCCTGCCACTATTGCACCAATGGAGTTGTTGTAGCTTGCAGGATTCACAGCTGGGTAAGAGTCATGCTAAATTTTCTCTTCAGGTAGCTTGCATAACAACTTCCAGCACTATCAAAGCTAGAGAGTGATGATGAGGCTTTGAAGTCAGCACCAGGTTGATGTTTCCTTGTTTGCTCTACATAGTTCATGTATGTAGTGACTTCAACAATAGTTTTTCCATGAAATTCTCGTGGGTATCCAAGAGCAGGGGCAGTGGCCAGTATTGTTTGAGGGTCTATGGGACCCCTGGTCAACAGTTTCAAAAGAAGTAGTCCATTCCTAGCACTGGGCCTTTCCTTTGTTAGCCTATGGTATCTAGTGGGGGGAACATCCCCGTTATAAGGTAACTCCTTTTCCTCTCTTTTTATAATGCATGTGAATATACTTTAAGTAGCTTTTATAGTGGTAGGTTTTCGTATGACTTTTTGCCCTTCCTTCTCCCACCCCAGTTAACCCTTTCTACTCTCTTATCCCTGTTTCTCATTTATATCACTACTTTCTATCGACATTTCACCAGAGACTATTAATCATCAACCTTGCCCAGCTGTGAGTCTTGTGTGCCCTCTTCTGACTTCTATGGGCATTGAATGCATGTGGTGTGCTTACCTACATGCAGACAACACACACACACACACACACACACACACACACACACAACACACACACACACACACACACACATGCACGCACACACACACACACACACACACACTAAAATTAAGTAAAAATATTTTTTTTTATTTTAAAGGAAAAAAAGATGGTATCACCTCCTTTCACAGGGATGCTCTGCCTTCCCATCCCATCCCTGCCCCGAGGGCTGCTGTCCCAACACCATAGGACAATGGCAAGTTCCACCCTGGGATCCTTGCAGAGGACTGAATTGGAAATTATGATGTTTCTTGTGCAATTTTAATTTTGGTCTGTGGGGTTTCCATATGTGAGACTTTAGACTCCTTTGCAAAAGGGAGGCCCATTTTCTTTCCAAGCTGGAGAGACATGGATTCGAGAGGGAAAATATCTTTTCATATTACATCCTAAGGAGACTTGCCAGAGTGTGTCCTCAGGCTCCTGGCTGGAGGCCCAACCCTGTTCTCAGAAGCCACGTCTGCATCTGCAGATCAGTAGCCAGTGCATAGCCCAGGCGGCCTCCTCAGCAGCCCTGGACACAGAGCAGGTCAGCCTTCCCTGCCCTGGGCTGTGCTTCGAAAGCACACCATGTCCTTGGCTCTGACCCCCCCTCTGCTGGGAAGCAGCATATTTCCTATTCACAGCTTTTGGCTCTCCCCCACCCCCACAGCATCACTTTCAATAATTGCACAGGAAGTTCTTTTTTCTTTAAGAAAAGCCATCACAATTTTCAACTGGGTGTTGACTTTGTGTTTTTTTTTTTGAATCCCCAAGAGTTTTGACATGAAGAGAATGAATTACATTTTGAGACAGTAAGTCTTGGATTCTACAGTGGGCAAAGCTGAATTTCAACTCCAGGTCTGTCCTTCACACTTGCCTGTGACCAAGTTCCTTAACTGTGTTGAGGCTTTTTAGTTCTTTGTCAAAAGAGGAAGGAGCTGTCCCAACAAGGTCCATGGAGGCTACAGGGAAGGTACCTAAAGAGGCACTGCGGAGAAGGAAGGCCACCCTAACGGCAGACCCTTGGAGAGTGACTGGTGGAAAGGATTGGAAATCCAAAGTGAGACAGTAGGAAGAAAAAGGGAAAGGTGACGTGACCAACCATTACCATATTCTATTGGAAAAGTGTCAGAGCACATGGATAGTGAGCCCACAGCTTTGCCCCAAGACACTGGTTGCAAACTGGGTTTACTGGTTTTTAAGGACACTACAATACAAGCACCACTTTCCCATAGCAGATAATAAAGTACCATACAAATTTAATGCTTCCCCTAAAATATGGAGTCAGGCCCGCTGCATCTGAACCCCACAGCTTTCTAGCTTCAGAGCTCCATATGCTGAGACGTCCCCATGCTAATTCTATATTACCCAACTGAAAAATGGTCCACAAATATCTCCCCTGCCTCCCAGAGTCATTATGAGGTCCCATGAGGACATGTGTGCTCAGAGTTAAACTAGTGCTTAGTGTGAAATGTGCAGGAGTTTGTGGGGTTACTATCATTACTGACTTTCTTGCTTCCTGTGTGAGTGTGTGTGCACTTACCTGTTTCCCTCATGGGAACATGAACACTTCACTGCTCTGGACCTGCTTTTCCTTTGTGGGTCACTGAGTGTGTTGACTACTGGATTCCTTCCATGTCTTGGGGAGCTTTTCCAATTTGACCCAAGAAACACCTGTGTTGGAGTCACCTGGGGCATTTATTAACATGTTACCTATTGAGCGCCAGCCCAGAACCTCTGAGTCGGAGGCTGGGTGTCAGCTCTGCTCCGTGCCTGGCCCGTTCTTTCTCAGCTCTGGTCAGCAGCCCTGCAGACTGTATGAGGTGTTCACTACGTGCTGTACTGTCCAAATCCCCAGGAAATCCAGGACATTTGGGGCCGGGAAAGGGGTGGAAATGGATCAATTAATGTGGAGTCTTTGCTTGAACTTTACCCTGAGTTTATGGAGCTTGGAAACACAAGGAAGGTTGCATTCTTGTCTGTAGAGCTGCTTAATTCATCCACACTCTCCCATACAGGGCAGTTGGCCCATTCCAGCTATTTAGCTCAGTGCTGTCTGCTCCTAGTCTGAATCAAGCAACAGAGCCAAAACACATGCTAGCTCCCAACCTGGGCCAGATGGACGTTTCCCTGGCCACTCAACACTCAGGCCATCCAGACCTCACAGTTCCTTAGTAGAGTCCAAGTCTGGTGTCCAGTTCTTGGTGCTTGTGTCCTTTTCCCTTGTGTTCCTCTCCTCTGTGGACCAGCCCATCACGGCAGTGACACGGGATGTACTTCATACGAATTAAATAGCCTCGCTCAGGGCTGGAGCTTTACCTCAGCTCTAAGTCATGTGCTTAGCACACACAAGGCCCTAGATTTACTCTTCATCACCCAAACCATTAGCAATGACAAAACCAAAGCAATAACAAAAACCAAAAACAAAAGCCACCAAAAATAAAAATCTAAGTTCAAATCCTGACTCAGAAATTAAGTTCCGTTACATTTTTTTCAGTAGCGGTTTTATGGACTTCCCATTTTCCCCTGTAAACACAGTTAGTTGAATGCAAGCATGGCCCCAGTGCTTATCACGCATCTCTGTGTGTTATGCAGGGCCCAGTCATATAACTGGGTTTTGCTTCGTGAGCTGTTAGTAGACATGTTGCCAGCTGAGCTTTGAAAAAAAGCATTTTTGTTTCCCCTATTGAACCTCTGTCATCACTGAGAAAGCTGTATCTGAGATATCCCTTCATTTCTAGAAGGCTGATTAATAAAGTAAAATATAATCAAGGTACTCTACCCTAGCTGACAGTAGCCTCGACCAGTGGATAGACAGCCAGCTTCCATTCTTCCCTCAGTGAGCCTAGCAAAGCTCATCTGGGCTCTCTGCCTGACCGCCTAGATGTGGATATCCATGTAGTATCTATACCGTGGAAGTTTGGTTGTTCTATAGCATTATTTTGGTAATCTGTACAATGGGAACATCAGTGATGACTGTTGGATTCTACAAGGACAGGAGCTGAATCATAGCATGTGTATTGCCCGGTGCACTAAATCCTTGCTTAATGACTGAGCAGTCATTTAGATGAGCGAGGGAGCCCTTTGTGAATCTGCCTGGCATACCACCCATCCCTTCTGCTCTCTAATCCTTTTATTTCTAATCTGGACTATTACTATTCCACACTCACTCCATTTCCCGTAGTGACAGAGTTGCCATTTGCTAAACAGATTTCATGAAAGAGTAGGGTGTTGAGAAAGCTAGGTCCTCATTTCGTATTTGAAGCTGAAGGGTCCACAAGTCCCACAGGATCCCCTGAGTGATTGGGGCCCCATCTGAAGGCACATTGTTATGCTTCTCAGGGTGACACAGTCTGCTGCAGGCATCTGTAAGTGCAGTGTGGAGTTACAGAAGCATTTGGGGCACCTGCTCAGTACCAACACGTTATCCTTTCTCATTTGACTCAGCAGGAGGAATTGTTCTCCTAAGTCTTGAAGAGGAAGGAGGTCATCTCAGAGGCCTTAAATGAGTGACCAGGATTTAAAAGCTAAGAAAGTGTCAACATGAATGTTTAGGTCCAGAGCTATAGAACAGCAAAGTGCAGCCTCTCTTGAAGCCATTACCCTGTATAGGGACCATGGCAGGCATCCAGGCCAATTCCAGGTTTCATTCAGGAAGGAATGCCACCTTGTGAAAGGGATGTCAACTACTCAGGGCTGCACACTGCTGAGTGTGACCAGGTTACCTCAAGCACCTGTGAGACTGTTGACCTCTTGGGTCAGTCAGTGTTACTGGGTAAGTTGCCCCCAAAGGCACTGTGAGTGAGTGGAGCTTCATGTGGGACAAAGACATGTTGTCCCACACCTGAGACACTGTGTGCTCTCATCTCAGGGAAGCCAAGCAAAACCAGGAAGCATAGGTGTGCCAGGAGGAGATGCCAGGGCTGCTTTGGAGTGATGTGCCCAGTCTACCCCCAGTACAGCTGAGGAGGAAAACCCCATTCCCAGCCACCTGCCATGGACTTCTCCCTCCTGCCTGTCAGTGCAGGGTGGAACAGGGACAGTGCCAAGGGCATTCTTGGGCTGCTGTTCTTACTGGCACTGGCCAGGCAGAATCGTTGTTTGGCCGACTGCCTTCGGCACCTGCCACCCTTGTGTGTTTGCTTGGCGGGTCAGGGCAAGGAAACAGGATGCTTCCGTTGCACCCTGGGCGTTCCAGGTCTCAGGGGCCAGCTGCTGGGGTAGGCACTCTCAGGTTCTGTTTCTTGCGTTCTATAGACCTAGTTCTCTCAGTTACCTGACAGGCAGGTGGTAATCCCACTACCTCCTGGATTTACTGAATTTACTGGATTTACTGGACAACTGAGCAAGGTGGCACATGCCTGTCATTCCAGTATTCAGGGAAGTTGAGGCAAGAGGATGGAGGATCAAGACCAGTCTTAGGTACATAATGAGACCCTGTCCCAAAAAGAAATATTTCTTGTAATTCAACTGAGGCCTCTGGTACTACTTGCCTACCCTCGCATAGACGTTATGAATTATTGATGTATCTCAAGATGACCTTAAATTTGTGATCCTCCTGATTCCACCTCTTAAGAACTAAGATTATAGGTGTACACCACCACATTGGGTTTTATGTGGTGCTCCCAGGTTTTTGTTTTTGATGTGGTAGTGGTGATCAAACCAAGGATTTCAGGCATGCTAATTAGCACTCTGCTAACTGAGCTGCATCTCCAGCCCCAGGAATGATTTAAATTCATCCAGAGTCTCAATGCAGCTCCCTTCCTGTTAGAACCAGGCTAGTTATGAGGCCATTTCTTAGACAGGAGGGTTTTCACCTTGATAGGACAGCACTGAAGAAGCTACCATGCAGAGAGCTTGACAGCTGGTAAGCTTTTTCTTTTATACACAGAAGACTGCCTTGTGAATGGCACATTCTCAGTGCTCCATTTTATAGATGGGGCAGCCAAAGCCACAGGACTGGAGCCCCTAGCCCAGTGCCTTACAGGAAGCAGTAGGGCATTGAAGTTCTGGGTCCTCTCTTTAAAGCCAGTTTCATTTTTCATTTTCTTTTGTAGAAACAAACAGGCATTAGAAACCTGGGGTGACATGGTGGCCTGCATTCAAGGGTTACAGGCTCTGCTGTCCCATATCTTGTTGAATCTGTCAAACTTCTCTTTGAGGTAGGAGCTAATCCCTTGGGCTCACAGAGGTGATGTGGCTATCCCTGGTCCTGTATCAAGCCAGAGGTGGAGGCGGTACCCCGACCCTCTCCATCTCCATCTCTGTGACCTATCCTCTTCTTCCCATGGGCCCTCCTTTGGAGGACAAATGTGCCAGGATAGACTGAGGAGAGGGAGCTTCCACCTCATGGGCTGGGTAGCCACTGGAAGTCACTTACAGGTTGCAGTTCTCTTTTAGGCCCACCAAGTTTCAATAGAAATCTCTTTCTTACAGCCTCCCTGGCTAGAACCTAGAGCTGCAGACTGGAGAGAAAGGCCTGGCAGATCTTCTGTTCAGGGCCCTCATTTACAGAACATGAAGGTGCTCCAGGTCTGTGCTTGGCCCTGGCCGGGTTCCAGGGAGGGGCTGACAGGCCAGCAGTGGGATCCACCCCCTCCCACCCAGGCCTGTGCTGGAGGCTTGTCTCTTGTCTCACTAGCTCCCTGTGTCTATGCTCTGCTTTCTCTCATCCCTTTGAGCTCTCTAAAATAACTGCTACCTGCTGTGACCCTTCATTACAAACTGTTGGGTAGTCCCCTTAGGTCGGCTCTGTTTTCACATGACTCCTGCTTTGCCCAGTGTGACTCTGCAACAATGAGAAGCTAGGCAGTAAGGACACGCCAGGCACAGTGCTGAGTGCTTTACTCTTCACAGTCTCTGTGGACTACAGAGCTCTCTCTACACAGAGCCAATTCCCTTCTGAGCTGGCAAGCGTGTGTTAGAAGATCACTTGGCCCAGGACAGGTGTCCTAATTTGTGACCTTATCTACCTACTAAAACATGAGGTCTTTGACTGTCTAGCTGACCCTTACAGTATACAGGCTCCTTAGGGTGAAGTCACCTCAGGGTCATATCCTATTGGTAGCCTCAAGAGGAGTGTTTGGGTGCTTTGTCTAACTCCTTGTTATGCAACAAGACTCTGTCCTGTTTTATACTAGACAGATGTCCAGATCCCAACTATGTAGTCCTGATAGGGATGCCTGAGGGGAACTAGCCAAGTAGGGTCCTGGGTGCTAATCTGGTAGTTGCTGAAGCCACACAGGATGAAAGGAGCACTGTGTGAGGAAATTTCTGAAATGCACAAAAACTCCAACAGAGGTCCTTGAGTCCCTTGCAAACAGGTTTGCTCTCAGACTGGAGGTGGAGCTCAGTTGGTGGGGTGCTCCATGAATAAACCCCTGGGTTTGATCCCCAGCACCGCATAAAACAAGATGGTGTCATATGCCTGGAATCCCAGCACTCAGGAGGCAGAGGCAGAAGGATCAGATGTTCAGGCTCATTCTCTGCTCCATAGTAAGCTTAAGTCCACCTTGGGCTCAGTCCCTATCTCAAAAACAAACAAACAAAATCAGGAAGGTTTGTTTTCCATTGACTTCTCCCCACCAGGCCTCAGCTTTCTCTGTACCTGTGGCCTCTTGTTTGCATTGTCTGCCTCCTGTAGGCAGAGGCTGCCCAGTGCCAACAGCACCTTGTACCCCCAGCTATCACTCTGTGCTTCCCATTTCCTGCCCTCTATCCCACCATAGGCTCCTGCCAGCTCAGCCCACAGCAGCCTCCTTTTGTTCAGTCATCTCAGTTTCAGGCAGACCTGTCCAGCCTGGTCCCCCAACCTGCTTCATTCACCCTTTTGAAGCCTTGACAGGCAGCCAACCAAGCTGGCCAAGCACGCAAGGTAAGATACTGGTGCCAGAGCCCTAGTGGCCGCTTGCTGCCTTTCTAGCTTCTCAGACCTGGCTGCCCCAAAGCCCACTCACATGGGTACAGAAATGTCAAGATATTCTCCTTGGCTGGCATGGATGTGCCATCTGGGGCTGCTGGCTGCATTCATTCCCACAGCACAGAGTCCTTCCTCCGACCTCTTCTTCTCCATGGGGGAAGCTCTCTGCTCTTTCCCAGGCCAGGCAGTCCATACCCTGTCCCCACCAAGAATTCCAGGCAGTAGGAAGAGAATGACCTAGCTGGGTTCTGAACTTCTAAGGAGAAGAAGGATGGTGGGGTGGGGTGTGGCAGTGCAGGCTATGGCTTTAGACGCTGATAGAGTGCCTTACTCTGCCACCCTCCCCGGGGGCCCTCCCTGCTTCATGCCTCACTTTCCTCTCCATACTCGGGCATCTGCATAGTGTACTCATGTCAGGGAGGACTAAGGAAATACTATGGGCTAGCCCAGTGCATGTGTTGCACAAACAGTAGCTGCTAGGACTGTGTATGTGGGTCATCATCACCTTAGGTGTTCAGTGGTGTCTGGGGGCCAGGAAGAGGAGGAGGCCATACAGAAGTGTCATTGAGCCTCATCACCTGGCCACCTGCTGCTGTTCCCTACTTACAGATCCATGCGAGAAAGAGAGGTAGACATCCATTCTTAGGGTTCAGTCTAATACTCATGGTGCAGTTTAGAAAACTGAGATAAACAGGAGGGCAGCTAAAATAGTTACACTATTCTACTGATCCATGCAGTCAAGGGTGCACAGATACACACACACACGCACGCACGCACGCACGCACGCACACACGCACACATGCACACGCTATAGATTTTCCTGCACTGGAATGGCAGTTCATACTCTGTGTGTGTCACAGATACATACACATATGATATATATTATCATCCATGTGTTTTTTGCCATTTCACACATATACACATATATAACACATTAATTTACTGTTTTTCATTTCATGATCTTATATGCATACTGTTTCATAACATGTTTGAAAAAAGTAAGAATGAGCTCCTAGGGCGTCAGAGTCCATTTTGGCATTTGACTGACCTTCGATGACTTTTTCTTGTCAGGAAATGTTTCTACAGGGAGAATGTAAAGGCCGCATGGCTCGCCTTAATATAGATGTGGCGCATCCTTTCTATGGAAAGTAAAGCATGAAGCAGGGAGGTCCCCTGGGGAGGGTGGCAGAGTAAGGTGCTCTATCAGAGTCTAAAGCCAGGTGAGGGTGAGGCAATTTCAGTGTCCACGATTATCAGGCTGCTTGGAGGCATGGAACCTCTATGAAGGCCTTTGGAGCTCCTAGAGGGGGAGTCAACAAGTGTCTCCGCTCTGTGGGGACAGGGGACCCTGCTCCCTCTCCAGTGTCTCCTTGCCTCTAATGCAGGTAGGTGTCTGTCCTGTTAAGAGCTATTGAGCGAGTGAACATAGGATGTTTTGAGCCTGTTTTGAGTCCTGTTTCTTGCTCAGAGTCCTTTATGACACATAGTGCAGCACCTCACTAGCCTGTGCGTCCCTCAGGGACCAGACATGTCAGCTTATCTTCGAATCCCTCAGCTCCGCCCCAGCCTGCCCTGCAGCAGGTATGTGGACACGAACATGGGCCTGTGGGAACCAGCAGCACCTTCCTCTCAGGACCTCCTGAGTTTGTTCATCTCAGGCAGGGGTTAAGTTCCCTTTGACCCATCACACAGCCAACAATCTGTCTGCTACCACTGGTCCAGGGGAAACTTGAAAGTGAGCCTCTGCCTGGCACACCTGGGGCTAGCAACCCTTGGCTGTTCCAGGAAAGATCCCATGGCTGAGGGTTATGTAACACCTGGAGCAGTTACAAGGCCTAGCACCTTCTCCTTGTGACTCTTCTGGACTGGGTAGCCAGAGATGGGCGGCTGGCAGGGGATGGATACGTGGCACAGCTGCCAGGTGGGCCTTTGATCACACCGGGGTCACCTGTCCAGCCCAGTGCATTGTAGAACACAAAAGCTTCAGAAAGCAGCACAAATAACATGAGACACCAGGGAACTAAAGGAGCTTATCAGTCTGTCTCTTGGTTACAGGTCTAGGGTGTGGGAGGAGCCTTGGGGTGGCTGGCTCACTGCATGGGCCTCACATATTTGTCGACACAGCATTAACCTTGAAACTGCTCAGGGCCCTTGACCTTTCTGAGCCTCCACTGCTCAATCCTTAAACTGACTTAAGGAACCCAAACTCAGAGTAAGTTGATGTAGTTCAAATGCCTAGCACGGGGTCGTCTCTGTGTGTGTGCATGTGCGTGTGCGTGTGTGTGTGTGTGTGTGTGTGTGTGTTAAACAACTACAGCGGCAGGAACTGATAGCAGGAGGTAATAGTTACTGAGCATTATGATGTGCCAAACAATGTCTTGACTGTCTTAGATCTCTTCACTCATTTAATCTTCATAATGAAGTTAGGCACTGTTATCTTCGTTTTCCAGAGGAGAGAACCAAAGCTCAGGGATGCTAAGAAACTTCCCTAGTGTCACACAGCTGAGTCATAGCCGATCTAGAATTCAAATCTCATAGTCTGGTTGTGACTCACACAGGTACAGCAACACCTTACATTCTCTCTCATTTGAGTCTGTTTGCTGTCAGGATGGTGATGGTAACTACCATGACGATGTCGATGGTACTATGATAGTTGTTTTTGTATTGCCGTGTGCTTTTTGCTGATCACTGCAGTTGTGCTGTCCAGTGTGAGAAGCCAGAGCTGGGAAGGTGTAGAAGCTGCCACCACAAACGTGTGACTCCATGTTGACATAGGACTGCTCGACCCTTTGCAGTTACATCAGGAAGGCAACACAGTAACTTCCTTCCCTGCTGCCTTCATGAATGTGGTCTAGTCTCTGGGGATGCTAGGCTAAGGCTGTGGCTAGATTACTGCAGAGCCACACATGGAGACAGTGGTACTCAGATACCTCTCACTGAAGAAGATAATCCTGGATTTCAGTGAATCCACTGTGACTCTAGGAGGTGCAGGGTATTTACTGATTCATTTGCAGATATGTGTATCTGTTGTATTGGGTATTCGGGATCACAGTAATACCAGGTGACAGGCAGCAGGACCTTGTGGTTGTCGAGTAAGGCATTAGCATCTACATAGCTGCTGTATTTGGCCAAGCAGCCTGCTGGCCGTGGCTGATTCCCCGTTCCTGAGGCTTGACCAACTTCTGAGTGACCTGATTTAGCTGGAGTGAGCTCCTGAGTGTCCTTCATCTCCTTTTGGTACCTGCAGACAAGTCAGGGTAATGTCCTCCCGGTGAGAACAGAAGCAGGGATAAGACCCTTCCCACAGTGTCCCCTGGGTGGCCACCCAAGGCTGGGCACAACAGAAGACTCCTTTGGCAGACGTCTTCAGAGAAGGAAGTCCTGGGAGGCAGTGTCCCGGAGAGATGAAGCCTTAGAGCTGTCCATCCCTTCACTGCAGAGGAGAGGCCCCGGCAATGTGTTTAAGAGAGATTTTCACTGTGAGGCTCTGATTTCACACTAGATTCCCGTAAGCCCTTCATCCTTGGTGGCTGGCACTATTTCTCGTCCTTATCTCCACCCCCCTTCACCCATGAGAATCCAAAGAACCAATGCTAAATTAAGTTTTGACCTTGTCCTGTAGGCCACTCCTCTGGGAACACTTTTTTGTACTCACTTTCCCGGGGACCCTCTGTAACACTCCAGCTCATCCTCCATGGCAGGAAGCAAAATCTGAAAATACTATTGGATGGCCAGAGACTGATATTGGGCAATCGCCTGCTGGGCCAACCTACCTCCCCAGTCTCTGCCATCCCAGTAGGAGCTCATCACATGGCCTCTGTTGCCTTGGCCATTGGTCTTAGCTAGGTTCTCCCCAAACCAGGAAATCTGCAGGAGATGAAACACTTGCTTGCTGGTTGGCCTGATGTTTAGGCTGTGATAGCTATGGACACACACAGAAGACTCACTAGGGACTTCCAACCTGTAGCCAATGAGCTGTCAACACCTCTCAGTTTATAGACACAACCTATTGATATCTAAGACTGTGTTCCCAGCCTCTTCCTTCCTCCTCCTGCTTTTTTCCAGCGTTTACTTACAACAGATACCTTGCTAGCTACTGGGGATCTGAGAAAGAGTAAAGAATGGTGTTGGGGAAAGGCAAGTCACATGTGTGGCGAGCTGGCCAACAGCTTCCAGCAATGACAGAAGGATTTTTCAGAGTGGATTAAGATTTGGATCTTGAAATAGAAGAATATGCTGTATCACCCAAGTGCACCCAGTGACATCTTAAGTGTCCTGACAGGAGAGAGGCAGAAGGAAGAGTGATCGTCACCCATGAGGAGGAGGTATGTGTTCACAGAAACAGAGAACTAGAGATCAGAGTGGTTTATCCAGGAGCCAGGGGATGGTGGCGGCTTTCAGACCCTGCCACATCTCCATGGCCATGAGCCAATCATTGATGAAGACCCTGTGGTCTAACACACCAATCTCCGACATCTCCAACAGCAAAAATCCCTTCTATTGGATCCCCTTCCCTAGGATGGAGTTTAACAACTAAACTTCATCTGTTAAATATATAAATATAAATACATATATTATCTATACAGATCTGCCAGTGAAGGTTTTGACCTGGGTTGCTAGGCTGAATTGATAGCCAGTATGAATGAAGTAAAGAGACATGCTATATTAGGGGACAGCTGCGACTTTTATGGAATGAAAGGTTCTGTATACTCCTTGACAGACTGAGAAATCACCTACAGACTCCATGGGGGAGGGCTGAGATGAAGAGTGGATCGCAGATATAAACTCACTCTGTAATCTGGCGTTGCCAGTTTGGCTCATCCATGGAAGTGCCTTTAAGCACCAGGTTTTTCTGGGCATCTCTACCTATGTCCGCACACGGGGTGAGCAGTGTCATTACTCAACCAGAATTATTCAACATTTCACCTGCCTGGAAATTTTTCTCTGGTTATAAGGATGCAACAGACAGCAATATAACCACTGCCCTCATGGAGCCTCGCTCTACCAAGGGGAGGCTAAGAAAGTGACCGTGCAGTCTCTGCTGAGGCTATGGGCTAAGAAAGAAAATGACATGTTAATGGTCTCAAGCGTACTGCTCTCTGAAGTAACCGGGCCTTGCTGTAGCAAACGCCTCTCTTGTCAGCCCCGCGTTCTGGCACGTCCCACTCCTGGCTTATTCCACCAGCTCATTGGTGGGGCCCAGTTCCCAGGAGCCACCTTTCCAGGGAAAGAATCCTTTGCTGCTTGTGAAAACGTGCTCTGTGGTTGGCTGAGTCCTACAGAGCTAATGGGAAGGCTTTCTGTCAAGCCGTGGGAGACCTAGCTCATTAGGCTCTGTTAGGAGGGACCTTGTGTGGACTGCAGGCAGGTCCTGGGAGGCCCACTGAACCGTCTTGTGTGGGAAAGATAATAGATTTCTTCTCTTCCTCAGTGTCTTCAGCCAAGAATTCAGGAAGTAGAGAACCTGATTGCCCCAGGGCGATATGCTCAGGACTGGCAAGAGGGGGGGGGGCAGGCAGAGAGAGGGATCAGCCTGCTGGCCAGGAGTCCTTCTGGGGTACCCTGAGCCCCTCTTCTTGGCCATGGAAGGCTTTCTTCCTCCTGACCACCATCAAATGCATTTCTTTTTCTGCCTTTGTTCTCTTTATTTCCTCTGACCGTTGGTGTGTGAAATTGTAGCCGCTTGGCCGCTGAGTTCGTGGAGGTTCTGGGACACCTGCTCAGGTTCTGCGTTCCTCCCTCCCTCCCCCAACCTACCCCCCCTTCTCTCCTGCTTTTCCTTACCCTGACACTTAACTTCTTTTTCTCAATGTGGTTCAAAGAATAATCTACACTACCATTGCCTTAGGGACTTTGCCAAAGACAAACATCCTAACCTGCCCTTCCTCACCTGTGCTTAGTGCTCTGGTCCCTCCCACTGTCCTCAGGTTATGCCTTTCTTTTGGCAGGATTATAAGGTACTTGGTAGAGGCTGCATTGCTTCCATACTGGTAGACTTAAGAAATGGCCTGTCCGGGCAACGAGAACACATCCTAGGCACAGACAGCAAAAAGCAACTGAGAGAGGGGGAGGCAGGGTAAGGGATTTCATTTTGCCTCTGTTGAGATGGGGCTCTTGGAGGCTGTGAAGCAGGCTTTTGGGAAACCCAAGCTACTGACACCACAGAGAGGCCATGCTATGGTAGCTGGGTGGAAGCAGAGGGCATTGTGGGATGCAATGGGATTCAGAAAATCTTCCCAAGGTGAAATCTGTGAATTAGTTGTATGTGGGTGCCAGGAAAAAAAAAAAAAAGACTTGTTTTGTGCAACTAGAGACCTGTGTTTCTACTTGAAATCAACAAAGGGAATGAGGTATTTATTTTGTTTGTATTGCAGATATGGAATGGAATTGTTATGTTTGAGAGGCTGGTCAGAGGACACAATAGAAATGCATATTTAAATAGAGGGAGAAACTATTTGCATGTGGTATGTGAAGGTGAATTTAATGTCACCTTACCTAGGGTATGGTCCTCAGGCATGTGATCAAATCCTAATTTAGGTGCCATTGAGAAGGTACAGTTTCTGCTAGTTTGTTCTTTTTCATGTTTCTTTCTCTTTGTGTCTTGTTTGTTTGTTGTTTGTTTTTGGACAGGGTCTCCCTACTTCCATTCCGACCAGGCTAGCCTCAATCTCACAGAGGTCCACCTGCCTCTGCTTCCTGAAGGCTGGGATTAAAGGCGCATCTCCACATTCTGCTCCCTCCTCCTCCTCCTCCTCCTCCTCCTCCTCCTACATGAATACAATGAATTTTGATTATATCCACCCTCCCTCCCTGCTCCAACTACCCCCCTACATTCCCCTCTCAAATTCACATCTTCTATTTTATGTAAGACCTATTGAGCCAATTATTGTTTCCCATTTGCACATGATATAGTATAGGACTGCCCACTGGGGCTTGGGCAACCTACCAGGGGAACCATCCCTGAAGAAAACTGACTCTCCCTCTCTCAGCAGCC
Source organism: Nannospalax galili (assembly GCF_000622305.1). NCBI lineage: Eukaryota > Metazoa > Chordata > Mammalia > Rodentia > Spalacidae > Nannospalax > Nannospalax galili. The sequence continues at coordinate 4,221,053 of NW_008348568.1, forward strand.
ATCAATTGCCCGTAGCTTTTGAACCAGGGGTGGGGCCTTATGAGGCCTTCTCCTCTCTATAATGGAATGTTGATTGGTATGGTCTTGTGTAGGTGACCGTGACTGTTGAGAGTTCATGGGTTCAGTCCTTCTGGTCCTCTGGTTACTACAATATTTTTGTCCCTTCTTTCACAATGTTCCCTGAAGCTTGAGAGTAGAGGCTGTGTTATAGATGTCTCATGTGGGGATGGACACTCCGAAATCACTTATTCTCTGTACATGGACCAGTTGTGGATCTCTGTAATAACCTCTGCTGCAAAAGGAAACCTCTTTGATGAGGGACGAGAGCTGCACTGACTTATGGGTATAGAAGGCAGTTAGATACTATATCGGTTTAGCAGAATGGTAGCAGTAGGGTCTCCTCTGGGGTCTATAACCTTTCCAGCCATAGATTCTTGGCTAGGTCTACAGTCCCAGACAGGAATTCCTTCCTATTGAGTGGGCATTAAGCCCCCAATCAGACAGCTGCTGGTTACCTCCCAGGTGAAAGTGCTGCTGTTGTATCACTGGACATATCTTGCTGGCAGGTCATTGTTGAAGCTCTCTAGAGGTACAGCTGAGTAGCACTGTTGATAACGTTTCTCCTCTGGAAGCTTGCATAGCACCCCCTGATACCATGTGAACTAAATATCAGGGAGGAGATTTCCAGGTTAGCGTTAGGTTAATGTCTCCAAGTCCTGTGACTGAAATGTGTGGTGTCTTCAGCACTAGGGTCTTACCCTCAAGTTCTGAAAGGCAACCAAGGGTAATGTCAATATCCTGTATTGATTTGTTGGTCTCTTGGACCCTCCTGACTATTCTTGTTACTCTTTTGAGGCAGTGTCTCAATGTGTAGTGCTGGTCAGCCTCAAACTCAACAATCCTCTTGCCTTCTCTATGCCGTGATTATAGGCATGCACCCCTCCCCCAGCTAAAGTGTTTCTTTGATGAGGTTAACATTTAAATTAATATGGGTTAAATAAAGCACATTACTTTTCATCTCCTCCAGTCAGTTGCAGGCTTTTAGAGAAAAGACTGAGGTCTTCTGTGGCGATGGGAAGTGGGACTTCTGACTTCATACCACCTTTGGACTTGAACTGTGATCTCAGCTCTTCTGTTGGTCACCACTTGCTGGACTGTCCTACAGATTGTGGACCCATAATCATGTGACCCATTCCCCTCCTCCCCACCACCTCCCATCTGGCTCCCTGTCTCACACAAACACATCCTATTTTGGTCCTGTTTCTCTGAGAAATCCTAAATCCATGGAATAAATGGCTAAACTTGGGTATCTGAAATGTATGCAGAAATGAATGTCTTTGGGTTTGTGTGTAGGAGTCCCAGTCTTCAAGCCTTGAGGTGAGGTGTAACCACGTGGCAGGCAACAAAAAGGGACAAAACAAAGCAAAACTCTGCTCCTGGTCCTGTGCATGTGTGTGTGTGTGTGAGGGAGAGGGGGTTGGTTGCTGATCACTTACTATGAACCAGGCAGTCCCCACCCATCACTCAATGCTGGTACCTCTTGAAGCCAGAACCGTCTGTTTCCCCGATTTTTTTTCTGGCAGTCTGGGTAGCTGTCCCAGCAGGACCACTTATTTGTAGGATGCTTTGTGGTCCTCACGTCAGAGTGCCTCAGGGTCCTGGTCAGCAGCAAGATATCAGTAGCCGTTTCTCCTGTGTCAGACACTAATGGTTCTGGCATATTTTGTCCAGGCCGTTTTCAGTTCCTTTACCCTGGAGCCACTTGAAGTCATTTAGCATCTCTTGGTACTAAGAAATCCCATTTATTAAAACATGTGCAGCTTCCTTACTGGCAAGTGTTGGTAAAAATACTTCTGCAGGCCCAAGGGACAGGGTCATTTGAACTTAGTGACTCTACAAACATTTGGTGTGAAGAATGAAAGCACAGGCCGTGGTGATGGATTCCCCTCACCCTCTTTGTTCCTTGTTTTCTTTGCGAGGCAGAATGTTTAACCCGTATTTTCCAAGAAGTGTGTAGGTGGGTTGATGGGGACAATTGATTTTTTTAGAGAAGTATTGTTCCTCTGGATGTGGAAACCATGAAGCAAAGAATAACATTGAGCAAGCATCGGTCGTCCTGATGACCAGGCCTGGGCTAATTGTAGAGACGGTGTTGCAATGTGTTTGGGCCGTCATGTGCTGCAGGTTGAGCGTCCCTAATTCGAAATGCTTGGAACCAGAAGTGCTTAGAATTTCACATTTTTTGAAGAATTTGTTTCAGTGTTATGGATATGTAGAAATAGCTTAGAAATAGGACTTAAGTCTAAACATGTGATTCTTTTATATTTCATACGCACGTAATACGACACATAGCCTGAAGGTGATTTTATACAGTTTTTCTAATGATTTCGTGGATGAGATGAAATATGTGGTGCAGAATTCCCTGTTTGTGGCATCGTGTTGGTGTTCAACATATTTTGAATTTTAGAACATTTTAGCTTTTGGAATTCGGGGTTAGGGGTTGCTAGGCCTGTGTGTGAGAACATCACTTCTTCCAGAGATGGCTTGCCTCTGGGCCCAGGGTAAATCTTGATGCCTTGCTCTAGCCCAGGGTTATATGGATGGACCGTCTCTTTCCTAGGCTATGCTTGGTTGGAATGGGGAGCAAGGGCAGCTGGGCAGGCAGAAGGGACCCCGGTCTTTTCAAGGAATACTGACTTCTGGTTCAGCTGTGGAGTGACCAGAGCAGATTTTCTGACCTCCCTGATTAGGGAGGAGTTTGGCCAGGCAGCTCCTGGAATATGGAACTTGAGCATTGACAGGATGATTAGCCCTAGTACCGAAGCTGCTTCCTTCAAACCCTGCCTCTGTTCTATTGTGCAGTGGAGCCTATAGCATGGCCGGGGATCATGGTTGGTTTTTGTAATGCATCAAAATGTCCTATGGGTGCAGACTCTAGCCAGCTGAAGCCCCAGGTCCTTGGTTGTGACTCAGTGTTCACAGGTTGTCCGTCACGGGTCACCACAGGCTATATCCAGAAAGGAAGGATGTTCTTTTGATCTATTAGGTTTTAAAAACAGAAGTATTTTTCATGGAAGCAGTTTAAAGCCTTGTCACAAGATGCTGTGAGACCTAGAGGAGGGCACGGCTGCTGTCCTTCCTTTATAGACAGAGACCTGTGCCTGGGAAGGGACGCAGAACTCATCTCTGTAGACTGGTCCCCAACCCCAGCTCCAGCTGTAGCTGGGGCATTTAGAGCTGGAAGGAATCATATATTTCAGCCATTTTATTTTTTTCAATCACTCACACATCTTGGAGGTCTGTATATGTGTGTGTGTATGTGTACACATATATCTCATTCTTATTTACCTACTGTATAATGCTTCTTAATGCTTTTCTAGATCCTATAAATTCCAATTTTTTAAATACATTTTCCCTTTTTCATTTGTATTTCTTCCTTCAGTCAGATCATGGATTTTTTTCTATTTCTTACTCTAAACTCTTTGACTACCTCTCTTCCTTCTTCCCTTCTTCTCCTGCACCCTTCCATCCTCCCATCCATGTACTCCTCAAGCCTTCTGTCCATGCAGATGCTGGTATGTAAGCCCAAGTCCTAAGGTCTTGTCTCTAGGAACTACAGTCCAAGCAAACAGAGCAAAGTCCTTGACAGGGATTCCTTGCACTGGGTCCTTCTGCTGCCCCCCCCACCCCCGTCCTCCCCAGACAATGATGGTCCTTCTCCCTGTTGTATGGGAGAGCCACTCTTAAGCCAGATGCTCAAAGGAACAGTTAACCATTGGCACACTAGGATCTCTGCCTCCTGGGGACCATCAAGGACCATCATTGTTGGGGTGTGGCGGGAGGGTGGAATGAGGCCAGTGAGATGCATGAGGGAGGCTCTCAAGGGCTTGCATGGTGGATTTTGTTGGACTGAAAAACAGTACAATTTTATTTTAACAGTGCTGCAAATCTGAAACCATCTTTAAGGAGGAATCAGGACCTTGGGCTCTTCTCCTTAGAGGAAACTAAGCAGAGATGAATGCCAGGAAATACCATGGCTTTTCTAGACAAAACAAAGAGAAGAAGAGGGTGGCATGTTTATTTTCCAGATGGCCTTAAAACACTGGACACCCATGTCTCCATCCCCTCTAGGTATGCCCACTACTTGTTCCTGTCCTTGCAAGCACTTTATGATGATGATAGGATCTCCAGAGCATCACGCTAAGCATGGAAGCATTCTTGATTATCTGACATCCCACTGTGCTTTCAGCCTCTCCCACTACATGAGCAAGTCACATGAGCTGTGCTTCCCCTTTGTTTCAAGGGAACGGAATCTCAGTCTTCCTTTGGGGACATTGGCTGGTGAAGGGAAAATGAGCTATTCCGTGCAAAACAAAATCACCTTTTTTTTTTGTTGTTTGCCTTTTTTTTCCTGACAGGCTCTTCCTAGTCCCAGCCTGCCTGGAAGTCACTATGTGGACCAAGCTGACCTCAGTCTCACAGAGATCTGCTTGCCTCTGCCTCCTGAGGGTTGGGATTAAAGGCACACAATGCCCACATCAAAATGACCTTCTAATGGTGCATGGCACATCAGAAGTGGCCAGAAAACCTCACAAACACACACACACACACACACACACACACACACACACACACACACACAAAACACAGCTTAAGTGTCATCTTTCTAGAAAGATTTTGCAGAACTTTTTGTTTGTTCTGCTTATTGCTTCATTTCCTGACACATCATAGGTACCTCCTAAGTTTCTGCTGAATAAACGAAGGAATGTTGAATCTCTTTTAGAGATGGCCTCCAGGTTCAGACTCAAGAACAGAGAGGTAATGTAACTAACTCACGGTCACCCAGCTCCTGGCAGGCAAATCTGCATCTAGCCAATGTCCTAATCTAAATCCTTCATAGGTCACTACTAGAAGCAAATCAAGCAGAGCTGAGCACTGTGCTTGCAACGTGGGAGTCAGCACATAATATTTACATCAACTGTTGCCGTCCCCAGACACATCCATGGGGCTGGCTTGTATCTCAGCTTTGGGTTTGTGTTGCCAATGTGAAACACACAGTTACAGGCGTGAGTCAACAAGGCTTTGAGATGGTCAATAGGAAATGCCAAGCAGGGTGCGTTTGGGATTGTGTTGGTTAGCCTTATTGTATTCTGGCACAGGGTGTTATATTTAAATGGTCCTTGTTTGCCATTCTTATCTTTGTCCTTCCTGAGGGTGGGGACTGAGAGTCTCATTCATTGCCAAATCCCCACCTTCTGACACAATTCTTGGTATGTGGTTGGTACATACTATAAGGTGCATGAATGAATGTATAAACGAAGAAGCAGATGGGCTGGTCTGTTGGGGCCAGTCATCTGGGGATGGGTCTCCTGGGGTCTTATCCCTTCTTGTCAGAGATTCAGGTGCAGGACAACGGTTCTCTGGTTCTATTGTTCCCAGATAACACAGCCTATCTGAACTTCTCCACAGACAGCTTTCTGTCACACCCCGAGCTCCTGCCCTATCAGCAGCTCCACCTGGACTCTTTGCATGCTCCAGTAGAGTGGGCTCTAGGGAAATCTTTCATGTGGCCGTGAAGACTGCTCCTTAATCTCTCCCTCCTGCTGTGTAAAAATTCACAGGAAAGAGGGCAGTGGTGTCTCCTTCACTTTCCACGGCCCCAGGAAGGCCTAGACAACAGGTTAAGTAGCTCTTCAGTATGAACTTGAGCTGGAGCTTGACCTCAAAACACCTTGTTTGATGGGTCATTTCTGTTCTCAAATTTTGCCATTAGAGAAGCAGAGACTCAAAAAGGATATGCTGTCTAGGTCATGTGACAGTGTGACAGAGTCTGGAACCAGCCTTCTGCCCCTAACCCAGTGCTTCTTCTGTGAGTGACCCATGGCACTGAATGTGTTGCCCCCCGCCCCGAAAGAGACAAAAGGGAGGGGTTACAAGTTTAATGATCTGGGGCACTTTGGAGCCTGTGAGCATCCTGTGATCTCCAGGTTGCCTGGGAGGTTGACGAGTGTGAGTATCTGATGAAGTGGCTTGTGAAGATTCCCGGCTCAATGGGGAGGGAATTCCCTCCCCAGAATGTCACACAGCTGTTAAAAAGAATCAGCTAAAAACGTAAGTACATAAGGCAGTGCATGCACTAATTAGCTCAATTTAGGCTTACATCAGGTACATCTATGTGTCTACTATAAATACATATAACTTTTATTTGTCAATTAAAAATAGTTTTAAATTACTAATAGCTTTATGAACTGCTAGGGAACATTCTTGAATGATCCTGTCAAAGAGCACCATCAACCTTAACGACAATGACTCCCTTTTATTTTTGTTTTTTTGAGACAGGGTCTCCCTGTAGCTCTAAATAACCTAGAACTCACTATGTAGACCAGGCTGGCCTTGACCCCACATTGATCCACCTGCCTCTGCCTTCCTAGTGCTGGGATTAAAGGCATGAGCCACCATGCCCGGCCCATGACCCCTTTTTCTAAAGCAGAGTATTGAATGCCAGTGCCTGAAGTTTACTGCAACTGTACATTAATATACACCCAGTGACCCCAGACCAGCTGTGTGAACGACTTGCACAAGTGCCTTTGTCATGCTCTGTAGTCTCTGTCTTTTTTGCTGACCTGTCAGTCAGTCTTAGCTCACAGATCACACCATAAAGGCTGGCCCTGCACTGCCCACAGCAGGCAGAAACATGACCAGGACCAAGACATGAGCATGCACACATCAGACTGTCCAAAGGTCCCTCTCCCTCTTCTGGGTTCCATCCCTGGCCTCCTCTTCCCTCATTGGCATTTGTGACTTGTAAGGCTTCTTCCTCATCCCCTTCCTGCTGAGAAACCAGAGTTGAAATGGACTTTGAGATTACAGTGTGGAGCTGGTATTGTCAGTTAGTCCTGCAGATCTGACTTAATTGATTAATTTAGTCGTTGGAGCTGAGCCAACCAGAAGCTGGGATCAGCTGCCCCATCTGACAGTGCACTGGTGAGTCAGACCTGTTGGGGTTTGAGACTGCACTCTGGTATGGCTGCCTGGGTGACCTTGGCTATATTACTTAACGTTGCTGAGTCTTAATTTCCTGATCTGTGAAAGAAGGCTAAAACTGCGTCTTTGGAGGTCTGGAGAGGATTAGCTGTGATAACACCAAGGAAAGTGCCCTTTGGAGAAAGAGGGAAGGTGAAAGTCCTTATTCTGTGTGGAGCAGAGGCGACTCATTTTTCTCAGGAAGGAATCCCAAGACCAGGCCAGAGAGGTTATAATTGTGATCTTCTATTCAGTATACTTCTCTAGGCCCCCCAGGGTTTTCAGCTTAAGCAAATAAATTATCCTGCTCTACCGTGCCCTGTGTTCTGTGTTCTGTAACCAGCCATATGTTGGAGCTGATAGAGATCCTTATCTGCTGGGTAATATTACCCAGCAAAGGATGACATTTCTTATCAGAGGCCCTGAGGAATCAGAGATAGGGGTTTCCCTATTCAGGGCCTCCAGGCCTCTATGCACAGGACTGGCAGGGAGGGTGGGGCGGGCCGGCCACCCAAGAGTGGACAGCTGCTATTGTGGGCATCATGTGGCCTTCATCTCTGTAGACAACCAGACTCGATAGCCTGCCTTGTCGGAAGTGGGTCCTTTTGAGATTTTTTGAAAGCACTGATAGAGATGAGCAGGGGTTGTGAATGAGGAAGGAAGAGGGTGATGATGCTGGCCCAGCTTTCTGTGGAAGCAGAGCCCTGACCTTTGTGGGGCCTTACCCTTCTAGGAATAAGCATGCAGTCTCAGCTGCAGGGACAAAGCCTGGGGTCCTGTGCTATGGCTCTGTAGGGTGGAGGTAGCTGAAGCCTTTGTACCTACCACGGTCGGGCTGTTGGAGTCATGTGGAAAGCTTCCACGTGCTCCTCCAGGTCTACTCCCTGGCATTCTCTGCCTCGTGCTACACCCTGGACGCTGAGCTGTGTGGGTGTATCCCTTGTGGGGGAGGCACTGACAGGGTGGGAGGGCATTTGTGGAGTGAGGTCAGGGTTTATTCTTCCATGACACTCTGCTGGTTCCTTTGCTAATTCAGGCAGAACCTGCATGAAAGGCCCTGGCTTTGAACTGTGTTCTGGTATACATGGGGGGCGGGGGCTCTGAACCTCAGTTTCTTTTCCTCTAATGTGATAGGGTGACATCAGTTCTCTCCATGTATCCCCGTTAACCTTGGGACTCTCAGTCTCAGGGCCCTGGCATATCATAGGAGGGGACTTTTGGGGCTCCCAGAGGACTGGCCTGAGCACAGAGTTCGCTGCAGATGGAGCTCTGGCATTGACCCAGCTGACCACATGATTTGGGGATGCAAGCTCTGTTGTAGGCACATGCTCAGGGCTCTTCCCCTCCTAATTTTTGGGAAGTGTTGCCCTGTCCAGCTCTGCTGTCAAGTAATAATCTTGCTTCATCAAAAGGAAGAAGTGGTTTTCTGTCTTCCGGGACCCCTTCCCATCAGCAGTTCCGGCCTTTGCCTCTTTCCTGGTGGCCTCATGGTTCTCTTTCCCTCTCTTTCTCCTCTCCCATCCTGGGTCTTATCTTGGGGTATGGAGTTTGCTTGTATAAGTGTAATGCCTGCATGTATGTAAGTGCATCTGTGTCATGCAATACCCATAGAGGTCAGAAGAGCGTGTCAGGTCCCCTGGAACTGGAGTTATGGACGGTTCTAAGCCACCATGTGGGTGCTGAGAACTGCACCTGGGTCCTCTGCACAAGTACCAGTGCTCTTAACTGCTGAGTTAAGCTCCAGCCCCAGCTACCAGCCCCAGCTACCTACCTTTTATTTGTCTGAAAAGCTTTTCCGTGCCCTCCATTTTTGAAAAATAACTTTCATGGGTATAGTATTTCTTTTTAAGTTTGTTTTTATTTTATCTGTGTGAGTGTTTTGCCAGTACACATGAAAGTGCGCTCATATCATGGAGTGCCCATGGAGGCCATCAGAGGGTGTCTATAACTGGAGTTATAGAGGGTTGTGAGCTGTCCTGTGTATGCTAAGAACCAAACAAGGGTCCTCTACAGGAACAAAACATGTTCTTTACCACTGAGCCATCTCTCCAGCCCCAGGGGTGCAGTGTTTTTGATTCACAGTTTTTCTTTTATGGTCCCACTCCTAATTTGCAGGATTTCTGCTGAGGACTCTCCAGAGATTCTTATGATGGCTCCCTTGTATCTGATAAGTTACTTTTTCTCTCTGATTTCAGAATTCTCTGTCTTTTGCTTTTGAGAATTCATTTATAATGTATCTTAGGGAAATCTTTTTATATAATCAACTTGGGATTCTTTGGACTCATCTTGATGTTTATTTCCCTCCCCAGATATGGAAAATTTTCTTTAAACTTTTAAGCTTTCATCAGCCTCTCCTGCCTTACATGATAGAGCCTTGCAAGTCCCAAAGTGGTTTTGTACTCTGTTTCTCGTTTTGTTCCTCAGAACAACTAACTTGAAATGATTTGTCCTTGACCTTGTTGATGCTTTTTTTTTCTAGCTGATAAGTCTGCTGTGGAAGTTCCTATGATAAATTCCTTACGATATTTTTGCCTTAGTTCTTTATTATGTCTTAGTGTCCAAATTCCTCTTTGCTTCCTTTTGTTTTTTGTCTCTTTGGTTAATTTTGTTCATGTGCTATTTTCTAATATTTTGAAGTTGTATGTCTGTATTGTTTTGTAGCTCACTGAGCTTTTTCAAGCATTTATTTTGAAATTTTTGTCAGGCAATTCATGGATCTCTATTTCCTTGAGATTTGTTACTAGTGTTTTGTTTTGTTAATGGTGGCTTGACTCATTGACTATCCACAATCCTGGTGGTCCTGTATTACATTTATATATTACGTATATAATACATGTATATATATATCCATTTGAAGAAGTAAGTACCCTTACATTATTTAATATTATCTTTATCAAAGAAAGTCATCTACTAGTCAACAAGCCAGAATTTGGGTAGGCTGACTGGCTAAATCTATAAGTTCAGTCACTGCTAGGAACCTCAGATGGCGTAGGGTAGCTTGGTACCTGGATCACTGGGTAGGTAGGCTTATGTCCTCGGTTTGTAGGGGCTATCCTGGAACCATCTGGGTGAGCCCAAAGCTTGGGACTGTGTGGCTGAGCCTGTGCCTGGGTCAATAGGTGCTGGACTTAAAGCCTAGATCTGTTAGAGCAGATTTAAATCCCGAGTCCTCCTGCACTATAGTCCACCAGCATATTCTTACTGACTATTACCCAGAGCCCAGGTTTGTGGAAACTGGTCTGGCACTGGAGTTCATTGGGACAGGCCTGGTATTGGAGATGGTTGCAAACTCAGGGCTCAGTTTACTCTTCTTTCTCCACAAGAAAGGCAACTCTTGCCAGAGGGTGGGGAGGCGAGTAGATATGGACAGTGTAAAACTTTCCCTTGTACCCTTTCACATGTGTCTTTCTTGGTTCTGTGCTCTACCCAGATGCTGCAACCTCTCATTTGGATTCCTTAGCTCTTGTGAACATATTTTTATAGGTTGAATGATGTTCAGATTTATCTTTCTGTGACAGGCAGATGCTGAAATTTCCTATATTTCCACGTGCTGATGCCACTTCTTTCTTCACAACATGGTTGACAATGATCCATTCATTTGCTTTTGTTTCTCATCTGTTTTGCTCCATTATAGTTAAACCTTATAAAGGCAATGTTAAGGTCAGTTTTGACTACTTGAGTCATAACAAAACAGTACTGCTTTCATACTGTGTACTGGGCTCTGTTCTAAATTGTTCATATTTACTAAATTATTTCATCCTTACGAGACTATTGCAGTATAGATAGTGTTATGGCATTCATTTTATAGATGAAGAAACTGAGTCCATACAAGTTAACTGATTTGGTCTATCCTTCAATCTAGTGAGCTACATAGAGGTTAACTGATTTTGACCAGCCTCTGATCTAGATGACAGATGGTAAAAGCAAGATTCAGAAATTCAGTTTGGCTGTGGGATCCCCACTCTTAAGCCCTCTGCCATGTCCTAGTGACAACTCAGCAATGGAACTTTGAAATGGCTAATACCTGAATCAAAGGGCCACTGTCCCATCTCTCACAGAGGTTTATCTCCTGTAGTTACAAAGTTGACAGCATAGTGAAGTTTAAGGACCCAGAACTTGGGAATCTAACAGACCTGGATCTAACTCTAGGTTCTCCCATTCACTAGCTGGTGATTGTAAGCAAGCTAACTTCATTGAGCTTTGGTGTTCTTAGTTCGACATGAGAACAAAGGTATTTCTCCTGCATCCCTAGTAAGGGACATCTGTGAGGTGAGCTGATGGGTTACATTATGTGTGCAAAGAACATCAGCTGCCTCTTTGGAGAAGTTCTCATTTTAAGTGACACATACATACCACATCCTTTTCAGGTAAGAGCAGCTGAGAAGGAGGAAACGACCTTGGAAAGCATCACCTTCGTTCAGGTTGACTGGGAGAACGAGCAGGGTTTAGTTGCTACAGGATTCAGCTCGCCTTTGGTGTGCTTCCTTGATAGGAACAGGGGTGTGGGGATTGGGGTAACCTCCCCCTACCCAAGCCACAGCATTAAAAGCTCCCGGTTAGTTTTTGGCTCTGTGACCACTTAGAGCCCCCAGCCAGTGGCTGCTTTCTTGGGGCAAGTCTCTGCTGCCTTCTACCCCCGGCCTCCCGCCCTGTGAGCTTTCTAAAGAGGCCCCAGACAGACTTTTTGACCCTTTCCAGGAAATCCCACTAGGTGCTCTGAAATGCCGTTTCTTAGTAATGCTTTCTTCTGAGCATTACTTCACTCTGCTCTTCCTTTCTCCCTACATCTGCTTTCTAGTGCTCAGGGACAGACTTGCCTTATTCTGTATCCTAGTTTTCTTTCTCAATTTTCCTCATCCTTTTACCCCGTTCTGGCCTCCAGATTATGTCTCCAGTTGTTAAAGGAACAGAGGTGCCGGCCTCTTCTAAATTGCTCTGCCTTAGATTCAGCCCCTGAAGATGAGAGAAAAGGACATTTGGCCTTATGACAGCCATGAACTGCTGACTCATCCTGGATGTTGGGCTTGCTGTACACGTCATCCTTGGAAAGTCACAGAACCTTCTTGGCTGCAGGCCTGGACCGGAGAATGTAGTCTCACTGAGAGGAACGGCTCAATTTGGCTGCCTTCTGGGAGATTCGCTCCCTCCGTGAGAGTTCTGCCTTTGTGAGACTCACTGAAGACTGGCCTAGACACTGGTGTTTGGAGATTTAACTCTAAATTCTTGACCAGCATCGTAGCTTACTTGCTCTTAGTTTCTTTGCTGTTGCTATGATTAAACTACCCTGACAAAAGCCACTTAAGGGGGAAAGTTTACTCAGCTCATAGTACATCATATCAGGGATGTCACAGCAGCAGGAAGCTGAGGCTGATCACATGACATCCCTCGCCCTGAAGCAGGGAGTTATGAACTTCTGTGCTCTGCTTGCTTTCTCCTTTTCATTCAGTTCAGGATCCTAACCCAGAGAAAGGGGTGCCACCCACAATGGGTGGGTCTTCCCTCCTGAATTAACCAAAACAAGATAATTCCCCCAGGTGTGCCTAGGGGCCCCTCTCCTAGGTAATTCTAGAGCTTGTCAAGTTGACAACAGAGATTAACCATTACAGCTCTGATTCTACCTCTTAGGTACCAGTAGTGAGATTGGGGGTGAGATGCTTAATGACTGTCTGGTGTGCTCATGTATAAAATGGGATATTGACAGCACTGATTATCTGTGGGAGACTGAGTGCTGGTTCCGGTTCTGCATTCCTCCCTAATAAAGTCATATACTCACACCTTTGACATCTGGGTAGAGTGCACTCTCACCTCCTAGCTTTGGACTTGTCAGCATGACTTCCTGTAGTCTTTGGGAAGTTGTTGGCCTTATAACCCAATTGTAGAATGGAATCTGTGGAAGAATTCACTTGTGACCATCACAGTGACAGTGTGCCTTTGGCAGTGTGAGTGTGGTTCAGATGCAGAACTACTTTCTGACAAACCCTGCTTACATTAGTCAACTCCTAGCTGACCAACAGAGCAGAGAGTAAAGAATACATGTGCTCCGTCACGTCATGGATTTGGAGACCATGGCATTTTGCTGCATTTCTGTAACCAGAGTGGGCTAGGACCTTTTCATAGGACCACCTTAAGTTCCTGTGTTAGTTTATAGCTGCTACAGAAACTACTACAGACATAGTGGTTTAGAACCCACATCGCCTTGTAGATCCATAGGTCAGAAATTTGAAGAGAGTCCCACTGGGATGCAGTTAAGAAATGTTGGGTAGAGCCTTCTTGGAAGTGCTAGGAGACATTCTGCTTTCTTGCCTTTCTAACTTCTGGAGGATGCCCAAATCCATTGGCTTGTGGCACTCCCTCCTGGATTGTCCTCGTCCAGAGCACAACAAATCTGCCTTTCGTCCATGGTGGCATTTTCTCTGATTGGCTATCCTGCCATTTTTATTCCCTGCCT
>NW_008348568.1:4234701-4237823 GCF_000622305.1 Nannospalax galili
CCTCTTCCTTAGAGACAGGGTCTCATGTTTTAAAAGTCAGTTATTTCCTTCAAATTACAGGTGCGCCCCCCACGCCCAGTGGTTTTAGGGATTAAACTCAGGACTCTGAGCATAAGCAAGTCCTTTACCCACCGAGCTCCTTCCCTAGTTCTCCCCTCTTCCTTATTGAAGACCCTGATGATATTTGAGACAGAGAAATAATCTAAAACTACCTCCTTATTTTAGTCAAAGCAACAAATTTATTTCCATATGCAACCTTAAGTCTCTTATGCCCTATAACCTGACATTCTCAGGTTCCAGGAGTTCTATGGCTTTCTTTATCTGGCCCAGGCTGGCCACACTCAATACCATGTTCCTTTGATCCACCCTGGTATTATAAGCCCTATTATTTTGTCTGTGACATGAAAGTGAGGTGGAGTCATCCTTTAGAAGGTTTTCCTTTACTGGAGATTGCTGGGAGGTAGGTATTGTCCCTCTCCCTTCCATGGATTGTTAGCTGTGGGCTTATGAGATCGGGCAAAGCAATATAAGATTCTTGATACTTTTGGTGCAAAGCAGAGATTCTTTAGGCTGGTGATAATGCTCCTGAGTCATTGTCCTGATGGATCTCCTGTTCCTGCCATCCCTTGATAGATAGAGCTGCACCAGCATAGGGGACTGACCGGGCCACCCCAGGGAACTGAAGCAAGGCCAGGGCTGGTGGCTCCTATCTCCCCGTACATGTCTGGCTCTGTCCTTCCATCCACAGGACCCTCTGATCTTCCCACATACAATGAACTGGAGGGAAAAAGAAACTTCCTGGCCTGACTGATACCAATTTGAAGGAAATAACTGACTTTTAAAACAAAATACAGCAGGAGTGATAGCCTCTTGTCAGTGTGAACTCTTCTAAATAGCAACGTGACTATAGAGGACATTCAGAATTGGGAGGAGGATGTGAATTACGGAGGTGCTATATCAGCATCTCATGGGTGAGAACAGGGTGGTATAAGCTGTGGAAGGAGAAGAACCAAAATCTAGGCTTGTGAGGTTTCATCAGGGACTTCCTGTGTTGGCACTGGAGAGTAGATGCCATACCTCTGTGTTCTGGAGTTAGCCTGCCCTTTTAGATCCTGCCTCTGCCATTGACTACTAAGTGACCTTAGGCCAGTCTCCTTTGGGGTCCTATATTTATATACACACACGCGTACACGCGCGCACGCGCACACACACACACACATATTCGTTGTGTTTGCTGTTTGTAGTAAATTCACAGCCTAAAGAGAAGTCCCAGGCTGTCTTACTATGGGCCCAGCCCCAGGGTTCTTTTAAGTTGGGCCTGAGAGTTTGTACTTGAACAGTGGTTTCCTGAGACCTCTGCCTAGTAGCCACATGATTGGTTCCCAGACCCATCTTTGGGAAGCATCAGAAGTCTAGGTAACATAAGAATCTCCTCCTGTGCCGACTGTAGACTTCTAAATCAAAAACAAACCTAAAATCTAACATACTTGCAAAGGGATTTCAATGGAAACCCACACCATGTTGCTTCTACCATGGCTGGTCCCTATCCCATAACCTTCTTTATTCCCTGTTTGATTCCTGTTCCTTTCCTTCCCCAGGAAAATTTAACACATTCTACCCATGCACAGTCATGAGCTAACTGTAAGCAGAGCCCAGAGTGTTTCCTGTTTGAGTGGTTAGTCCTCCCTACTTTCCCACATCCCTGCAAGAGTCAAGTACCCTCACCTTTCCCGAGCTAAGAGCAGCCAGACACCAAGGCCTTTCTGTTCATCATGAGCCTTTCCCCCATGGCGCAGCTTCTTCAGGCTTTGCTAGTTTCCTGAGGCCTTCCCACTAGAACAGCAGTCCTTCCCCTGCTGTTTATTGAGCAGATTCTCTTCTGCTCGTCAGTGCTGCTGCGAGGGAGATACTATGATCTTGAAGCAGAGAGGTGACAACTAATTTTCAAAAGGGCACAGAGCTGGACCAAAGCTCTGTCCACCCACCTACTGTAACACCTTTTCTTTCTACTTCTCCAGAGGCCAGAACTATAAAGTCAGAGGCCCTAAAGGATTCCCTTTTATGTATGTGAACAAAACTGTGCAGAGAAATTGTATCCAATTTAAAATGTACAGTTGGCCCATGGGGCTACAAAGGAGAACCAGAAAGTCAGGAGCTGTCCTGGTGCTGGCTGTGTTGGGAGACACATGCACCAGCCATCAAGGCCAGGTGACCTGGAGTCCTGCTGCTCAGTGTTTGTCTCTGTACTGTCTTCCATTTTATAAACATGTTTTCTTACCTGCATTTTTGAACTCATCATGATTTAAACTCCATATTGTCAGCCTTGCAGAAAGGGGTTCAGAGCTAGGCATTAAATCTCCCCCATCAGGTATGTGAGGCTGCCATTTGCAGGATGCTTTCTGAACCATAGTTTATCCTCACAACTCCCATGGGAAGTTAATTCCCCCATGTACTTTGCAGATGAAAAAATGTCTTCTGCCTACCTGAAAATCAGCTTCTCAGTTCCTTGAAAATGCCAGGAGTCCTTCAGGAGTCCTTCTGTTTGCTTATTAGTTGAATGTGTAGGGACCTAACCCCAGGCTGATTCAATTCGATGGAAAGAGACTAAGCAAGTAGCTTCTTCTGAGCTGGCAGATCCCTTCACAAGTGTCTTATCAATAGACCATCCATCCTATTGAATGGATGATGACTTACCTGATAAACTTCCCTACAAAATAGTAATATCTCTGTCTCACCTTCCTGGATTTTCCACTGTGGAACTTGGTCCCTGGCTTGTAGTGGGTGCTTCCAAAGAATGCATTGGACAAGTGAGTTAATAAACAGCAATCTTCACTTACCAGTCAAACCAATTGTGCTTGTTAGATTTTGTTGTCAAGTTGCTACAACTTGGGTCATCTGGGAAGAGGGAACCTCAGTTGAGGAATTTCCAAGATCAAGTTGGCCTGTGAACATATCAGTGAGAGACTATCTTGATGATTGACGTGGGAGGGCCCAGCCCATTGTGGCAACACAAGCAAGAGGTCCTGGGTTGTGTATGAAAGCTAGCTACATGAGATGTGAGACAGAGACAGAGAGCAGTCAGTAAACAGCAGTCCTTTGTGGTTTCTGTTCATGCTCCTGCT
>NW_008348568.1:4238864-4268213 GCF_000622305.1 Nannospalax galili
CTCTCTCTCTCTCTCTCTCTCTCTCTCTCTCTCTCTCTCTCAGGATCTCTAGCCTAGGTTGGCCCCAAACTCAGTATATAGTTAAGGATGACCTTGAACTTCTGATCCTCCTGCCCCCATCACCTGAGTTCTAGGATTACAGGTGTGAGCCACCTCACAAGACTTACACGTTTAAATTGTGGGGAGAGACACAGAAGAAGAAGAATATTTTATGATACATGAAAATTTCATGAAGTGGAAATAGAACATTCAGTGTCCATAAATAACCTACTATTGTAGTACAACTTTAAATATGCTGGATACTGTGTTCTAGGAAGGACAGATTAGCTGCTCCAGTTACTCTCAGCCTTTTTCAGAAGAAATCTGCCTACATAAACTCAGCCAGTTTTGTATCAAGTGGGTCTTACTGCACTCCCATTGATCCACAGTGAAGTCCAGAGAGGCCAGCACATTGCCGTCACACACAGCATGAAAATGGAAGCTTGGTTTGTTCCCAGAGCCAGGACTTTGAATCCTTGAGCAATAGGTCAGAATATTGGTCTTTTCAGGTGAAGCAGGAAGAGATAAAATCCTGCGTTAATGACTGGGGAGAGCGGAATCTGAATTTAGACTCCCTCCTCTTTGGGTGCTAGAGATGTAGTTTAGTTGGTAGAGTGCTTGTCTAGCAAAAATAAAGTGCTGGGTTTGATCCCCAGTAAAATAAACCAGGCATAGTTGGTACACACCCATAATCCTACCATTAGAGAAGTGGAGGCAGCAGGCTCAAAAGTTCAAGATATCACAAAAATTCAATTTGAAAAAGAAATGTAGTACATGCCTTTAACCCCAGCACTTGGGAGGCAGAGGCAGGCAGATCTTTGTGAGTTTGAAGCTGGTCTGGTCTACATAGCAAGTTCCAGGCCAGCTGGGGTTACAGGGAGACCCTATCTCAAAGAGAAAAAAGGAAGGAAGGAGGGAGGGAGGGGAGGAGGGAGGGAAGAAGGAAGGAAGGAAGGAAGGAAGGAAATAAATATAAGATATATGATTCTGATGACTCATACCATCAGCTCATCACACAGTTTTGCTGTAATATTTATAAGTAAGGGTCAGTTGTAAATAAAATCAAGTACTATGTATCCTTCATATTTATATGTATCAAGTTTTTTGTAAGACTTTCAATACAGCAGGTTGGCTTACTCTAGCACCAGAAACTTGCAAGTGATATACAATATTATGAGAGTTATCACATCACTAGGAACAGGAATTGTCAAATTCCATTATAATCTTAGGGATCTCTGTTTTATATGGAGTCGATTATTAAACAAAATCCTAGTATGCATACATGACTGTATTATGAAATCTGAATTTTAGATACTCTAATTACTATATCTAAATTAATGTTAAGATAATCCTTTAGTTAAGATTGCAAATCTTACATCTCATTTTCTCCAAAAGAGAATTATGAAAGTTTCCTCGCTCATATATCTCACTGAATGTGCAATAGCTCAAAAGTTTCAAAAATGCCATATGTTATTTTAGACTATAAGTAGTGTTTTCATTCTTTTCCACAGTTTCATTTTGGAAAACATTAAGCTTACAGAAAGTATGAAAGAATGGTACAACAAAATCCATGTGCTGTTCTGCTTCCTTGCTAATTATTACCGTATTTGCTTTCTTTTTCTATCTCTTCACATGCATATATGTTTGAATAAATGTACCTATTCCTGAAAGAAAATAAATTCAAGATCATCTTCTGCTACAGAGGAATTTGAGGCCAGTCTGGGCTGTATGAGACCTTGTCTCCAAACAAAACACTACCACCAACAACATAAAACTGTCATCCCACAAAATTCTTGACCTTTCTCCCTACTGGGCTCTTTCCACCTCTCTAGGCTCCAAGGATAGCCTGCTAAACACAGGGCCATATCAAAAGAGACAGTCAGATTGGCCTTACAAAGGAAGCCAGCTGAGAATAGAGGAGAGCAGGACTGGACTAGCTAAGTTCTGGGGTTTAAACTCTGGAGAGAAGGCAAGGCCCCCTGGGAAAGGCAGCACATGCTTGCCTTTCTCATGGGAAAGAGACCTTGCTGGGCGCCAGCTCAGTTCCCTGGGGTCACAGAGTTCTTGGGCCACAATACCAGCAGTTGTCCCATTAAAGTTCCTCTGCAGGAACACTCCCATGGTTTCTCCACCTATCACAACCATCTTCCCTTTGGTGGATTCTAGAAGTCATTCATTTTAAAATAGCTTTATTGAGATAGAAGTCACATACCATAGAATTTACCAATCTTTTAACAAACTATTTAATATTTATACATACATATGCATTTGGATCAAATCCAACCCCCCATTCTCTCCCTCCCTATACCCAACACCACTTTTCTCTCCCACCTTCTCTCTTTTTGTTTTTTTAAAAAATTACACACAGAGCTGGGCATGGTAGCACACGCCTTTAATTTAATCCCAGCACTCAGGAGGCAGAGGCAGGCAAATCTCTGTGAGTTCGAGGCCAGCCTGGTCTACAAATTAAGTTCCAGGACAGCTGGGGCTACAGAGAGACCCTGTCTCAAGAAGACCAAAAAAAAAAAAAAAAAAAAAAATACACACAGAGTCCATTTAGTTCTGCCTCTGTGTTCGGTGGTATGGGACCGTTTACTGGAGCATGGGTAGCTCTCAGAACTTGCATCCCTGAAAAAACCTGATTCTACCTCCATCAGCAGCCATCAGTTGCTTGCTGATAGTCATTTCAGACAGGGGTGGGACTTCATAAGACCTTCCCTAATCCATGTTGGATTTTGGTTGTCTTGATCTTGTGCAAGTCTTGTGCATGCAGTCATAGCTGTTGTGAGTTCATGTGTCCAATTGCACTGTCACAGCTGGCAAATACTGTTTCAATAGTCTTTCTGCCCCCTGTTCCACAATGATCCCTGAGCCTTGGGTGGAGGGGTGTGATATAGATTTAGGGCTAAGCACTCATAGTCTCTTATTCTCTGCATCTTGACTGGTTGTGGATCTCTGGGTAGCATTTTTTCTATGCTTATACCAGTGAGCATATCTTGTCAGGCCAGTAGTTATTGTAGCTTGGAGGGGGGTCACAATCGTAGCTAACTAACAATGTTAGCTGGATGAGATTGTTGACGACTTTTTTCTCCTGGTAACATGCATAGAAACTTACACCATTATGAAAGCTGGCCAGTAGGAAGAGTCTCCAGGCCAGTACCAGTTTGATGTCACATACCCATGACTCAGGTGTGTGGTGTCTTCAGCAAGAGGGTGGAAGTTGTGGAGGGTAACCAAGTGCAGTGGCAATAGCCTGTAATGTTTGGGTGGTCTATGGGACCCCACTGACCAACGACTCAAAATGAAGTAATCCATACCTGGCATTGGGCTCTTTCTGTGATAGCCAGTGGTGTCTGGAGTAGGCATTGTCTCCAAGTTATAAGGCACCATTTAAAATGATTTATGTATATATATATATATATAATGTATTTATATATATATATACACATAAATATATATATGTATTCTAGAAAGTTTCCACAGTAGTTTTCCACGTGGCATTTTCAAAGGTCTTTAGTGTAAGTTATTCTTCCTCAAATTCCCTAGTCTACCCTGTTCTCCCCTCCCCTGTTTAACCCTTCCTGTTCCATTATTCCCCTTTCCCCTGGGGAAAAGTCTTAGGACAGTCTTAGGACATATCCATCTCCTCAGCAAGAAAGTCTGAACCATTCGCCATCAGCTCCACACCTCCGCTTCCTGTAGTCCTCAGCGCTCACTGGTGTGTTTTTGTCACTGTGGATTGGTTCACTGCAGTCATTTCCTACAAATGGAATTGTATCACATATGCTGTTTTGTGGCTGACCCCCCTTCTCCCTTTGCATAGTGTTTCAAGGCTCATCTCTGTTGTAGGTGTAGCCAGACTTATTCCATTATGTGGCTGTATCCCATTTCATTTGTTCATCAGTTGATGGACATTAGGTTGTTTCCGTCTTCTGGAATGTGCTGCTCTGAAGGTTCATATACAAGTTTTTGCCTGGACTTATTTTCATTTGTCATGTGTGCAAGTATCTAGGAGTATAGTTGCTGGGCCTTGCGGGAACTCTCTACAAGACCTTTTAAGGATCTGCCAGACTTTTCCAGAGTGCCTGTGCTATTTTACCCTCCCACTCAAACTGCCCGTTCTTGCTCCCTATTCATGCTCACCTTAAAGCATGCTTCCATTTTATATGAAGATTTAGAACAAGCAAAATTCATCAATGGAACTAGAAATAAGTGCAGTGTTTGCCTCTGGGAAGAGGGCAAAAACAGCTGGAAGTATGCGGCCTCCTTCTGGGTGGGAGGTGTTCTGGCTTGCTGGTTTGATGCATTCTGGTAGACAAATTTGTCAAACTCCAACTGCAGGCTGTACTGTGTGTAAATTATGCCAGAACTTAAAATCATACAGATGAAAAGGCTAACCCACAACCTTTCCATGGACACAAGGATGTGTTCTACAGGCTGTTCATAGCACTGAAACCCAAGTGTAAATAGGCTTTTTTTTTTTTTTTTTTTTTTTTTTGGTCCTTGTGAGACAGGTTCTCCTTGTAGCCCCAGCTGACCTGGAACTTGCTATGTAGACCAGGCTGGCCTGGAACTCACAGAGATCCGTCTGCCTCTGCCTTCCAAGTGCTGGGATTAAAGGCGTGCACCACCACGCCCAGCTGTAAACAGGCTTTTAACTGATATGATTAACTGGGTCTCAGTAGAAGCTTCAATAACACCAGTAGGGGGCAAAGGACTCTGTTTTCCACTCTCCCAACTAGGGAATGCCTGACCACGTCTTGGGCACCTGGAGGGCTGCTCTCTGGGGGGGAGAGGGGCCTTCTTGAACTCCAGCTGCATTGTTTTGGATCAAAGATTTTTAAAATACATTTTTGCATCGCTTTCCATTAGTTGCTATAAAACTTACTATTCATTTTTATCTATGAGAGGGAAAAAGCCAAGTCCATTTTCCCCATGTTTTATCCAAGGCCAAATTATGAATCGAAACACAGCAATTCAATAGAGCACACTAACCTTAACTCATGAGTCGAAGAGAAACAGACAACAGGAAACAAACACCAACAAAGTGGAAGGTCCCTTAGAATATGAAAAACCAAAATGGATGGACATAAATTCACAGATGAGAACTGGGCAACCACTGCTAATTACCTATGTTTTAAAAATATCAATATTATACAATTTTAATAAAATTGTATAACATATCATTTTATTTATGAACTAGAAAAATATGTATTTGACCAGAAGAATTCAATGTATTAAATGTCATAGACTGCAGGGAGGAAGTATTTCTGCTGTTTCTCAACTCATTCTTCATCTGTGGTTGATTTTTTTCCAGTTATGACTTATTGCTCATAAATTCAGTTGTTAAGATATTATTTGGGTTGTTCTCTCTGACAAGGGAATTGTCTTTCTAGCCTTCTCTCTCTCTAAAGCTGTCTTCCACTTGCCTCTTTCTGCTCATACTGGTGTACTATAGGGTAGCCCCACGTGGGGCACTGGACATGAACCTGGAGGTCAAGGTCAGAATTTGATTTCCTAGGAGCTGAGAAAGTGCTAGATCTTTTCTCTGCCTTGGTTTCTGCACTATTATAATGGGACAGAAAACACCTTGCTGGTGGACTGATGTTTAAGGCATGCATGAGAACTCTCCTGATCTAGCCAGGACCCTCTGTCAGTTCATTACTACTTCTCCAACTAACTTCCCCGAGCCTGCTACGTTCCTGCCTTGGAAAGCAGCCCTCAGCAGTACAACCTAGATGATTCTGATAGCTAGCATATCTAACCATTGCAGAGGCTTGAAAACACATGCTCATGATCTTTCGTGTGTGTGTGTGTGTGTGTGTGTGTGTGTGAATGTGTGTGTATGTCTGTACTGTACAAACGCATGTGTGCATGTTGCCAAGTACAGACAAATGCCAGTTTTTATGTTTTTCCTTACGTGCTTAAACTAAAAAAATTAATCTCACAGAAGTAGAAAGTAGAATGGTTTTATTAGGGACTGGGATGATTGGAGGACTGAGAAATCAAGGAGATGTTGGTCCAAAGATATAGCCTCTCAGCTAAGTAGGAAGAATAAGTTCAAGAGACCTATGGTACATGGTAACTATAGTTCATAGTATATTGCATTTTTGAAACATGCTTAGAGACTGGATATCCTCATCTCACTACAAACATACGAGGTCTATGAGGTAATGCATATGTTAACTAGCTTGATTTTATGCCATAGCCAGTATACCTCAAAACATCATATTGTTCGTTATACTTACAGTTTTATCTGTCAGCTTTTAAAGAATGATTACACAAAAACTCTGTTCCCTGGACGAAATTAGATTGTTCTCAGGGTTTGCGATATAGCTTAGCTGTTATAGTGGCTGTCTAAAGTACATGAGGCCCAGGGTTTGATTCCCAGATTGCATGAAACCAGCATGGTGACACATACCTGTAGTACAGCACTCTGAAGGTGTAGGCAGGAGGATCAGAAGTTCAAGACAGATCATCCTCAGGTCATATAGCAAGCTTGAGGCCAGCTTGTGATACTTGAGACTCTGTCTCAAAGTAAACACGAAAAACCCAAGAAAACCAGGCTGCTTGATAATGGAGCTAGCAAGTGCCCATTACAGACCAAAGGTGAGGCTAGCTGTAGCACACGTTTAGTCAGTGACTCTTTGTATTTCCTCCTGCAGTGCAGGTTTCTAGCATCTGGGGTTCAGTCTTCAAGCCTTGCCCACTGCTGTGTTGGAAAGTCTTCTTGCCAATCAGGATCTTAAACTTGGCCTCAGGTGAAAGTGAGCATTGTTTTCTGGGACTAGAGGAGAGGCTCAGCAGATCATGAGTTATGGTTTTGAAACGGTTTACCTGTTAGACTAGGAGCAGAGGTACACTTGCACACACAGAGCAACAGCTATCTGCTGCAATCTTTTGGCCTCCTACTCCCTGGGCATCTCTGTAATGTCCCATCCTCCCAGATTATCTCCCCATAGCCTTCAGTCCTTTTGATGGCAGTAGTTCTCAGCCTTCAGTTTGAAAATGATAATCTGGGAAGCTTACTAGGATGCAGACACCTGTCTGAGCCCCCACCAGACTTTATGACACAATGGAGTTGGTAAACAGCAGGGATCATTTTCCTCAAGCTTCTTAGATAGGTTCATTTTGCCATTTAGGCACTATAAGCAGACTTATCTGTATTTTAAGGACTCATATACAAGTTTGAGAACTAGCAGATCAAATTATTAACTCATAAACATGAAAGCAAAACTTCAAAATGGAACTAATTATATATATTCAAAAACCTTCAGATCAGTTGGTCCATTGTAGCCAAATTAACTGAAATTTGGGGCTACTTGTTAGTGCAGCAGAACATGGCCACTCCTGACTGATGCAGCCTGCAAAATAAGTTTGGAGTTGTTGCCCTGGGATTGATTGATAGGGTCTGCCTGAAGCCCTAAGTAGGAACAAATTCTAAGGTCCAGTGTGGGCTCTGCAGGATGGATTAGTGATGACTACTGTGCTCACTGGTGGCACCTGAAAGAACTGATTCCACATGCCTCCATCCCTGCTTAAGTTGGGATTTTTTCATGGGGGTCTTTCTGTGGTCTCTGCTGATATATCTTCTCCCTACCCTTGGCTCTCAACTACACTGTCTCATGCAGTGTTCATTTTTGTGTCCCAGGCCAAACCCTCTACCTGGCTTTCAGTCTCCTCAACATCACAGCCCCAGTACCCTGCCTCACAAGGTTCTCAGTTATTGTCTTTCTGTTACAGCTTCAAGAGGCTGTTTTCTCTGAGTACATAGAACCCCGACCCACTTGGGACATTCATCACTGGTTGCTTCTGACAGCCACTCACCAGCCTATGGCTCTCCTTGAAATGTGGCTCTCAGAGGACTCCCCCATGCAGCCCACTGTGATCCTGATCTCCTGTTTCCAGACCATGCAGTGCCCACACTTGGTTAATTTTTGACAGTCTTGTTTTGTTGTTTTACACTTCATTCTTCCATGGTTACCTAACATTCCTCCGGTTGAAGTCTTGACTTCCTTAACTAGATTATGTACTCCAGGAATGACCTCAGTTTTGCAATCCTCTCTGTAGTGTCTTGGCTGTGGCAGGCGCTTGAGAAATAAGTTTTCACAGAATTGGCATTGTGGGATTAGGAGGTAGGAAAGGAAACCTGAAGCACTCATCTAAGGGTCACCTCTCCATCTCTCCTGTTGCCCAGTTCACTCCATCTTCCCCTTCCAAAGCTAGGCCTCTTCCCTCCAAGGCTGGCCCAGTTGAAGTGTAATTTCAAATGCACACATGATGTATAATGATTAAATCAGGGCAATTAATGTTTCCAACTAAACATTCATCACTTGTTTGTGTTCGGAACCTTTGAGCGTGCTTCTAGTTCTTCATGAAATGCACACCAAGTCCCTCTGTGCACTGGACCACTGGAGTTCCTTCCTCCAGGTCAGGGGGAATGTTCATAACACCCTGTTTGCCTCGTTTACGTTGTCTGCCTTTCCCCATACCTCTATTTTTCTTTTGTTTGACTCACATTCTTTGTATTTGTCATATTTGAAAATCAGTAGAACCTCCCCACCATCACCACCACCTATTGAAAAATAGAGAATGCCTAGTTATCTCAGCCCAAACCCCCACATCACCTCTCTGGCTCTCTGTTGAAAGGTTTTTCTTAGCCAGAAAAATCCTCTTCTGGAAGACATTGAGTACTGTTAGATCTTTCAAGAGGAAAAAAGTATATAAGTCAGCTTGGAGCCCTTAGGAGTCACAACTCTGCTTCCCAAAATAGGGTTTGATAATTAATCTTCATTGTTAACTGGACTGGATTTGGAATCTCTTAGGATACACACCTCTGGCTGTATCGTTGAAAAGGTTTTTTTGCTAATTAAATGTGTTCTTTGACAATTTTATAACATATATAATTCGCTCACCCCCACCTGTCTTCTCTCCCTCCCAGCTTTGTCTGTCTGCCCTCTTCTCTAAAGATCCATTTCCCTTGTTCACATCTTTTTGTTTTGTTTTGGGACCCACTGAGTTTAACCAGGGCCTTCTGAGTGACCACAGGTATAGAACTTTCCCGTGGAAACTGATAGGCTAACTAGTAGTCACACATGTAGAGGTAATGACTTCCTCTTCCTAGGATCTATCAAATAGTTCATCAGGGAGGGGTAGGGCCCAGGAGACCTCCCTCATCCACCACTGACTTCTGACTGGCCCAGTCTTACACAGGCCCAGTTCAGGCAGCCTCAGTTGCTGAGAGATCATGATTGCAACACCTGAGCCATGGCCAGAAGATAGCATTTCTCAGTCCTTCTCCTAACTCTTAATGTTCCTACCACCTCTCAGCCTCACCATACTGAGGACCTAGCTTCCAATCCATGATCCATTCTAATCCTTAATGATCCAGTTTTAGTGCTCTGGGTACCTCTGATTCTTCTGAAGGACCCACCTCTCCCTGCCATTGGCCCTGTACTGTTTCTTTCTCCTGTTCTTCCATTCCCTGCTAGTAAATGCCAGATGACCTATTCTGGCATTGTGATGAACACTTCACACCTGTGGCAAGGACTGTGGGAGATTGTCCTTGGTGTGGATTCATCCCTGATGTGGATGAGTCATAATGCATAAGCACACTCAGTTTCATGAGTGTTATCAGATTGTTTTCCAGAATGACTGTACCGACTTACACTTCTGTCAGCCATGCTTGCTGGTTTCTGTTTCCCCATGGCCTCACCAGCACCTGGTATGATCAGATATATCAGGAACGCTACATTTAATGTTGTGACTATGTTGGGGCACTGGACTGGCTGTTATGCTGGACACTTATTTGCCATAGCCACATCTCCAGAAAAGAGAACTATCAAGTAGACAATAAGTCTATAAGAGAAGACAAGTATTTACAGAAATCCCCAGTAGACTTCCCCAGTAGACTGCCCTATGATAGGGTAACTTGGGCTAGGAGTACTCTGGCCAGTCCCCCTCAGAGATGACAGATTGCTGTGGCTGCTTTCAACTAAGGCGACTCATCTGCTTGCCATCTATGCCCCTGTCTGTCCTAAACCTCTACAGAACTGGGTATATTTTAATAAACAGAGAGAAATGACTGACTGGCTTCTCAGCATCCAACAGGCTTCTACCCCAGATTTCTACTTTGAGCAATTTTGAGGCAATATATTGCTTGTTCTTTGCCAGGAATCTCCCCCCAGATCTGTGTGATTAACCATTTGCAGAGAAGTTCAGAAGCGGTTCATCAACACATGCATGTTCACTCCCCAGGGATGAGATCTGTCCAGCTCATTTTAGAAACTTAATTTCATTTTAAAGTTCTTCATGCCAGACAGACATCAGACCTGTTCCCATCCCAGCTGCCTCAGCTTGGGTTTCTGCTGGCTCCCAAGGAGAGAAGGCAGCAGAAGGATTTGAAGGGCAGAGTGCCATAGCTCTGGCCCTGTGCCATGAGGGCAGGTGGAGCTGAACACCTGTCCAGGGCTGGTACCTCTGCAGGCAACCACTTCCTCTTCTCACCTGCTACAAGGATGCTCTAGTAACCTGTGCCTTTTCTGCATGGCCAAAGAGAAAAGCAAAGTTTTAAGTGATACCCAATCATTAAAATTTGTTGAGTGCTTACTCTCTTTTAGGCGACTTAGAGAGCATTTTCCTCCTGTGATCTCACAGAAGTCTTTGGACAATCCTTCAAGAGCATATCTTTGTCATAGGCCCAGCATAGGCTCCAGTAAGAAACCTGCTTCTGGGCTGGGGATGTGGCTCAGTGATTGAATGCTTACTTAGCATACACAAGGCCCTGGGTTCAATCCCTAGTATAAGCAGGAGGGAGGGAAGGAGGGGAGAATCTGCTTCTGAAATTTATTAGAAGGGTGGCTTTAGCAAGAAACTCCCCGGAGCTGTCCCTTGGCTTTCCCAGTTGTGCAGCAAGTGTAATAGCAGTGTTTTCTGAGTGCTCAGTAGGTGGATAAATGTAAAGCACTCAAAATACACTGGATAAATGCTGGAGCTGTTTTTTCCATCTTATGTGAAGAAACTGGGGGAGGATCAAGGGAATCAACTTTCTAACCCCAGACAGTTCTGAGTATCAGGACCATGATTTAAAACCCAGAGTGTCTGATTTCAGAGCTGGGCTTTTTCTTGCATCTTACTCTCAGCATTAGGCGTTAGAGTGTCGCAGAGACTACTATCCTGACTTCCTCAGCAGGATAATGAATTCCCACCTGAAGACTCAGTCACACTTTTTATACAGAAAGTCTTTGCTACTAACCACAAAAGCAACGCAATACTTCCAACATTTCTGGTGGTCACCTGATGTAGAGCCACACACCCGAGAAATGGTACAGGCTAGCCTACAGGAGTACCTATTAAAGAAGGTTCATGCATGGCTGAACATCTGTGTTAATAACGGTTTCCAAGTCCGTGCAGATGCAGCTGGTCCATGGTCCCATCCTAAGTGGTAAAGGAGGATTTGGATCTCCTTGCCGGCCCTCCTCATAAGCACACAGTGTCGGGCAGTAGCTACAACACCAGGTGATTGTACACACAGTTCATCTTTCTCCGAATCCTGAGATAAATGATAATAGCAATCCTGTTTTATTTTTTTAGATGCATAAACACCTGACTTAGAGATGTCAGGTGACTCAGCTGAAGTCACATAGCTGATAAGTGGCGAAGATGGAAATCCTGAGGCTGAAGGCAGTTCTACAACACAGCTGAGCTCTCCCTGAGCTGATAGGTGAGTGTTCACCTCCAAGAATGAAGTACCCAGGCCTAGTAATGAACAAGGTGGATGGTAAGTGTCTTTATCTCTGACCTTCTTCTAAACCTGGCTTCTTTTCTTTTTTAGAAGACTGATAAACTAGCATAGGAGATAGACCCAGCTGTGACGTCGGCCCAGAGAGAATGGGATTCCTTTTTCTGAAAGACTTAGAAGATGTGTGAAAATGAGAAAAAAGTCTGGAAACTTGGCCAGGAGAGGAGAACACTTTCCCTTCCCTTCCCCCCATGTCCCATCGCACCTAATACATTTCAACAGGGATCTGGTCACTGCTGAACTGTCTTCTTTCAGTCTGGGCTTAATAGAATTGTTGGTCTCTACATCTAACTTTCAATTAAACTCACTTGTTGAACTGCCTCCATTCTGAAAGGATTCCATTAGGATGGCTAATTATGTAGCAATTGCTACAAGGAGATATTTGCACTCAATTTCAGCTTTTAGGCAATTCAAATCAAATGCTTTATATTTTTTTCTCCCTGGAGCTATAGGAAACCATCTTCCTCTTATATTGCAAGCTTCCCATGAGATATTTTTAGAAACCCAAATCAAAACAGCAATCTTGGCAGAGGCTATCTCTAGCCTAGCAGAGTAAACCATATGAACTGATAAAAACATCCAAAGACCCACTGTCTTAAAGAGCAACAAAGCCACCTCTCTATTTGTGGGGCTAAATATTTAGGAATGCAAACCATCCTTTATGATATTTCATTACAAATTATAGCCAAAAGCAATAGAAATTTCTTTCAAATTACAGAAATTTGTCCTGCTGCTGTTTTCATAATTATGACATCTCAAAATGGCAGACAAGAAAGGGTTAGGGAAGACCCTATATTTCCAGTGATACGTACAGATCGCTGTGTGTGTGTGTGTGTGTGTGTGTGTGTGTGTGTGTGTGTGTGATTGTGAACACTCGCATGCTGTAACATGAATGTGGTCAGAGGACAATGTTCTGGAGTTGGTTTGCTCCTTCCTTCCTGGTTCCAGGGGTACAACTTGGGTCTTTAGGCTTGTGTGGCAACTCCTTTTACAGCTAAGCCACTTTGCTGGCCTGATACTACCCTCCTTATATTCTTAACTCTTCCCTCTTCTTCTTTTGCAAGCAGATGTGTCGTCTGCTTTGTGCTTGCCAAGCAGTTTTTCTTCTCTCCAAAAGCAGAACTGAGTCTGGTGGACCTGGACTGTAATTTTCACCTGTCTCATACCTGCCTCATAAGAAGGTGCTTGAGTGGTGAATGAACAGATGGATGAATGAATCCATAAAGGGCCATTTCTACTTTCTGCTTTTTAAAAACAGTCAATATTTCATTCTATAAATATTAAATGATCATATTCGTCTTAGGAAAAAAAAACCAGAACATTGCAGTAAAGCAGAGGTCCTTTTAACACTGAATCTTTGCCTTGTCTTTGCGTCTGTTTAGGGACTTTGTTATTTTGGATCACATCCTTGCAGGCCTTCCTAATGTGTTTTTGTACACATGCACACATGCCTACCGAGAACTGTTTGTGGACTTGTGATGAACAGATTGTTTTGCAGTTTATTTTTTTCACTCAGAAATCTATTAAGCAATAGGATCCATAGGAACCATCTCTTTCTGACTATTACATAGAATTACACTAGCTGTTTATGCTACCTTTGATTTGAACCAAATGAATGTGTGTGTGAGGGTGTGCATACACACTTGTACACGTGCATGTTGAGGCCAGAGGTCAATCTTGGATGTCGTTCCTCAGGCTCTCTGTACCTTGTTTCTTTTGACAGGGTCTCTTGTTGCCTTGGGAGTTGTCAGTTAGGCTACGCTGGCTGGCCAGCAAGCCTCAGGGATTCTCCTGTCTTGGCTCCATGGTACTAGGATTACTTCCAAGTATGTACCACCACATCCAGCTGTTCTTTTTATATAGGTTGCAGAGGTTGAACTCGTGTTGTCATGTTTGTAAGGCAAGTGCTTTACTGATTGAGCTGTCTCCCCAGTCCCTCAAATAAGCTTCTATTCTGCGTTTTTAGTCACTGTGCTTTGATTCCTTCTTAAGTTTTCCAACTAGCCGTGTCTTCCTTCCATCTTTCGGGAGCTGCGTTCCATTTCATCAAAATCAGCCTCCTCCCCTGGGGATTATGCCAGAGAAGCAGTCAGACTTGTGTGAGATTCTGAAAATCAAAATTTCCTTGTCGTAAATCTAGGGAAGTGTACTGTGTCCTGGGAATTCCACACCTGTGGACGGTGAGTGATTGGCCCAAGGTAATTTCCTTTCTCTGGACTGTGTTTTCATCTGTGCAGCGGGCTCAGGGATCCTATGAAGCTGTTAGACTGCGCAATAGAACTTCCACAGTGCCACTGGCAGTGACGCGCAGGATATACTGGTAGATCCTTCTCCACCATGTGTTTGAATAGGAAATGGCTCCAGCTCAGAGCACCTAGCTGACACAGCATCACAAACAGCCCATTGTAGAACAGAAATTATTGCCTCTGGATTTCACCCTTTCCTAACAATTTGCTTTTCATTTATAACAGATTTTGTTTTCACTTTTGCTTCATGTGGTCTTTTTTATATATGACTTTTGTTCATTTTCCTTTCTGATAATCTCATATGTATACAATATAATGCCTTCTGATTGCTCTCCTCCCCCACAGTCTCCCATCCCCCTCCCACCCTCCCTCCTCACCTTCGTGTCTTTGTTCTCTGTTGTGATCCATTAAGCTTAACCAGGGCCATCTGTGTGACCATGGGTTTGTTTTTTTCAATTTTATTTATTTTTATTTTATGTGTATGAGTGTGTTGCCTACATGTATGTAAGTGCACTTGTGTCATGCAGTGCCTGCGGAGGTCAGAAGAGGACATCAGATTCCCTTGGAACTGGAGTTATAGATGGTTGTCAGCCACCATGTGGAGGCTGGGAATCGAACCTGGAGTCTCTGCAAGAGTGGTCAGTGCTCTTAAATGCTGAGTCATCTCTCCAGCCCCGACGGTAGGTTTTGAACTATCCTTTGGAGCCTGGTGGGCTCACCTGTGGGTACACAAGTGAAGACAATGACTGTTCCTCCCCTGGAAAACACCAGTAGCTAATAGTTTAGCAGGGTAGGGTATGAGCACAAGAGTCCCTTCCCTATCTATGATTGATTGATGAGAGGCCCAGTCTTATGCAGACCGCTATAGCCTCTGTATGATCATGATTGCAAGGGTTTTGTGATACTGAGAAGATGCATTTCACAGCTCTTTTCCTTGTCTTCTGGCTCTTAGACTCCTTCCATTCCATCTTTCCTGATGCTTGCTGAGCCTGAGGGTGCTAAAAGTGACTGCAGCACTCAGTCATCACTTATCCTCAGCCCCTTGAGCAGCCAAGAGTCTCAGCATTGAGCACAGCTCATTGCAAAGAGAAGCTTCTCTAGTGAAGACTGTACACCACATTTGTCTATGGATGTCAACATAAGTATTAAAAGGCAGTTCATCTCTATGAAGAGTTTGCTGAAGAATTCTAATAAGCTCCCCCTACAGCCTAAGTCCCAGACATGGGTTTTTGACTGGCTTTTAGTACCTGACCTTCCGTCCTGTAATGCAGATCTTAACCACAATCTGAGAATACTTGTTTACCACCGTAACATTCACGCCACCATTTCCCCAGTGTGTGTATCTTGCCTGCAGATTGCGATGGCAATTTGTATGGTTCACAGCTGGGTAAGACAGTTGATACCTTTTCTCCCCCAGCAGCCTACATAAACATCTTTATGAAAGCTAGCCAGCGCAGAGAGAGTTTCTAGCTCAGGTTCACTTTGATTCCTCTTTATCTTGCAACTGGAGTTGCAACTTCAGCAGCAGGGTTTTATTGACTAGTTCTGGTGGCAACCAAGAGGAATGGCAAGAGCCTCCCATAGAAACAACTCCTGAGGACGTGTCCTATATCAGGCACTGAGATGTTTGTTTAATACCCGTGGGTTTAGAGGCAGCATTGTCCAGCCAGGTAGATCTCCCTTCTAACTTTTTTTAATTACATTTTTTAATTGGCTAACAAAGTGGTGGGTTTCCACATGGATTTTTCATGCACTTTTCATTTTGGTTAACCTTCATCTCTCCTGTCCCCTCATCCCCTCACCCCCACCCTATCCCTGTTTAAACTTCTCTACTTCCAGTATCCTCCCTTTCTACTTTCCTAAGACCCATCCTCTATTACTGTCTCCCTTAAGTCATTCCTCACCCCAATGACCCCTTTCTAGTTTCCTGACTTCTGCAGGTACACCAGGTTAAACACACAAATCTAAATACTCAAGACTAGGATCTATACATGAGAGAATGTGTGGCATTTTTCTTTCAGTGTATGGTATGGTAAATGGAGAAAATACCTGATAAAATAATATCAAAAGTTGAAAACCATGCCCACTGGGAATGTTTCACTTGGTGTTTCAAGCCTCCTCTCTCCTGCTGATAGAGAATCTCGTGAATCCATGAGAGAACTTGAAAGACCACCCAGCCCTAGGAGATCTTGTTTTACACGAAAAGCTTCAGGTGCCAGGGCCCTTTGTGATACATGACAAGCCCTTCAGAGGGCCCCTAGAGGCGCTGAGGAAGTTCTGAGCCACTATGATTCACAGGTGGGATTTCTTTTCCTGAGCTCTTGGCCATAGGGTATTCCCCTTTCATGCAGCTCAGAACCACAATGGTCCCAGGGCCCCAGGCAGGTTTGCCTGAAGGTTCTTGTCAAGCTTTCTCACGTGGAGGGAGAGCTCTGGCCCTTGGTCTGGAGAGACAGTGTGGTAGCAGGTGAGATGTAAGTGTGAGTAGGTCTAAAAGATGCCTAGGAACTGCAGCCCAGCAGTGTCTGAGAGCTCTGTGTACTTCCACTTCTAAACACCCCTTTGCTTGTGTGGTCCATGGGTTGAGCAAGTTCCTACAGGAATGAGCGGGGAGTCTACCATACCCTTCACTGTGATGATCCTAAGGACAGGTAGCTAAAACTCTCACGTTTTCCAGTTCCTACCAGCAGGGTCCACTGATGACATGGTGATGTGCAGTAGGCACTCAACTCATTACTTCTCCTTTCCTTTCTTAGGGAAAAAAATACCGTATTTTTCCTGTGTGTGATGGTGCCCACCTATCTTCCTAGCACTTGGGAGGCCGAGGCAGGATGATCAAGAATTCAGTTCCAGTCCAGACTACAAACACTGTCTCAAAACAACAAAAACGTAATTGTGGAGGTTCTGAATCTACTATGAACCTCTAGAAGACCACTAGGATGGTCTCCACAAGCTGTGGAGAGAATGTGATTGGTAAAGTACAGATATTCAGTTATGTGTGTGAATAAGCGAACGATGGGGCTTTTTGCTGCTGTTTTCAGCATCTTCCTTTATCATCTTGATAAAAGGCATTCAGATCCTTGCAGGGTCGATGCAGAGCAAGTTACCGCCTTACGTTCCATCTTACATACTCTGAGCCATCAATACTGTGAACACTCACAACCTGCAAACTTTCAAAAGTGAGTCAGCCTATCCTATGACTCATAAATCTTTGATCCAAAAACCTTGATGTGGGGAAGAAGCATAAATAAGTTCTCTGACCCCAAAAGTCAGTCTATGCAAATTCTACTGGGTGGGGAGGGGTAAGAGCTCCATTCTTCCAAGATCTACCCTGAAGAGCAGGACTTGGGGTTTTTGCACACCCTGGGGAACTGGTAGAGTTCTGGTTGACATCTACTGTTCCATGTCCTCCTGTGATTGGTATACCTTTCCACCACCAGATATGTCTCAGCTGGGAAGATCTCAGCTTCTGGTCAAACTAAACCAGTATGCCTTAAAGGCAGAGATTTAATTTTCTCCCATGTGAGTCCCTTGTGCTGGACTCCTGAAAGGAATTAGGAAGTAGATACTTGCAGGCTGAGCGGGCAGATTAGCGCATCCTCAATCTCCCCTGCTCTCTGTATGTCCATCCCCATTGACCTTCAGATACTGGAAGAACACCTGATGACTCTACTGTGTCCCCAACAAACATCTTTTGAATAAGCCTGAACTTCAGGTGTGTTCATTTTGGTTTCACATAAGCAGTCCTGTGCCATATAGCTTCCAGCTATGACTAAGTCACCCCAAATAAATTAGGACTTAGAGAAGTACAAAGAGCAATGGCTTTCTCCCCACCTCCAATGAGCTCCTAGGAAATGATGGGGAGATCTGCTATTCTTAGCTCTCAAGTTTCAATACCCATTCTGGTCTTCTCTCCCTTTGATATAGGGAGCACGTATTTGAGCAAATTAATACAGAAAAATCAAGAAAGCATTAAAATTTACAATCTCACAGCCCCTTACAACATAAGTGCAGTTACCATTCTCAAGTCTCTCTACAACTCATGTGTCATTCTATAGCCTACACACACACACACACACACACACACACATGCTTGCACACAGGAAGTTGTCATTTGAAGGCACTTTCCAATTTTCCCACCCTGCTAGCAGTGCTTAGGTTATTTTATGTCATTCAATTACATGTTGAAATTTCCTTCTAGCCATTTGGCTGTTAGCAAGGAACTGTAGGTTCCTAACTTTCTGTATTTCAAAACAATATTAGAGGTAGAATCAGTGGATTAAAGGATGCTGTGTGTGTATGTGTCTATTTAAATTAATGAACGTTTTCTTCCTGAGCGGGGGGGTGGGGGTAGGAATGAGACCAAGATGTCTCATTCCTGTATTTCCTTTCCCTCATGCTGCCTCATTGCTAATATTTTACATTACTGTGATACATTTGTTAGAATTTATAAGGCAATATTGATGCATTTGGAGTAATCAAAAGCCATTGTTTATATTAGGGGGTCACTCCTGGTGTTCTGTGGGTCTCTGGGGCTTGATAAATGCATAATGTTATGAATCCACCATTACAGAATCATAAAGAGCACTTTTGCTGCTCAGAAAATCCCCTGAGTACCACCTCTTCAGGACTCTCTCCCTTTTCTTAACCCTTGGCAACCACTGATCCTTTTACTGTGTCTCTACTTTGATCTTCTCCAAGTGTCACACGGTTGGAACCAGACGACAGGTAGCCTTTTGAGATCGGCTTCTTGCTTTTAGCAATATTTATTTAATATGTCCTTTCATGGCTTGATAGCACATTTCTGTTTAGTGTTGATTAATAGCCCATTATCTAGATGAGCCATAGTTTGTCCATCTTGACTGGTTTTCAAGTTTGTGCAGCTAGGAGTATAACTGCTGTGAATGTCTGTGTAGATCAAAGTCTTCGGCTCATTTGTGTAAATACTAAGGGACACCATTTCTGCATCTCTGGTCGGTATGTTTAGTTTGTAAGTTGCTGCTGGACTTTCTTCCAGAGTTGCTGAGCCATTCCCACCCATGATGAACTGAGACCTCCCATGGCACAGGCTACGCCGTGAGTCAGTAGTAGAGAACTTGCCCGGCATACCCTGGGTTTAAGACTCCATACTGAAAAAAACAAACCAAGATTTCACTGAGTCTGATGGTGCAGGACTGTAATCTCAGCTACTAGGGAGGCCAAGGCAGCTGGATTACAGTTTCAAGTCCCCATAGCTCATGTCCCTGCCGATACTTGGTGCTAACATTCTGGATTTGGGCTATTCTAATGAGTGTGTAGTAATATTTTGGTGCTGCTGAAAGCATTTCAATAGATTTTCAGATTTCCAGTAATGCATAGTGCTGGGCAGCTACAGTTCCTGGATTCCAACCTAGGACCTGCTGTGTGACCTTGGATAAGTCACTTTCTGTGACTTTCTTTACTCCTCTGTATAATGCTCAATAAATGTGAATTGAACACAAATACCAAATACCTATATCAAATACCAAATACTTATGGTTAGAGAATTGCCTGACACATAGTGAGTGGTTGTAGAAGTGTTTTCCAAATGAAAGTCAAAGAAAAGCAATCAGTGTTACAGGCTTGGGTTTGCAACTTGATCCCATCAGAGCCACCTGCTTGGGTCTTCAGGCAGAACCTTGACACCTTCATTACTGAGGCTCAGAGAGCATGAAATGCCCCCAAACTCAGTCTTAAAACACTCACACTGTTGGTTTCAGTTTGACACAAAAGACTCCTTAGAGAATGTTGGGTTGTAAAGAAGAGGCTGTGGCCACCAAGTCGTGTCGCCAGGTGACCAGAGTACCCAGACTTGCACATGCAAATGGATTTGGGTCTCTCCTCACAAGCTTCTGGAAGATTCTAGAATTCTTTTTAATACTTTTTTGAAAGGGTCTTTCCAGCCAGTGGCTTTTCTTTTGCATCTCCTCTAATCTTTCTTTCAGGGGTGGGTGGAGTGTTAGAAGTAGCGATAGTGACCATGCCTGATTTTTCTGAGCAGTGGGGGACCAGGTTCCTGGTAGTGCCAGGGGGGCTAGTATGGCCTGGGATGTCATTTTCTGTTACCCCAGTGTCCAGCCTCTAGAAAGGTCACTTTTGAATTTGAGCAACAACTAAGCATTATTTTGAAATAGCTCTTGTTCTTGTTAATGGGGTTAAAGAATCAACTAGTAGGTGTGTCCATAAAAATTCCTGTGAAAATTTCCTGTGAAACATGTGCCCTTTCCACCAACACTTTACCCTGTCCATCGGCAATGCCCCAGAGAAGCAGCCTCACATGGCCTGATCTCCTTCATAAATACTCTTCCTGCTTCTGTCCAACTTTCCTTCTCCTTCAGCAGCTGGGAGCCTTTAAAAAATATACACCAAAACATGGGATTCCTCTGCTCACAAGCTTCCCTTGGAGCCCCATCTTTTTAGAGTAAAATCCACAGTTCCTATTGAGCCTTATGGGGTCCTCCCTGAGTGCATGGCATTCCTGCCAGTTCCCTTCCTTTGTCACAGATTGAACACAAAAAAGCCTCGGGGTCTTTTCATGGAGCATTTCACTTTTCTAGAGTAGCCTTTCCCTGTGTAACTGGTTCTATCTTCACTTTAGTCGGATCTGTATTTCAATGTCAACTTCCACCTTCTCTGCCCACCCCTCTAAAGCAGCACCAGGACTTACCAACCTCATTGCAGATTTGGCTAGTTTGCATCTCTCCCTGGAATCCAAGCCCAGTGTTAAAGGAGTCATGATAACATCCTCAGAGTATCCACAGAAACCAGGACATTCCACAGTGGGTGCTCACTAAATAACTATCAAGATAAATTAAATCACTTTTTGGTAAGAAGTAAGGCATATCTGACATACTTCTAGGCCTGATGTTTCTTGTGAACCTGGGAAATTAACCTTAAGAGCACTTGCTGGAAAGTTCATGATGTGTGCGGAACAAAGCAGCTCTTGATACAGAGATGTTTAATGTAAAAAAAAGAGCCTATTTAAGATGAAGCTGTAGGTAATAAAATGACCCTGACTTGGTTAGAAAGCCACCTCAGCCCATTTAGCTAACCTGCCTTCCTCTGTTCCTGGGTGTCTTTAGAGCAGTCCCAGTATAAGCAGTGATTCTATCTGTGGACAAAATCACATTGCTGCTCTTGTATTTCCCATTGCACTGTGGGATTTCTGTCTTTTCTTTGGAGTATGTGCAGATGGTGGCTGTCTCACTCAGGTCCCACCTGGTGTTTTTGGGGTACTCACTTTGGGGGATTAGGAAGACTACCACGCTGAAACTCAGAGGGTCCTCTAGTTCCCTGCAAGCAGCGGCCATCTTGGCTGTTTAGGCCTTTTGCACTTCTGAATGACCACAGTCCAGCTGACATCTGACTATAAGGGCATGGGAAACCCCCAGTGAGAACCTCCCTGCCAAGTCCTTCCCAAATTCCTGACCAAAAACATCACAAGCAGCACTAAATGACTGGTGCTTTAAGACACAAAGTTCTGCAATAGTATGCACTCAGCAATAGAAACGAGAACCCCGTTGTTAATTCTTCCTCCTGCACACTAGGAAACTGGGCAAATACTTTTCAATATTCTGAGCATCAGAATCTTTGCCTGTGTGTGGAAGCAAATTTTCTTGAAGTGCAACATGGTTTGTGGAAGCTCCTCAAACCTAGATGCCACCCATTGTAAAATCCACTTTTAATTTATGAACACCGAGAAAGAAATGAATCCAAGGAAACTACAGCATGTCTCTGATTGGAAGACATGTCATTTGAAAAGATGTATATGTTGAGAATTTTTTATGTGAAGGCTGATGAATATAGACATCTGGTTAAATGCAGGCAAAATAAGGCCCTGAAGATTTGAGTATGTGAGGAAGAGGAAGTACAAAGCAAGCCTGCCTTGGTTGGTGTCTTGAGCCTGCTGTCCCATTTTGCACAATGAGACACAGAGAGTAAGACTACCCTGTGGTCTAGGCAGGAAATGCCCTCCCTGGACCACTGGCAATCGGCAAGATTCAAATGACATTGCTTCATGGTTATTTAGCAGAAATGAACTTTGTGGGAAGGATGAGATCAGATCCCTAAATCTGGCTGTGCGGATGAGTTGTTTTTAGCAGGAACTCATCTCTACCAATAGTGACCAGCCCAACCAATTTCCTTTCGGTTTTTGAGACTTTCCTTTTTTTAGGACATAAACTGGCATTTCTTTGTGAGATACCAACAAGTGGGCAGGAGGATGACAGAGGAGATTCAGGTCACACCTAATGGAGCAAAGTCCTAGAAGGATTCTGCAGTGCACCAGTTAGTCCAGTTGCAGGGGCCGTTATTATGCACGTTCTTGTGCAAAAGGCTAGTCCTTTTAAGAACAGAGATGTTAAATCTCTTTCTCAAACTTACCCTGCTTAATCATAACAGTTTAGTTGATCAGACACCAGAGTTGGTGCTTTTCCTCACAGTCCTGTGCTACTGAGTGTGCTTGCCAAGATGATGGTGTGAGCTTCAAGAGACTTTGACAATCCCAGATCTCTTACCACTATAGCTATTTGGGCAGCCCAACCCAAGCAGACTTTTGTTTTAATGTCTCTTGCCCACCAGTGGAGGCTTTCCACCAATAAGATAGTGTTACATCTACTGACAAACACAGGAATGCCTTAAAGGCTCAGTTCAGATGGGATACCTTAGACCCTTGTTCCTGCACAGAAGTGCTTGATCTTGACTTCCTGCAGCAGTCTGGGTGGTGGCTTCTGTTAGTTACCCCCAATCTTCTGGAAGTATCTTGGGGATGTGGCATTAGACTGGATGTCAGTCTTTTAACCCAGATATAGATCTGATGAAAGCTGTGGGGCTCAGAGAAGAGTGGAAGGTTAATTCATTGCCTCAGCCCATAGTGCAGACTAGCAGTGAGTGACACATGAGGATGTCCGCCACGTGTCCTTGGCCTTCACCTTCAATGGCTATAGTCATGAAAGAGATGGTGGAAAGAAATGTCAGGGCAGGAGTTGGGAAGTGGAGCTGCCAGCGTTGAAGGTCTGCATTGTGCCAAGCACCGAGCATGGTTGTGTGCATTATCTTTCATTGCTCTGATAAATTTCAAAGAGAACAACTTTAAAGCAGAGAAGGTTTATTTGAGCTATGGCTTGGGATGTTTTGGCCGATTCTGTTGTCATGGGTCTGTGGTGAGGTAGAACATCTTGGTAGCAAGAGCATGTGGCAAAGCAAAATTACTTACCTCATGAGATAGGAAGGTTGGTGCTACCTGGCTTCTTCCTTAGTCCTTCTTGGGTTCCTTCAGGGCTCCCAGTGCCCTGGTGCCACGGCATCATGCCACTCCAGTTCAGTTCTCTGGAAATAACCTCATACGCACATACAGAAGTGTGCCTTACTAATCCCGTAGGTGTTTTAATCCAATCAAGTTGAAGATCAAGATGAATCCTCAGGGATATTATATGTGCACACTATTCCTATTTATTTCCACCAACTTTCTATTTCCTCTGTCATTAGAATCCACTGTGCATAACTTTTGTTCTTTCAGAGTTATTGAGACTTATATAATAGCTTAGCATGTGGTATATCATAGTGAATGTTGCATATGTACTTGAAAGAATGTTTCCTCTGCAATTTGGGATGGAGTGTTCCATAAATATCTATCACAAGAGGTCCAGTATTTGACTGGAGAAGATTTGCTGATGAAGAAAAGCTTTTGATTTCTTTTATTGCTGTGATATTCAAATCAACCCACTATAGGAAGCAGGGATTATGTGTGTCTGAGTGTGTGCATGTGTGTGTGTGTGTGTGTGTTCCATCAGTTTCTAAGAATGTCACATTCACTCTAAAGTATGTCCAGAGGAGGAAAAGGAACATTCATGCGGATGAGAAGTCATATCCAGGCTTTGACTCCAGGAGGCATACCCTGTACCAACCTGTTCTCCATGTGACTCTAAACAAACAGTCAAGGCAAAGAGCAAACAACTACAGATTGACTCATAGAAGATTCATCCACAGAAATGAAGAAAGAAGCTACATTAAGACTCTTTCTCTTCCCCTGATACATTCAGCCAACACTTATTCAAGACCTGCCCTCTTGGTTTCTACAGATGGTGTCCCAGAGAGCCATGGTCTTATAGCTTATAAATAACAGAACTTTATTTATAACAGTTCGGGCTATTGGGAAATCCATGATCAAGGTGAGTTCAACGTCTCATGAAGATACTTTCTCCTGCATACATGGCCATTTGATTGCTGTGTCCCCAGTCCTATGGCCGTGGGGCTGATGGAGTGCCCTACAGTGTCTATCATCAGGACAGAAATCCTATTCACAAGGGCTCCACCTTCATGGTCTAGTTGTCACAGTCTGTCAATTTGACTCTGAAATACCACTCCTTTCCCCAGCTCATGGTTTAATGCTGTTCACCAGCTGACAGTGGGAGACCATCAAACCTTAAGGAGGCAACTGGAAGAAGCTGATCAGTAAGGGTGGGCCTTTAAAGATGATCACTAGGTCCCTGACTCCCTCACTCTTTCTCCTTCCTGGTCTGCTATGATGTGAAAGGTCTTTGCCACAAAGTCCTGCCACAAGGTCCCACCACCACCCACCACCATGCCTTCCCTCTACCATAGGTTGAAATTCTCTGAAACTATGAAACAAAGATGACTCTTTTCTCCTTAAGTCACTCTATAGGATATTCTGTCACATTGACATGGCAGTAACTAACACACCACCCCAAATTCTACCTTTTCATCCTATTACAACAGTCCCCGGGATGTCAACATATGAATTTAGGGGAATGTAGCATTCAGTCCCTAGCACAATCTTACTGTAGTCCTATGGGCTGGAGTACAAGGATTGCCCTGCCCTCCCAGAGAACAGATAATTGAACTCACAATTATACAGAACAGAGTTCAGGGTTATAATTGGACAAGTGTGTATATTAGACCAGAATATCATTCTTTCTTCTCCTCCTTCTCCTTCTCCTTCTCCTTCTCCTTCTCCTTCTCCTTCTCCTTCTTCTTCTTCTTCTTCTTTCTTCTTCTTCCTCTTCCTCTTCCTTTTCTTCTTCCTCTTCCTCTGCTCCTGCTTTCCCTTCCTCTTCTTCTTCCTCCTCCTCCTTTTTATTCTTCCTCTCTCTCTCTCTCTCTCTCTCTCTCTCTCTCTCTCATCTACAGACAAACTAGGAGCATGTCCACAGGCAAGCTGAGGGAATGTGAAAATGTAGCCTTATTGCTAACCTGTCATCAACCTCTAGAGCATGATTTTGTGTATGAAAATGGCTGTGTGGATTCCCTGAGGTCTGTTGCACTGGGGCCGGAAAGCTTAATAAATTTTTTTCCCTAATGCCATAGACACTTTTGGAAAACAGAGGATGGAGTTCTTTCTTGAACAATGTTTTTAAAAGACACTGTCTTATGACACTGGAGGTTAAAAGAAGAGGTTCTGTTCTTAGACCCTTCCACCACAAGCTATGGAAGACAGAGACTTGGAGGCCTATGGAATAGTCGGAAGATCATTTTCAGACAAGTAAACTTGGCTGAGGTTAGTAACTCCATATGTATGGAATCGGTGACTTTCAAGGAGGACTTGACTGAAGTTTTACTCTCAGTAGGCTCAGCTCAGATTGGAAAGGCTTACGTTTGATGAGACTGTTGTTTCTGTCTTTTGTCACCAGACTCTGTCCAAACTTCTAGAAAACACACTGGCTTAACTCAGTTGTCTGCTTTTTGATTTTCCTTCTTCTCTGGGTAAAATGTGATACACCAGCAACTGGGTAATAGAAAGGCTCAAGACTGCCTTTACCTGGAAGAGGAAAAGGCCAGGGACTGAACATGTATTTCTGCAGAGACCTAGGGGGCCATTTTGAGATTTTGAACTTTACAAGATAGTTCACCAGAGAGAGCATTGCTCAGGATTGAGGTGGTTCTTACCAGGAGGTAAGGAAAAGCCTGAGATCCAGGGAGAAGCCATCCCACACTCTGGGAGGTATCAGAAAATGTGATCCTGAGGTCACAAGCAGTTACACAGCAAGTACAGGGTACTTCTCAGACATGAGCAGCTGTATTTCCATGTTCATATCAGCTTAGGACCTGGGTCCTCATTTTACCAATAAGGCGAGGAGCCTGAGCATGGCTAAAGAGAGAGAGAGAGAGAGAGAGAGAGAGAGAGAGAGAGAGAGAGAGAGTGTGTGTGTGTGTGT
Source organism: Nannospalax galili (assembly GCF_000622305.1). Taxonomy (NCBI): domain Eukaryota; kingdom Metazoa; phylum Chordata; class Mammalia; order Rodentia; family Spalacidae; genus Nannospalax; species Nannospalax galili. The sequence continues at coordinate 4,265,141 of NW_008348568.1, forward strand.
GTGTGTGTGTGTGTGTGTTTCCAGTGCCATATCCCCAGCAGCTCAACCGTACCTGGCAGTCATAGGAGAAACTGGCCTGGGTGTGTCCTGACAACCCGGATTCTCACTCTTGTTCCTCTATTAAACAGCTCAAGGATCCCATGTAAACTCCGTTTCCTTATACACACACACACACACACACACACGAAATCTTCTAATGGACACATAGTATTTATCTATACTTACAGGTGTGGTGCGGCATCTCAATACTGGGAAATAACATGTAATGATCAAATCAGGCTAACTGCTTGTCAGTCACCTCGTAAACATTAATTCTTTGTGCTGGGAACAGCCAAACTCCCTTGAATGGCTATTTTGCAATATGTTGTCTCTTCTAGTCACCATACCCTGCTACAGAACACTGGAAATTACTCTTCCTGTCCACTCACCCCACTGGCATTCTGATGTCTGAAGAGATGTATATAAACCTCCGAGTACACACTCCTGACACAGCAGCACTCTCGTGCATGTTAGTTACTGAGATTATTATTAGCCAGCACGACAGGGAGAAGAATTGGGGTCCCTGGGGTGCTATCACTCCTGTTTACTCCTTGGACAGTGCTTGTCTGATCAGGGATCATGTGTTTGTTTTTCTGGTGCGAAGGTTGCCCTGGTGTTCCGGAGTGACCCTACAGGACTGAGTGAGCTCATTATACAAAGCTCTGTGCTGGGCTGAGTCCAGCCCCATCCAGCCCCGCCTCCTTGCCTGCTGAGCCTGTGTGCCCATGGGCCACAAGAATACCACTGCATATGGTTTTCACTCTGGAAAAGCATGGCCCGTATTCAGATCCATCTCCAGATCACCCAGCAAACTCCTTCATCCACTCCTCTCCTATGTGTCCTTTCTTTTCTGGGGAGACAATACAGCCTCAGTGCTTCCAAGAATTGTTTATCCTTCCTCACTTTCTCTTTCTTACAAACTCTGCTCTCTGGGGTGCTTCTCAGACATGAGTCAGCTATATTAAAGGACACGAGAGTGTTGACAAAAAGCATAGCAGTGCCAACCATCCTGACTCACCATGGCTGTGCACTCCGTGTTGGAAGGGAAAAGAGCACTGTGCTTACGGTTTCTTATCAGGGAAACAACTATAACGCACCAATTATATATTAATATAAAACATGTTGTGGCACATATGACATATAACTGTGTACCATTGTGAGGATTGATATACAGAATTACCCACAACAAAACCTAGCATGGTGCCTGGCACATTGCAGATCTTCAGAATATGCTGTGTCTCCTTATTAGCGTAGAGCCTTTGGGGCCTCTGAGCGTTGCTTTCCCTGTTTATGTAATGTCTGCACAAACTATACATGTTGTCCAGAGCTCTTGCTTGGTAGGGGCTCAGTTGAGTAGCTCCAACAGTGATGCGTAGCCCACAGCACCAAGGCATGCCCTGCCTGACCATTTCTAAAAACAAGTCTACACTGCCTGGTGTGGGGCACAGACGCAAGAGCATGGCTGCCCATTGTGTGAACATGGGGTATGAAAAGCGCCAAGAGGCACCTGAGCATCTTCCTCACTCACACTCCCCATCAGAAGTCTTCTTCACAAAGGCTCTCATGGAAGCCTAAGCAAGTGATGAAGGTCTCTTTAGGTTTGTTATAATATATAAAGGATGAGACAAAAATAATACACACATAATCTTAAAATGTCTATGGTCATAGTTTAGTCAGCTAGTTTAAGGAACAAAATATATATGTAGTCAAAGTTTATCTGAGAATATTTGTTTTTTTACCCAAGCCTTATCTACATAGCACAAGATAATTAAAAGTACCAGACTGGTGGAACTAACCTTATTGGATATTTAACAGCCATACTTTGAGGCCTGTACTAATGTGGTCAGAGGGACTTAAAGGACAGTTTTTGCCCCTCACCCTTCAAGGTCAGCCAAGTTCCATGGGACTATGGATATCTCTCAAAATATCCTGTAACTGTGGTGAATCACCTGTCCTCTTGTCCAGGGAGGACATGAAGACCCCATGAGATGGACTTGAACCAGTGTCCAGTCTACAAAGAGGAGGGTCAGCTCAGAGGAAACATTTCATTCATGCTTCCAAGTGAAGCCAGACATGGTTGAGCAGGACCTTTGACTTATCTTCACATAGATGAAACTGGTAAAAGAAAGGAGCCAGGAGCGCCGCCCAAGCGCATGTGGTCCCTGAGGAACAGATCATCAAATGACCTTAAGTGTAAAAATAAATTGATTTATTTGGGCCAACTGTGTGGTCTTAAACACCCAAAAGGAAAGTATAACCAAAGAGTAAAGTCATCAGTATATTCAAGGGATTACACTTCCCAGACATTAGGCCTACGTCTATATAAAAAGTTATTTAGACAATTATTTCTCATTGATGATTTTGTTCCTAACCAGAAAGTGCTGCTCAGATGTAAGACTTCAAATCTTGGTCTCCAATACTGTAGTGCCCACCTGTAGCTAAGAGAGACAACCAGCTATTGTTCTAAAATGATGGATAAATTTGTTTTCTCCCCCTATCTAGAGGCCTTTGAGAGGAAACTGACACTGATTCTAACTACTCCAACAGCTATCAAAATACCTAAAAGCAAATCCTGAATCCATCACTCTAGAATCCAGCCTTGGAAGACAAAAGGAAAATGAGGGAGAACCCAACAGAGGAATGCTTTTGGAGGCCCTTGTCAAGAAATTCCAATGGATTCTCATATGAACATTTGGAAATTGCCCTGTCCTGACTTTTTTCTAATTCCCTGTCTAGAACTTGTAATGCTAATTATTCTTGCCTTTACTTCTCCTTCACATCTCCTATTCATGATTTAAGGACTTTCCTCTTCCCTTAGAGATAAGAGTTATGCAATTTGGGAGTCTTTTAGATAGACCCACTGAAGGGGTACTCCAATTGCCTCACCCTGCATCCCTGCGTTTAGCATGGAAGAAGCCAGAGTGGCCTGTGTCCTGATTCCCTATTGGCAATGTGGGTAACCTCTTCAGGGGATGGTGTGATAAGAATAGGGAGTAGGAATTGGCTAGGCAGTTAGGGTAAAAAGACTCCAAAG
>NW_008348568.1:4268275-4345656 GCF_000622305.1 Nannospalax galili
CATACATCACTAAAAATATGCCAAAAATGTCAAAATGTCAAAAGTATTGGGAGCTTGCATCTAGTCCATAAAAGATTTTAGAGTTACCTCTTCAGTATGGGAGGAATTGGAGGGGAGGGAGTGGGTATGGATTTGATCAAAACACCTTATATGCATGAATGAAATTCTCAATAAATTATTTATTTAAAAAAAGGCTCTCATGTCAGAGTCCAAGTCACCTAGAAATGTACCAAAGTCCAAGCCTTCAAGCAGGGCTATTAGTTCCGCTTCTCCCTCTAAAGAAAGCCCAAGGGTTGCAGACCCTCCTGTCCTCTGGCTGTCTGTGCCTCTCCCACAAGGGATCAATTTACCATAGAGAACAGTCTCTTCTGGGCTGTTCTCAGGTTGAACATGCCCACCACCTCTTTCTTTCTGGGCATTGAAGTGGGGTCCAAGCAACACAAGGAGAACCTGCAACATAGGGCAACTTCACTTGACTGAAGGAGGGCACAGTCTCCACACTGGAATCGAGGGTCCCAGTCCTTCTCTGAGAGATGGTCTTGAGTTGTAAGATCTCGGGCTTGAGATCTGCTCTGGAGCCCGAGCTCTCCCCTCATGAGCCCTGTCTTAGTCTCCACATACATGTCTCTTTCTTATCTGAAGAGTGAGGATGATGCTTCTCTTGGTGAGAGATGTGAGCAGAGTCTGCTACTGCTGTCTAGGGACAGCAGGGCCCTAAGCCTAGCACAGTGACTTTTGGAAAGGAGACTGAAGTTTGTGGAATTTCTGGAACAACAGACTACTGAATAGTCAGTCACCTGTGCCTGTTTAAACCTTCTACCCATTGCTGTAATTAAAGTTTTATTGGCGCACAGCCATGCTTGTTCCTTTAGATGATGTGGATAGGCTGGTTCACCCCTGCTCCAAGAGCGCTGAACACTCAGGAGAGCAGCGTCTGGCCTGTGAAGGCTACGATGTGCATTATTTGGCACTTTGCTACACAGCTTGGGCTCCTGTTTTGAATGTCAAGGTTGCCTCCTCTGAAGATGATCATGGATCTCGGTTTCCCCTCTGCAGGTGTTTCCAGTGGCTACAAGACGGAATCCGGTAGTGAGCTTGAGATATGTATTTTTGTTGCCTTCTCTGCAATATGTAGGGTTTTTGCTGTGATTTATTTCGCTCTTCTAATTCCACCACGACAAGGCAGACCTGTGTGCCTTCCTGCTCTCCAATGTAAGGAGGTGTTACTTTCATTTCTGTGTAAAAAGAAACTGAGCCCACCTGTCAACTGGTGGTCTCTTCTTTAGGGACTGGCCCTGTGTTCTAGAAGAGATCCAGGGTCAGGGAACCACACTGGACAAAATGCTCTCAATGCAGCCTATTTTATTTATAGACTCAATGGGTGGGATGCTGACAGGCCCAGGATGGAGCCCCAGAGGGGATAGAGAAGGCACAGTTTTCCATTCTTTCCTAGCATTCTGAATAGCATACTTGAGAAACCTTAGTCTTGCTTGGGCCCTATTCACTAATCTATAAGATGGCCACAGTGATGTCTACAAAGCAGTGTCATTATTGAGGTTGAAACATGGTGTGTCTGGTGTCCAGTGCACAGCAACCACTCAGAGCTCTTAAATACATCCTTCATCTTTGTGGCAGTTTGGGTGTGAGAGATTCAAAGACCTCTGTTAGGTGCTATCACTCTTTCTCAGCGCCCACCACTTGGAGCTTGTTGGATCCTGTTTTTTTGGTTGGTGAGGGACAGCTTTCTAGACTGGGCAGTGTCTATGAAGTACCCTGAGGTCTGCCCCTGAAGGTTACCTGTCCTGGTACCAGCTGAGTAATGCTTTGGGCCTCTGTCATGGACCACAGCACAGCCCTCAGGCCTTAGTGTCTCCCTCCAGAGCAGAAGAACAGGTTCCCAGATTCCTCAGCCCTGTGCACAGGACCACACAGAGCAGCTCACTGATGCCCCCATATCTGAGACTCATGGACTAGAACCCAGCCTGGGCCAGTCTAGATGCCAGGTGTCCAGACAACTTCATGTATCTGCCTCATTCATGGATTACTTTAAATGATATTTAAATGTTCTCCAGAGGATGGAGGATGGTCTGCTCTGTGTGCAAATTGTCTGCTGTCCTCAGGGGGCCCAGCCCACATACTAAACCATCTCCATTGTCCACTCTTACCAAGTTCCCTGTTCTTTCCTCACTGCCCAGTCTTATGCACCCCCTTGCCCAGACTCTTCCAACTGTAGTCCCTAAGCTAGCCCTGTCTGACCAAACCCACTCTATCCCTCTAGTAAGAATCTGGATTCTGCTGTGTGGCCTTGGATGGCGGGGGGCCTCTACAGGGGAAGCTTGAGGACCTGGGGTTCAGTATTTCTATCATCCTAGAGCTCCAGTGGAGATTGTCCCATCTGTGAGAGGAGAAGTCCTGCTTAAGCCAGAACTGGAAGCTTCAGAGACTGGAAGAAATGCTGACCTTCAAGACTGAGCTGGTCAACAGGACCTCTGTGATCATAGCCTGATGGCAGGAATGAAAAGACAGCTATTGAAGGGAACAGAGAGCTTCTAGGGACCCTGTGGCTCCCTTATTATACTAAGCTGGCCTCTCTGCTGGTGGCACTGAACCACTGACCCCAGTGGAGACAGCCAGAGAGGTCTTGTTCTTCCTGTGACCTTGAGTAGATCCCTTTATTCTCTGCCCCATTTTCTTTTTTTTTTTTAAGCAAATTGTGTTTTATATAAAATGTTCTATTGTATTTATTTATTTATGTGCATATGCATATGCCACAGTGTTCATGAAGACATCAGAGAACAGCTTGCAGGACTCAGTCCTCTCTGCCACGTGGGCCTCAGGGACTGAGATTAGATTGGCACACTTGGCAGCAAGCCCCCTTACCTGCTATGCCATCTTGCCAGCTCCACTTCCCTTTTCAAAAAGATGATGATGATAACTAGTCAGCAGGACCTTCTGTTGGAGATAAGGAGGTTTGTGGAATAGAGCAGGTGCTCACTATGACAGCAACAACACAATACTTTCTGCCTGCTCCCTTTCATGTCTAGCCCTCTCTCCAGAGGTCTCCTCTGTGATAAACAACTGGCTTTTTCCCAAAGGGCTGGTCACTGAGAACAGGATCACTCTTGCTTCTGCCCCAGCCATGAAACCTCAGAGGTCCTCGGCATGTGAGCAGGATTTCTGTACTTTTTTTTATCCCCAGCAGGCTTGAGATGCTGTACCAGATTCCCAGGCTATTGGGATGTCTGCTTATGTTTGTGAGTGGCTACTGTCTCTAAATAATACCTCTACCTTTGTCTTCAAACAGGAGCTTAAGAAGAGAGTCAGGATCCCAGTTTGCATGCAGTTAGTGCTCTGAAGTGAAGTGACTCACCCAGGGCTACTCAGAGAAGAGCAGCCTGGCTGTCCTCCCAGGCCTCGCCCTCTTGTCATCACATATGGAAGGACATGGTGACACAGAGCCATGCACTTCTTTTAGGTCTTCTGAGACAGGATGCTTTCAGGGACCTTTAGGAATGAAGGGCGTGCAATGCAAGAGGCTTCAGGTCATAGTGTGTCAGAAGGAGCCTCTCAAAGGCCCAGGTGCCATGTTATGGTTCTCTCTCTGAAAGGGAGGGTCCAAGGATACTTCCTAAGGTCACTGTGCACACATGGCGACAGAAGTGTTTTCTCAGCCTGCAGGAAGCACCTTATTCCAGGCCTCTCCTTGGGAAGCCTTCCCTATTAGTTGCCTGCCTCTTTGACGGGCATCTTTATTGACCTTGAAGTGTAAAGCAGGTTTGTGTGTACAAATATAATGTTGATTGCTTTTTCCTTTCTCCAAAAGTGACATATAATCACCATAGAATATCTGAATAAGCAAAAGTACCAAATTAACACTAGTAATCACTCTAATTAAATATTACCGGCTCAGACTTTGATTTATAATCTTCAGGTGCCTTTTCTGTGCATGTACACACTAAGGAAGGAGGTTCTATTTTATACGCTGTTTTCCAGTCTCTTCCTTCAGTTTAAACTATGTTGTGACCAACCTTGATGTCGGTAAAATTGTTCCCACAGTCAGCTTTGCTGGTGGCTGCTTTTCGTTGTCCCGTTTACTAATGTGCTCTATGTAAGTTTCTCCAGCTTCCTCCATATTATTTTAAGCTTCAGAGGCATCTGCGCTCCTCAGGATGGTTCTGGTCCTGGTGGCTTACACATTTGGGATTGACAGGCATAGGTTACAAAGTGAAGTCCACACAGTTTATAAATTGCTTCCCTCCCTTTCTATCCTCTTTTTTCTCTTCTTCCTTCCCTCCCTCCCTCCCTCCCTCCCTCCCTTCCTTCCTTTCTCCTTCCTTCTCTCTCTTTTTTGAAAACACCTGCTATTTCACATATTCATGCAAATATGCATTTACTTAAATACCATACCTGCTCTTGTGATATACAAGCTTGGCTCTGATGACACACAAGATGGTACAAGATGGGCAAGATGGGCAAGGTTCCACTCTGCTAAGCATGGGCCTATTTGGGGACACAAACCTGAATCCAACTGTGGATGCAGCATAGACAACTAACTTGTGTTTAAGCAGAACAAAGTAAACCAGAAGGAAATAGAATTATAAGGGAACACACACTTTTATGGGGTCCGCCTAGCCCGTCTCTGAGGAGAGCATCGATAAGCCGGGACCTGAAGGAGCCAGAGCCCCTGCAGGAGACAGGAAGGTGTTGCCACAGGTGTCTGAGGCAGGGGGCTTATATTTTAAGGTTGTTCTGGCTCTGAGTGGAGAATGACTTGCCTGAGGAGTGTGCCCTGGAATTCAGGAACACAAACAGAAAAGATTTACTTTGGAAAGTGGAAGGTCCTCAGAAACAAGACCCTTGGCACAATGTAGCATAGAAGAGGTAATAATGCAACACTGGGCTCTGGAAGAAGGTCCCAGGCAGGACTCCTCCTCAGGGTAGTCCTCCCAGCCTGCAGCAATAGGAACTCAAAGTCAGCAGAGATGAAGGTTAGATTGATCCTGTTATTATGAGTACTCAGGTCATTAAGTCTCAGCACAGAGAGGTGCCCTGCCTGAAACCCCAGCTAGAGCATGGCAGGAGGACAGCAAACTGTTTCTCAGACCCACAGCCTTGGTGTCTGTCTCCCAGCTTGTTCTTCGCCAGGCTTCCCTTCTGGGAGTCGCTCTGCAATTTGTGTGAACTGCTTTTGTCAGCTGTCTCAGGAAAAGCTCACAGAGGACAGCCTCACGTCCTTGAGGGAGAGCAGCAGATCCTACCCCCCCTCTCTGCGTCACAGAGGCATTCCCTATGAAGCCTTCTGCTAGCCGGACCCAGGTAGACAGCTACAGGAGTGTACAGCTAGAGCAGCTTCCTCTGCAATGCCCTCTTGGTCATCTTTTACCTTGCTGACCCAGGTTAGTGAAATGGCTCTTGGTCCCAGGAGAGTCCTATAACACCTAATCCCTGGAACAGTAGAGCCCTCCGCATCCTCCTTTCTTCACAACCTTTCATGGTTCAGCATCACTCTGAGAAGATAGCAAAGTCTTTTATCCCACTGTTTTCTCTTTCCTACCATTGGCTTCCAGTGAAGAGGCGCTCTAAAGTCCCACTTTACTGATCCTGAGCAGTAGTCCTCTCTCCAGCTCAAGACATGTCAACTTCTTCCTGTCCCAAAGCCCCCATCGCTGCCTGACAAGCTTTGCAACCCCTCATGCCCTTTGGTTGCTATGTATTATGTGTAGAACTGTGTCCCTTGTACTGGCCAGCTTTTGCACAGCTCAGACCAGATCCCTGACAGGAACATCAGGAAGGATTCATCTTGTCTTATGGTTTTAAATATTTTATTTATTATTTTTATTTTATCTGTATGGGTGTATTGCCTGCATGTAAGTAAGTGCACCCGTTTAGTGCAATGCCTGTAGAGGTCAGAAGAAGGGATTGGATCCCCTGGAACTGGAGTTATGGATGGTTGTTAGCTCCATGAGGGCACTGAGAACCCAGGTTCTCTGCAAGAGTAATCAGTACTCTTAATGGCTGAGCCATCTCTCCAGCCTCTTGTCTCCTGGTTTTAAATGAGGAAAGGAGGGCATGATGGAGCAGAACAGCTCACATCAAACAAAGAAGAAGCAGAGAAAGGTTGGCACTTGGACTATTCCCCTCTTTTTATTCCCTTCAGGCCCCAGAACATAAGTTGATGTTCAGAATGGGTCTTCTCTCAGTCTTTTCTGGAAACACCCTCAGGCACACCTAGAGATGTGCTTTAACCCCTTGGCAATTCTAAATCCACTCAAACTGATAATGAAGATTAACTGTCACACCCCCCAAAATAAGGTCAGACCTTAACCTTTTAGAACCTGTGAATGTGACCTTATTCCCAACAGAGTATTCATAGTTGTTACTAATATTATATGAGGTTGTGCTGAATAACACAGACACAAAAAGGAAAAGGACATAGGAAGAGGGAGGCAGAAATGATGTAACCCTAAGCCAAGAACTGCTGGATCCACCAGGGATGAGGAAGAGGCAGGAAGAAGCCTCCAGTGTTGATTTAGAAGGAAGCTGGCTCTGCTCACACCTTGTTTCACAGTCCAGCTGCTGTTGTCTAAAGCCATCCAGTCTGTATGACTTTGTGATGGCAGCTACCGGACACTCCTTACTCACATTTGTGTGTTCCCTGGACAGTCTGCTAGCCCCGAAAGGGTTCGCTCTTAGTGACTGGTTCTTACCAGTCCTGAGGGACTTCAGCCCCCATATCTATGGCTCCTTCTGGGTTGTGACTGGATGACACCTAGCTAGTTCCGCTGGCAGAATGGGAGCCTCTGTGTGTCCATGAGGTGCGCGTCACATCTAGCCAGGGTGTGGGGGCCATACGTGTCTGTGAGTGAAGACCCCTTAGTCTAAGGAGAACCTTTTAGACATACAGACTCATCTTCATTTGACTCTCTTCGTGTGTCACCAGGTCTCCAGTCAGAAGGCTGCCCTGGGTGCTTCCCCTGGGAACCCTCAAAGTGTGATTATTCAAAGTGAGTTGCTCAGCCTCTGAGACCCAGGGCAAGAGCTTGGCAGCCGGAGGACTTTCCAAGCCAGGTCTGTTCTTACTGCTCAGCATGGACATAGGCACCTACTGAGAACAGGACCAGAAATGGGTTTCACCAAGCAGAGAGCAAGGCTTTAAATAGAAAAAAAGAAAAAAACCCTGCAGCAGTGGAAGTTCCCTCACACTTAGGCATCCTCCTCAACTTCCCCTCCCTGCCTCCTATCCCGGAACCTCCCAGTCTGGTTTCCTGGCTCACAATGAGAGGTGACCCTATTTCAGACCTTCCCACATTTGTTTTCCACCCTTAGACTTCAGGCAGAGATGTGTAAGTGCTCTTACAACCATGACCGTGGCCCCTTGTTGTGTAGGCTTGGCCACTGATCGAGTCAAATGGCCTTCAGTGAGCCTCTGTGCTGGCCTGTTGACGAGGCCAGGTTCCGTGCCGGCAATTCCTTCTTGTTTAATATGTGCACTGTGAGCTGGTCTCTTTTCAAACTGAATCCTGTGTCCTCCTGTTTAGAATGATCTAAGAGAGTGGAAAAGCCCTACCTCTTAGGTGTATTGTGAGGATGAAATGAAAGGAAACACTTGCTCATTCTTTGTGCAGAGCACCTGGCCAGGTAGATGGGCTTATGGTGTCGACACGTTCAAGTCTCCCAGCTCCGTCACTTCCCTACTAACAAGTTGTTCTATGTTTCTGTGCCTCAGTTTGTCCTCTCATCAGGTGCTCTTTAGGTGTATACAGGTGGTAAATATGCTCTTGCATAGCACCTGAGGCAGGGAGAGGCACACAGCAATTCAGTGAGAGTCAGCCATTGCTAAGCAGCTCACCTATTCCTCAGAACGGTCCGAGGGGCACGGTGCCTGAGTAGTTTGAGCAGAGGCAGAGTGCTGAGACCTTGGACTCAGGTTGGTGGGATATTTAGAGGGCAAGCTCTTAGCATTTGTTCAAACTGATCCCATAAGTAAGAGGATCCCAAGCCTGCGGTTGACTGGCTTGAGGCATCCATCTTGAAATTCTTGGTTTTATTTTTGCATCAGTGTTTTATAGTTGAAATCATACCTCTGTCACCTTCTTGTCTTCCCCAGATGGGTTCCCACTAGCCCACACCTTTATTCGAGCTCACCCAACACCAGCCCACTGCTTCTACTGGGAACTGGACACAACCCTTGGGGTCAGGTGTGGTCCACATGCATCTGTTCAGGTGCAGGGCTATGTGCACATAAGAGGTCCTACATCATCCACCCTCTACCCTTCTGTGAAGGCTGTGAAGAAACATAATATCTAAGTTTTAGGTAAAAACAAAATTAAAACATAACTGGCCAAGACAAATCTCAGAAAGAAGGAAAAAGCATGTTTTCTTCTCTTTGAATAGCGTGTTCATTTGACTTGGGCCTTGCTAATTATCTAGCTGCACCTGGGAAGCGAGCTGCTCCAGTGAGAGTGAAAATGGGTCCTTCCCCCTTCAGAAAAACACAAGTGTTCCATGTACAGTACTTCAAAGCTGCTTGCTCTGACCATGGAGCATCCTACAGGCCTAGTGTACACTCTGTAGACCATAGCCCTTCTCTGACTTTTGACTTACAGGCAGAGACAAAGACTTCTGAGGAAGACTCTAAAGCCTATACAGGTAGCATTTCTGCCAACCCTTCTTCTGAGGCCACTGTGAGATCCACATTCAGAATGGCAACCAGCAGCACATTTACTCCTGGATGAGAGAGAAATTTTATTTTCCCTTCTGTTGCTATAACAGGTGCACAGGGCTCTCTTAAGAAGCCATGAGAAGTCAGCTGATGCAAATGGAAGCTTCTCTAGTTGCCCAACAAGGGTGGAAGCCAGGCGTGGAGGTCTTGCAGGTAGACTGCAAGCACAGGCTGGACGGAGCCAGGGGGATATCCTGCTGGCTCAGCTCAGCAGCTCTCTACAACCTCCTGAAGAACCCTTGAGAGAAGACTTTCAACTGTGTGAGAAGTGGGCAGATCGTGACCACACAGCAAAAACCAGGAGCCATGAAGAGAAGAACTTGGTTAGTCTCTTGTTCCTGATGAATGAACTCCCTGAGGACAGAGTATGTCACTGGAAACCATACCTAGCAACTTCAGATGCCTGACCAGTGTGAGCTTCCACTACAATGGCATACATACTGCATTCTACTGGGAGCAATGCCTGCTCTTTCAGTACCAGACACAGGAGAGCAAGTGAATGGAACATTACAGAAAGAGAAGGTTATAGGTACAGCTCACTAGAAAGGCAAGTGAAGGAGGAAGGTAGCCTGGGGTTGAGGAGGAAGGGGAGCCATTGAGTCCCAGCTTCTTGCCTCACCTTGAGCATTGTCCTTCCTTTGAGAGTTCATTGTGTTTGGAGCCAGGCCCAGCCTCATGCCCACAGTGCAGCAGCTTGGGCTTGGACCACCTCATGCTTCCCTAAAGCATCCTCTCCATCCTTTACCACCCCTGGTATAAACTGAATGCCCTGTTTGTATATTCTGTCTCCAGGGGAAGGAATTGGGGCAGAGCACAGCCAACTTTGTCTAGGAAATTTTGAGTGACTTTGCTACTTCTCAGAGAGGTCATTTGACTAATGAGTGTCACAACAGATTTCCAAAATACCACTAAACAATTTTCAAGTTCAAATTTCTAGCCTGGTATGGTGGCTCTCATTGTGAATCAAGAACTTTGGAAGCTGAGGCAGGAGGACCCTTAAGATAGTCTTCAATGGGTTTTACAAATGCATACCCTCCTGTTCTGTCACCTCAGACAGGAAAGTAGGGCCTGTCCCTCAGGTCACACAATTTCCTGGTGCTTTTTTCCCCTTCCTTTCCTTTCCCACCTTCAGATAGAGGCCATCGTGACTTGATTTCTAAGCTGGAAACATGTTTTCTCTGCCCTAGAACTTGTTAGAATCAGGGTCATTTTTATTATTTTGTGTCTGGCTTAGTGTTTCTGTCATTTTCCCAGGGAGTGTGGTTCCGCAGCTCCTCTCCTTGGATGTTTAGTATTCTAAAGGCTCCCCTGCACTGCCTACCCCTGTTCCTTATGGATGGACATTGTGGTCGTTTTCAGTGACGATGAAGAAGTGGTCATGAGCTTACAAGCACAAGTCTTTGTATGGATACATGTGTTGGGGAAATACCTCTAGGGGAAATGTTGACTTACATGCAAAGTGCAGTTTTAGCTGTGTGAGCAGCTGCTGAACCGTTTCTCCAAGGGATGGTATCTTTTCCACCCACAGGCTGCCCAAAGAGCTCCAATTGCTTCACATCCTCAACTATGCTTGTCTTTGACAGTCTTCTCGACTTGATCCCTCTCATGGACATGGCATGGGCTCTCCCTGGGGTGATAATCTCCATCTCCCCCATGGCCAATCCCTACATGTCTTTTCTTGTGTTGAGTGTGCACATCTTCCTTCTGAAAGTGCCCAAGTCTTTCCTGCAATGGGAAAGGGGCTTGCTTGTGAGTACAACAGTTTTTATGCATACTCTTGGTGCTGCAATGACTGTTTTCTTCCAGTCTATGACTAATAGTCCCAAGAAGCCTATGCAGTAAATGTTATTAACCTCCACTGTCGTTTTAGACTCACATGTATGTCCAGCCTTAAAGTTCATGCTCAAGAATCTCATGACGGAATTACCAAAAAACAAAACAAAGCAAAATCTTACAATGTTCTGTTTAAGCTACAGTTTTGTGTTGGGCTGAATTCATAGCTGTCCTGGGTTACATGTGACTCACGAACCATGAGTTAGGCATGCCTAATAGAAGGTCCAAAACTGAAGAGAATTGAAATGAAATGCCTAAGGCTCACTTCAGTGTGACTCTAAGCTTTGCACTGATGTGTGGAAAACCCTAGGGTGCTTCTTACACACATATGCACGTACACACACACACACATGTGTACACATGCACACATGTGTAAGTATGCATGCATATTTTCACACATGGACACATATGTCCAAATGCACATGCATAGATGGCTCAGATCTCCTTGGAGGTCTGGGACTGGTTCCCATGCTGGATGACTTAAATCACCCCTCTCCCCCTGTGATTAGAACATTCCAGGCCATGCAGTGATGTAGTCAGCTTCCACCTGGCTGGGCAAGTGGGATTCTCGGGAATGTGTCTCGGTACAGTGTGGAGGAGAGGCAGAATGCAGGTGTTTTTATTTTCATGAGGAAGCTGGCAGGAACACCTTGTGCCAGGAATAACAATGAGAGGCCCAGGGGAGCTTGCCACCAGCCTTGATCTGAAGCATTGTGGGAGAAAAGGAGCTATGAAGTGGGAGGGCAGGATTGGGGTGCTTCCTTCACAGCTGCTTCAAAAGAGGGCTTGTCCATGCCCCAAGGGGTTCCCTTCCCTTGTTCCTCCCCGAGCAGAGGGAGGGTCCCCGTGGCGAAGGTCAGCCATGGGAATGCTGGCTGGAACAGTGAGTGTTCTGAACCCTTGGTGTGTACCACACTTAGTAGTCCTCTTGAGTCCCAAACACTGAGTAGGTGCTTTGCACTCCGAGCTGAGTCCTTGTCAGCCCTATGAGATAGGCATGAGGTTCAGAGAGGCTGAGTAATTTGCCTAATGTCACGCATTTGTAAGAGGTTGAAGTTTGAATTGGGTTTAGCTAATTCTAAAGCCCAGTGGCTTAACCGTTACACACTACTGACTTTCTATTCAAAAATCTTGTGTCAACCAAAGGACTTTTGAAAAAGTCATATGGAAACCTACTACTGTAGAAGTGTCTTAAAACATATTATACAAGTACACATATAAAGAGTTTAAAATGAGTTACCCTATAGCATGGGGATAGGCTAGCAAATAAAAGGCCCAACCCTTTGCCAGGAATGGGCTCCCTCTTTGGAGTTATGGACCATAAAGGTCCCAAAACCCTCAAACAGTACTGGCTATTCCCATTGCTCTTGGTTACCTGCCAGAACTTGACAGTAAAACCATATTGCTGAAGACACCCTACACATGAGTCATATATAACAAACATGTAGAAATCAAGCTGGTACTGACCTCAAAGCTTCATCTCTACTGGATAGCTTTCACAGTTTTGGACGGTGCTAAACATGTTACCAAAAGGGCAAAGCAATCATCAACTTCTCTGAGATGTGAACCCTGCAAGCTGCAGTAACCACTAGCCTGGCAAGATATGCCCACTGGTATGCACAAATGTTATGGGAGTGCCAACCTCCCTCTGATGGGATTTAAGGCCCACGTCACAAGATGGACCCCATATCTGGCAGTGTTATCAGGGCCAAGGCCTGTGGCTAGACAGGCCATAGGCTACAGGGGACACCCTACTGCAATGATTCTGCTAAATGGACATAGTGAAGTGTTGAACTGACTCTTAATGACTTATTGTTATACCCATAGATTAATGAGCCTCTCATGTCTCACCAGAGAAGTTTCTTCTTGCAGTAGATGGCAATTTACAGAGAGACCAAAAAGTCATCAACATGGAGAAAATAAGAAATTTTACATTTTTCAGCCCAAAATGGGACACCAGTATCACACTGTCTACTCCCAAGGCTCAGGGATCACTGGGGAAGAGGAGGTGGAAAGATTGTAAGAACAGAGATGGTGGATGAATACAATGAAACCATGTTTTCCAGATACAACAGGGCAGTTGTACATATGAACAGCGCTAGTGACATCAGTCACAAGACCTGCGCAAGCTCAAGTCAGACAACGTTCCAGCATGGAGGGCAGAGGTGGGCAAGAAGCTCCAGTCCTAGCTGAGGAACTATCGGCAACTAATGGCTGCTGGGAGAGGAAGAGTCAGTTTTCTTAAAGGCTGATGCTGGGGAGGTTGATCGGCCTCCAGGAGACGGACCATTGTGTTTTGGGAACACAAATAAGATTTCATAGGTGTTGAAAGTAATGGAAGACATGAAGTGGGGTGGGGTTGGAGCTAAGGGAGGGGTCTGAAAATGATCAAAATACAATGTATGAAATTCTCAAGGAATCAACAGAAATATTATCTTAAAAATCTGTGTTAATTCTGCACTGTGTTAATTCTGCACTGTGTTAATTCTGCACTGTAGCATGCCTGACAGGAGTTGCCTCTGTCTGGCTTCCATTGGGTCAAATCGTAACACTCCACAAGAAATGTCTGCATCCCAGGAAACATGACTGTGACCTCAATTGCAAGGACTTTTATAGATGTAATTAAGGCTTTTGAGATGATAATGTCCTGGCTTGTCATGGCACTAATCCCGGAGCATTTCTCTTTACCAAAGGTAGCAGAGGAGAGAGAGAGAGTGAGAGCTAGAGCGAGAGAGAGAGAGAGAGAGAGAGACAGAGACAGAGAGAGAGGCAAGAACAGAAGGTCAGAGGTTGAAGCTATGTCGCCACAATCCCAGGAGTGCTCGGGGCCTTCCTGGAGCTGAGAGAGTCAGAGACAGGAGGAGGATATGCAAGGGCAGAAACTATCCCACCTAGTACTTCTCTAGCAGTCACTTGTCCCTGGCTTGCAGCTGATGGTGCATAGAGCACCGAGCATTCATTAAGAGCTGATGCTTGCTGTGCACCAACTGTCAGTAGCCAGACTAGATTCCTCACTCCTAGTACATCATCAAGAATCTTTGAACCCTCCCATAGATGCTGCCTGCAATGGTGCTTTTACCTCCACCTGGCAAAGGAGGACACAGAGCTCGTCCTAAGGCCCTGGCTCTCAGACTAGCTATATCAGTCCCTTGGAAGCCACTGCTGGCCCTGAGTGTGTTTTCAGGTTGTATAGCTTCCAGGTGGGGCTTGAGAACGAGTGTTTCCAACAAGTTCCCAGGTGAGAGGCTGATACTGCCTGTTTGTGGACCAGGCCTTGAGTGTTATACATGGTTGCAACAGACAGACCCTAGAGTCTCAGTGGGTTAATATATCAACTACTTTTCATTCACCACATTATCGTCCTTTGGAGGCTGGGCAGCCCCATCCTACACCCCATCTTTTAAGTGTATAGACTCCCAGTGTCACCATGAGAGGTCAAAGGGGGGGGTCACAGGGTCATGGGATACTTTACAGAGTTGAGACTGGAAGTGATGCTCCTGCCTTTGTTTCATTCCATTGACCTAAACTTAATCACAGAACCCAAACCCACTTCCCAAAAGACTGGGAGTTGTAGTCTTTGCAGAAAGATGTGTTGTGATGGGTATGCATGTGGCCAGGGCGAACTGGGCTGCTCCTAGGTGCGTCCCTTCATTCATCCTTTGCCTCTTTGCTGGTCAAGGGGATTTACGAGTCTTTTCATACAGGGCAGAGTGGAGGTACTTCTCTGTGTGTGTGAAATTGAGAAGAGTATAAAAGAGACAGCTTGGATCCTTCGGCCTGCCCTCTTAGAGTGCAGGTGCTATACGTAGGAGCTGCCAGACACTTTGAAAGTTGTGTGCTGGGGATTCCTGTGCAAGTTTTGTCCTTACCAATGACAAAACTTCATCAATGCAGGGCCACTGTATCTAAACCTTAGGAGAGCTCAGACTTCAAGTCACAAACAAACTCTGATTAGAAAATACTCTTTCCATGCACTCTTGCTGATCCAGACTGCTCCTGTCCAGCTGCCTCAAACATCTGCCTTCTATCTGTTATGTTTCTGTAGAAGCTGAGACATGGTTCTGCTCACCAGCTCCCTGATGCCTTCACAGGCACTGACCTCAGTTCCCTGCTCCATCATTCAGGGCTAGAGGTAGCTACCTGTCCCTCTGTCTCTGCCCATGGTCCAGCACTTGCCACGGCCAATGCAGATGCTGAGGCCTCCGCCAATGCCTATTTCCTTATAGACTGTGTCACATTCAAGAGCTCAGACTACATGGCCTCTTTCACTGACCTCTTTCTTTCCTCTTAAACTGAGTTCAGAGCCTTCCTGTCACTGGTGTGTCACCTCTCAAACCACAAATGAGGAGAGGCAGATTCTGGTTCTGTCACTTGTAGACACTGTGATTCTGGGACTAATTCATTATGTCTCATTTTTCTCATCTGTAAAGTGAAGCTCATAAGGGTGTGTATATTCGATGAAAGAATGCATGCACCCAAAGTCTTTGAACAAGTCCAAGTGCATAGGAAACATTCAGGAACAGCCAACTATCGTGATATTGTCCCCATTGATTTCTTACTAAGATGCCTTAGCACACAACAGACATAACACGTCACTTACCTGCTGACAAGTGTGTTGGTCTCGGAGGCCACTTTGTTCCTCCCTTTGGTGTTCTTTCTGCTCAGAAGCCCCTCCACGGTCACTGTGTCAGTTCCTGTGCCAGGTTACTTCTGCCTGAGTTCCTGTCTTGGCTTCCCTCCATGATGTAGTGTAACCTATACACACCAACCCTTTCCTCCCTCAAGCTGCTTTGGCCAGTACTTTATCATAACAGCAAAAAAATAACTAGAGCACGGATCCTCTGAGCTGTTGGCTCTTTATAAAATAGAGGAACTGCACATGATTGTATAGACATGTTGCTTTTGTTTCTGATACAGTTTAGAAAAGGCTGTTCCCATATCCCAGTTTTCACTCCTTCCTGTCAATTGTGTTTAAGCCATGCATGCTTTCTGAGCAGCACCTTCTCCTCTCCTGCAATGTAAAAATAATAGCAGAAGTCTTAATATGTGGCAGAAGCTCTGTTCAGCATTTTCACACCCATTGTCTCATTCGTTTGTCATGATCAGCCCACAAGGACCGTCGTTAGCTCCATTTACTGGTGGAGAATTTGTAGCTATAAGATGTCAATTTTGCCAGGCCTAGCAGCTTTAATCCCAGCACTTTGGAGGCAGAAGCAGGCAGATCTCTGTGAGATCGAGGCCAGCCTGGTCTATATAGTAAGTTCCAGTCCAGCTGGGGCAACAGGAAGACCCTGGCTTAGAGCACCAAGCAAGAACAACAACAAAACCCCCCAAATCAACATCTCAGTTTCATCCAGCCGGGAAGCATCTTCTTGTTATGTCGAGTCTGCCTGCCACTTTCTCGCCTGTGTACTAACTTCTGCACTCTTTCTTGGGGGAATTCGGCAGATAGTTTTGTCTGCATTGCGCATTGTGTGCCCTGTGCTTCTGTGCTTGTAGCTCATGGTTTCTTGTCATAAATAAGAGCATTAGAATCTGGGCTTAAATGCTAATTTATTTGTAGTTTGTCCATTTGTGTTTTCTTTTATCTTTCCAGACCCTCTAGGGGTCCGTTCTCTGTAACACTATTGGAGCAGATATAACCAAGAAATCAATGTCGTGCTTAGATATACTTAGGCCCTGTAACGTGGTCAGAGATGTCAGAGCCAGGGGAAGGGAAAATACTTAGAAGTATAGTGACCTCAAAAATAAGGGGCGAATTAAAACCCCACAAAGCCTCACTCAACAGATAAGAAATTTTCAGCTGAGGCCTGTGACATAATCAGAGAATGTAAAGGTTTGATGTCAGGCATGGCAGGGGCATTGCATCATGAGGCCCTTCAGGAATATTCAATCAGCAGCTGCCTAGGCAGCAGTGCCACCATCTTACCTTTCTCTCTGAGCATCGGGAGCTCAGCAGCTGCAGAAGTGGGATGGGATGGACAGTGCATCCAGGCTTCTGTTGTTGCTGCAGTTACTATTATGGCTCTTATGAGAGTCTGACACAAGGAGTGAACGTGTCATTTCTAAGCATAGTGGTTGATTCATGGAACAGTCTAGAGCGGTGTCTAAATGTGTGTATAAGACACACACATATAGCTGCAATTTATTGGTTTGGTACCTTCTGTCTGTCAGGTGTTGCTCTAGGTGAGGGGCTGTGGGCTCTGCCAGAAACAAAATGTGCCTAAGGCCTATATTCAGGCAGCTCATGACCTGCAGGGACCAGGGATGGAGAAAGCTCTTGGTTTGGACTTCATATCTTCTCCTGAGGCTCTGCCTCTTCCCTAAATCTTTCTTCCTCTTCCGTGGTGTGGAGTGCAGGAGTGTTTCTTATCCAGGGAAGTTTTTGCTCTTGTGTGGAGACTTTTCTGTCAAAACTTGGTAGTTGGAGAGTGAAGAGAGGGGGAGGGGAGAGGGGAGGAGAGAGAGGGAGAGAGGGAGGGAGGGAGGGAGAGAGTTTGTGTGCATGTGTATATGTATACATGGTCACAGCTAATATTATAGGCTGGATATCGAAAATCTGAAAGTCTGAAATCCAAAATGCTTTAAAAATTGAAGCCTATTTTTCCTTCTCCTGCGACCTTGCTCATATGAGCATATAGCAATGATGTCACAGGATGCACAAGACCCATGTAAACTCAAGCACACAAAAACCCAGCATAGAACTGTAGAAATGGGCAGCAGGCCCCAATCTTAGCCAAAGAACTATTGGCAGCTAATTACAATTGGGTGAGGAAGAGTTGATCTTTTTAAAGGGAGTGACTCTGGATGGGCTGACTAGACCTCAGTGGATGAACTTGCACTGAGAGATGTTTGGGGACACTAATTTTACTTGGTAGACCTTAACATAAATGACAGAACTCATGAAATTCAGTGGGGGAGGGTCAATGGGAGGGTGCCATTGGGGAAGGGGGTATAAAGATGATTAAGATGTTGTGTATTAAATACACAAAAATCAATAAAAATATATAAAAAGAAACTTCTTTTAAAAAATACTTTATTTTTTCCATTTTATTTTTTTTAGCTCAGCAAGGCAGATTTTACTTTTGCAAAAGGGTGACCTGCATGACCAGTTAGATCCAGCAAGTCCACACAAGACCCAGAGGCTTGGGGGACTTTTATCCCTAATGCAAGAAAACAGTGTCTTTCCCCCATTGGCTGGGGTCTGACCACACAGTCTTTCCCAGTTGGCTGGTTTAAAAGAATCAATGTGAAGGGAGAAGAACCCCACTTCCCCTGGAACTGGAGTTATGGACGGTTGTTAGCTGCCATGTGGGTGCTGGGAATTGAACCTGGGTCCTCTGCAAGACCAGTCAGTGCTCTTGACTGCTGAACCAACTCTCTAGCTCCTAAAATTTGAAACATTGGAAAGCTGACATGATACAAGTGGAAGATTCCCCTCACCATGAAACTCTCTTTGTGAACAAAATATTTGATATGTTTCATAAAGTTAACTTCAAGTTATGTATATAAGATGAATATGAAATATATATACATATATATAATACATGAATGTATTTACTGTTCAGACTTGCATCTCTCCAAATATTTCATTATGTATATTTCATTAAAATATTCTCAATTCAAAAACCAGTTTGCATTCCAAAACATTTATGATGCCAAGTATTTTGAGTAAAGGATACTCAGCCTGTGGTAAGTAGAGCCTGGAATGCTACCAAACATCTTACCTTGTACACAAGGTAACTGGACAGAAAACGGTCTGGCCTAAAATGTCTGATGGAAAGAAAAGTGGCTGTTTAGGTAGTGATTATGTTTGCCAACATCTCTTGCAGCTAGTTGTGGTCATGTGACTGGTTCTCACCAATAGGCTGCAAACAGGAGGTCTCTGTTAATGTTGTGCAAGAGGCAGGTTGAAGAGAAAACAAAGTCCCAGGTTACAATGGATCCTCCAGGAACCATAAATCCTCATGTGGAAGAGAGCTATCTCCCACAGAGGCACACATCTTGTACTGTCCTGTGAATAAGAAAGAAAATGATGTGGTGCCTTATGCATTGGGGATTCCTCAACTACAACAATTTAATGAACCCCAGTTGCTATCCTTTCTATGACTTGTTAATAATTCTTCAATTATTAGAATAACCAGCATTTGTCAGGCACACACCATGAGCCAAACATTAAGCTCTGTGAACAGGAGATCTCATTTTATCTTCCTAGGCCTACTATAATTATCCTTGTTTCACAGATAAGAAACAGATGCTCCAAGACATACACAACACATATCCGTACTATTTGCCTGTTTTATTCCAGAGTCCAGTCTTAACCACTGGAATGAGTTCCTTCTCTGTCCTTAGCGCCCTCCTGTGGGTCATTGTGCCTACTCCTTCTTTAGTCCCTTTACTGTCATTTTGGACTTTCCAGATTGAACGGCTTTTAAAATCTGAACATGTTTCCCTAGCGAACACTCCTTAGAGGATTCTCATGTGTAAAAGAGAAATGTAGTGTTTGTAATACTAAAAAAAAACAGAGAGAGAAAGAGAGAGAGCGAGAGAGAGATGTACTTCCTACCTTCCTGCAGTGCCACTCCCTTGCCCATGGAACACAAACTCCCTGGCAGAGCAGAATTGATAGTATCACAGCTCAGCCCACCCTTCTACTGCCCTCTTTGTTCTTCTCGCTTTCTCCACTTGTTCCCTGGGCCTGGTGCAGGTTCAGCCAAAGGAAGGAATTATTCTTTTCCTCAATGTGCTCCTACTTTGCAGAGGGAATCGCAGTTAGCACATCAAGCTTCCCCGTGGACTGTCAAGAGTTCAGGACAGGGTTGCTTGACCATCTCCTGGGAACACTGTTGAAGGATTCTTGCATGGGGTGGGAGCTTCATTCCAGCCCTATAGCACTGTAGTTCCTCAAAACACATAATTGCATACTGTAAGGTAAACCCAGTTTTTGAACTGTGTTCAGCTCTCAAATTGTATTTGTTTTATGAAAGATTATATTGACTTTGGAAAGTAATTTGGCAATATTACACTATAGTAACTTTACTCCTAATTGCACTCCCTAGAGAACTCTCATGTACAAAGGAGAAATGCACTGTTTGTAACACTACAAAGAAGACATGCTGCGTTAAATGTCCATCCACAGGAATGGGGGATAAAGGAAGATGAAATAGCTCTGCATGTAAATACAGCAGCATCTCAAAAAAAACAAAAAAACTGGTAGAAGGAAAAGCAGCCTGAGGAAGGAGAGCTACAACATGCATCATAAATAGTGTTACACACTGTGCCTGTCAGGTTCCCAGTGGGAAGTAGAAGGCACACACAAGCAGAATTTTAGAAAGAAGGAAAGAAAGGGCTCTACTGCTAGGCATGGCAGAGGTGGTGGGTGATCTAGTGTTACAAATTCCTGCAGTCCTATTGTGTACCCACCTTTGAAATTCCTTTTGTCTAGGGAGGGGAAATGTTTTCTCATTTCCTTTTAATCTGACTTGTCCCTATGCCTTGCTCTGAGCAATAGATTGTGGCAAATGTGATCCAAGCTGGGTGCTAAAGACGTTGCAATTCCTGCTCTCATTCTCTGGGACGCTTCTGATGTCATGTGATGAAGCCTACACCAGCCCGCTGGAGGACGACCTTCAAAGAGAAAGATGTACCCAGCACCAGCCAGCACCAGGGACACAGGTGTACTGCACATGTTGGAATGAGTCCAATCAGTATCACTTTGAGTACAACTGGAAGCTGAGTCAAGCTCAAATAACCAACTCACAGAATTTGAACAAATAACTGGTTATTGCTTTTAGCCATTGAATTTTGAGGTGATTTGAGGCGATTTGATCTCCCAGCATCCCTTCACTCTCTTGTTTGAGCCCTACCAGAACCAGAAAACAAAGGAGCCTTGGAGGTGTCATTCATTGGAGACAGATTCTTGTGGCAGAGAGACGGATCTGGGAAGGGATGGGGAACCATCGGAGGAGAACAACCAGAGCTTGGATTGTTCCTGAGCAACAGACAGTGTGAGCAGGAAAAAGAGTAGGAAACCTCAGATCAGGTTCAGACTCACCTCTGAGAAAAACAGATTTCTACCTTAAATAGGTTAGCAGGCACATGAGTATTCATTGTTTTCTCATACACATCTGAAATGAGTCACATTTGAGAAGGTCAGTCACCACTGAGTCACAAAATGGGTGGCCTTCAAAAGTCAAGTTACCTCTCCAAGCCTCAGTTTTTCTACCAAATGAAGTAGTGACAGTCTTCGCATTGGGGGCAACGTAGGTGTGGGGACAAGACTGTAGAAATGTCAACACAGTGTGGGCCACCTGAGTGAATTTTAAGGGGAGGGGAGAGAGAGAGAGAGAGAGAGAGAGAGAGAGAGAGAGAGAGAGAGAGAAGAGGGGGGGAGAGAGAGAGAGAGAGAGAGAGAGAGAGAGAGAGAGAGAGAGAGAGAGAGAGAAAGAGAGAGAGAGAGAGAGGAGAAAGAGAGAGAGAGATGCACAGTGGTGGCAAATAGGATTGTTTCCTGTTTCCATGCAGAGCAAGAGCAGTCTTAATGCTCAGGTACACACATGTGCACATACATACATAGCTGACCAGGGACGTGGGGACCCATGAAGAAGTCAACCTTCCTGCTTTTACTTGCCATTTTCCCCATGAGCCTGCCTTCACTCAACACAGCATATAGCATTTTCCTACCTGGAATCAGAATATAGACATAAGAAGGGGTTGAAGGCAGGCAGAGTCTGACTCCCGCTGTAACATACATTACTTACACGACAGCTCTTGCAACCCCAGTTTTTGCATCAGAGCAAGGGAATAGCTCTGGTCCCATCCCTGGCCAAGCTATTAAGACTGAATGAAATACTGCAAGTGAATCACTTAGCACTGGGTCTGGCACACAGCAGGTGCTAAATAAATGCTCACTGCTGGCATGCTGTGGGAGGAGTGCAGGAGACTGATTTTCAGATAAAGTGAGTGTTCCCTTTTGGATGGAAACTTCTGCTGGAGAGAGAGAGACTCACATCTACCTGCTGGAGAGCCAAGTAGATGATAGACGATAGCCTCCAAAGAACTTCATGAAATGCTTCTCCTCCTGACAACTTACAACAGAGAGTGGGGTTAGCATGGAGTCACAATGAAGCTTGTCTTCAGGCTTCGTGGAAAGGGTGCGATTTGGAAGCAAACCTGAACTGAATTTCCTGGTACTGCCACTTAGGAACTGTGTGATCTTGGACAACTATCTTAAACTCTGTGAACCTATCTGTGTGCTAGGGATTATCTCATAGCGTTCCTCAGAAACCCAGTAATCTATTATATGTAATTCAGGGCTCTGAACTCACTTGCCTTGTAGGCCAAGCTAGAAGTCCTGGTGAAGACAGTGAGGAGAAGGAACTATAGAACTAAAGGGTACATACACACCGCTTAAAAGGTGTTTAATTAAAACAAATTTCTAGATAGCCATTTTGTTTAAATGACATCTGCTTGTGGAGGTGCCTGGGATATTGACTAATCCTATCCTGGTACAGAGGAAGAAGAGAATCAATGCTACAGCCAAGGCAGACATTCCACACTTCATATGCCTCAGTTTCCTCATCTGTACAATGGGGATAATATTTGCAGTTTGTTAATCCTATCAGGTTTATTGAATTGAGCAACGCTTAGGACACTAGTAGAGTCAATGTGGGCATGTCTGTGAACATGTTTCCGGATATTTTGAGATCATGAAGTCTCTGACTGGGTCAATCGTTTATTTAGTCCATAGATGGACTCAAAATTTGAAAAGATGATTGGTAAGTGAAAGAACTTTGGAAAGTCGGGCCTAACTGGAGGAGGTGGGTGACTATGGGACATGTTTTTGAGAGTATTTTGGCCCTGATCCTGTTGGTATTTTCTACTTACTGGTTTCTAGGAGATGACTGTATTTCAAAATTCTATCATGCCCGAGCATCATGAAACTCCTACCTCACCACAGGCCTGTGAGCAATGGAGCTGGTTGAACATGTACTGAGACCTCCAGAACCATGAGCAGAAATGCTGTCCCTCCCTTAAACTTTGCTCACAGCGAGGAAAACATCAGATCTGTCTCATGTGTTTTCAGGAGCAACCCAATGATAAAGGCTGTGAAAGACAAAAGTTTACACATGCAAAGTCTATTATAAAGCTTTTCAAGGGCTAAATAATATTGATATTTTATAATGGCAGATGTTATCTTACCTAAAAAACATATCTGTCCTTTTAGGTCTATTGCAGAGTTCAGACAAATCTTAGTTTCTGAGTGCAACAGAAAGCAGTGAGTGGGCCGGTGTAGAGGGAACCTGCTCTACTTGTGACTTGTGACTTCTTTTTACCCCCCCCCCCCATTTTTTACATATCCATCTATCTATCTATCTACCTATCTATCTATCTATCTATCTATGTATCTATCTATCTATTTATCTATCTATGTATCTATCTATCATCTATCTATCTATGATATGCAAATAAAACATTTATTGATAATATATAAGTTTATTTGAAAACAATTCTTTGGTATATATGTAATCTTATTTTTAAAAACAAAACGATTACGTACTAATCAGATGAATGTTCTTTAATTTTTACACAAAGAATTAAATATCAGCTGTGAGGATGATCTGGCTGAAGCATCTACCATCCCATTGATTTTTAGGTTTGATTTGGCTGATCTGGCTTCCTGGATGGGTGTCCCCTTCCTTCCTCACCACAGCATGTGCATCCCTCTCAAAGCTGAGCACTCAGCCCAAGAGGATGACGTCCCAAGCAGAGGAGGGTCCCTCGAGAGTGTGTGGATAGCTGTGTTCCTTTGATAAAACCTGCAATAAACCCAATTAAATCTTGGATGTATGCTTGCTACTGCAGGACACAGAGCATGTTCAGTGTTTTTTGAAGTTGATAGATGTTTTGATTTTATAATTATCAATGCTCATATTAGCACTTCACATAAATACATAGTACAAAATGGCATAAATACATTTAGGGCCATTTCAGAAATTGCTGGAAATTCTGTTCTAATACCAAGTGAAAATTCACTCAAAGA
This sequence comes from Nannospalax galili, assembly GCF_000622305.1. Taxonomy (NCBI): domain Eukaryota; kingdom Metazoa; phylum Chordata; class Mammalia; order Rodentia; family Spalacidae; genus Nannospalax; species Nannospalax galili. The sequence continues at coordinate 4,291,873 of NW_008348568.1, forward strand.
TTTTTTTATGAAACTTAACTCACCAAGAATAAATAAATAAAAGTCTAACACAACACAATCCAAAGATATATTAATTTAGAAAATGAATGGTAGGAAAGTAGTAAAAGTCATTGTTTTCTATAATTAAACTATATTTAAAATAACTATAATTAAACTATGTTCCTATAAGAGCAGAACAATTGGTAAGTTCTGTGGAAAACATGGCAATTCATAATACACAGTAGTCTTGAATCTGAGCTGATAGTCTCAGGCAGTATTTCTTGGTGTTGCTTGGCATGTGAGCATGCTCAGTGCAAAGTACTCATAGTGTGTGTTCAGAACCAAGGCTACAGTAAAGTCACATAATGCAACATGGACCAATGGCTAGAAGCATCTCAGAGTTTGAATTAACTTCTGTTCTTTGTGCATTCAGAAACCTTTTACTATTGCTAACATCTCTACAACCCCCACATTCAATTACTTCCCAGGCCCACTCAGATTTGTGACTTGAAGTTTAAGAAGCTGGGTTCTAGTGAGACAAAGTCTTCTCTACCATTATGGCGAGGCTCCTGTGCTAGTTTAAAGCAGATCACAAATTCTTTGGCAGAATGTGGGAACTGATCCCCTCACTGCACCCCCATGTTTATGGTGTTACAAATAGAATGAGGGCAGAATGATGTTGAGTGAATTCTGAAGTCAAAGTCAGAATTTGGACCAGTTAGTCTATGGGAAGTCAGTGCCCATCTTGTAAGGACACTCAAGCAGCTTCCTGGAAAGGCTCATGTGGGTGGAAACTGGAGCTCCGGAGGACAGCCACCATGAGTTGAGGCTTTCCGCCAACAGTCAGGGGAGGTAATCTTGGACATAGCTCCTGGAGCACCAGCCTCGAGACAGCTGATATCTTTGTTTTCAATTTTAAAATATTTCATTTATTTGTATTTTACATATCTGAGTGTATTGTCTGCATGTATGTATGTGCATTACGTATATGCAATGCCCACCAAGGCCGGAAGAGAGTGCTGGATCCCCTGGAACTGAAGTTCGAGAAGGTTGTTAGTTGTGCTGTGGGTGCTGGGAACTGAACCTAGGTCTTCTGCAAGAATAGCATGTGCTCTTCACCACTGAACCATTGCTCCAGCCCCTCCAGCTGACATCTTGACCACAGCCTTATGAACACCCAGAACCAGAAGCTAGAGAAGCTCACCCAAATTCTGACCAAAACTGATGCTTCCTATTTCAAGCCCCTAGGTTTTGGAGTAATTTATTATGCTAGAAGTGTTAACTCCTACACTAAATTTCTCTTCTGTTTGTAGGATATATTCCAAGATATCACCTGTGATACCTGAAACCACAGATGGCACCAAACTCTCTACTGCATTTCCCCTATGCACACATGTCTATGAAGATGTACTTTTTCCTTTCCATATTGCCAGGAATTCAAAGCAAGTGCTTTCCAGTGCCTCTGTGTTAGATCAGAATTGCCAGCACCATGCCCTTGTGCTTTGAGGCTATTACTAAGTGAAATAAAGATTACTTGGATGCAGGTTTCTCAAGGACAGTTTGTTTGATAACAGATGGCTACATTCTGAACGGGTGAATAGTGCATACAGCACAGATACACTGGATAACAGATGATTCACACCCGGAGTTTCTTTGCACTACCAAGAATGGCATAGAATTTAGAACAAGAAATTTTCCCTTCTGGAATTTTCCACAATCATTTTGAACTGTAACCAACTGCAGGTAATTGAAATTCCAAAAAGAGAAATTGGGGATCATGCAGCTCTGTATACCACCAGAAATGGCGAGAAAAAGAAAAGAGTCTTATTCAGGCTTGTTAGGCACCTAATCCTTCGTCACATTCTTACATAGACTCCATGCATATACTTTAAGTCTTATAACCACCCATGAGAGCATGAGGAAATTAATTCTCATTCCAAGACAGAAAGGTCAGTGGCTGAGTAGCTTTGCTGGCCTCATACTTGGCCCAGGGGTTGCTGAGTTTCAGACTCAAGTCTGTCTACCTCTAGCACCTGTGTCCGGATGAAAGCCCATTCCTGGAATCACAGCAGATATGCAAGCTTTGCCCTAGTCTCTCTGAGTCTCTCTCTCTCTCTCTCTCTCTCTCTCTCTCTCTCTCTCCTTTGCAGTTGGAATGCAGTGGGGGAGGGGACGGTTCAGATTAAATGATTCCCGCAAAGTATCTGTCTACAACTAATGTTTAAGATAAAACACTGTGTCTATGGCTGCCTTAAAAAAAAAAAAAAAGCCTCCACAGCACCTGGCCAAGGTGGGAGGCTCAGAATCTGTGAAGATTGATATGAGTGTTTTTCAAATTTAGCTGTCAAACCAGGGCAATCATCCTACCTCCTGCCTGGAAAGTGGTTTACAGTTTTCCTCTTTGGTGGCATCCTAAGGCACATATACACTTCTGTTTCCATGGAGAACCCACTCCTCTCTACCTCCTGTCTTTCTTCCTCTCTCCCTTCTCCCCTTCATTGCTTTCTCCCTCTTCCCTCCTTCCTTCTTTCCTTTCTCCTTTCCATTTTTTCTCTCTATTTCTCTTGACGATTTTGCTGCTTCTTTCCACATACTCTCCACTGTCCCTCACTTCTTTCCCTGCACCCTGAGCATCTTCTCTAGGTCAGGTCCTCTTGTATGTGCTAAGGACATAAATGATACAAAAACCATCTCTGCCCAAGAGAAACTTCCAGGCTGTTTAGGGGAGATAAGTCAAACCAATGCCCCAGGGCTCTTGGCATACAGAGAGGAAGGCTTTACTTTGGGAACCCTGAGTTCATTGGAGTGGACTTTGCTATAAAAACTTCTATTTTTCAAAGGGTGGTACTTTAGGGAGGAAACAGAGCCTTCTTCTCCTTCCTGTAGGATTATAAGAGGTCCTCTAGCTCTTTGTAAAATAATACTAGGCTATGTATTAATTTTGCAGCTTTGTTCTAGAATGACACAGAAAGTTGACAGAATGACAAATGATATAGGGAAGGAGGTCAGAAGATGGACTCCCTCTACCCTCTGTTACATTGTAATTTAGTCCTTGCATGGAGAAAGGCTGGTGAGCAGAGACAGACAAATGACAAACATCACTGATTACCTCTCTTTCACTTAATCTTCCTCCACAATACTAGGCTTAACCCCATTTTATAGTCAAGGAGACTTGAGACTTGAGTTAATCAACTTGCTCGAGCAAAGACTGGTTTTTGTTTTGTTTTAAGAAATTATCTCCCTACGTAGGTCAGGTTAGCCTCAAACTTGTGATTCCCCCTACCTCAGCCTCCTGATTATGGGGATATGCCATCATGCCTGACTTTGTCCCCAAGTCTACCATCTTTCCTGTCTTTCCTATAAACATGACAGCAATAAGAATCATCTATAGCACTACAACGAGGGGGCTTCTCGTCAAGAATCATAGACTTGGACTATAATACAAGGTCACTATTGTTCCAGCAAAGAGGAAAACCCCAATGCTCACCCCATCTGAAAACGTTGCATGCTTTGGCAAGGTGGCTTTTAATGCGCATTGTCCTTCACATCAGCGCTGCAGGCTCTGTCTTTGGGAGAGCCAAGATGCTGCTCATTTGCATTCTGCTTTACATTCATTTACATTCTCTCTCCTATGCAAAATCAAATGCAACTAATTAGTGCAACCTTGTTACTGAGAAGCAGGCCCAGCGTTCTGTGCCAGGGCAGATGGAGCCCAGAACAGGGAATGAAACAAACCAAAGCCAGTCACATCCTGGGTTGGAAATGCTGGGAGACTTGAGAGGGAAGCACAGGCCCCGAATGAAAAGTGGGAAGTGAGTAGGATCACATTCACATATTGTCCCTTTGTGTTAGCTACTGGGGAAGGAGAAAGTGGGGAGAGGAGGAAGACAGGAGAGAGAGAGAGAGAGAGAGAGAGAGAGAGAGAAAGCGCTTTGCCCCAGGCAGGATTTCTTGGGAGAAACAGTACAGGATTTAGATCCCAAAGACTTCAAAACAGATATATTTGGAGTTTGGTTTGTTACAAGCTGTGGGACATCACACTCTGGGGATTGTGGGGGATGAAATGGGCAAAAAAAGATGGCAATGTACTTGGCGATGCTAAAATACAGTACATAGATGGGAGCTCTAGGCTGTTAAATTGGAGATCAGCACAAACCCCAGTTGGGAATGGAGGTTCTCAGTATCCTTCCAGGGTCCAGCCCTTGTATGTGATAGGATTCCATGTATAATAAACATATATATACACACATATATATGTATATGTATATATGTATATATGTATGTGTATATGCACCCTCCAAACACAGAAATGCATTTAATATTTAATAAATCCCTAAAATGGAAGAAACATATGCTAAGCACTCCACAATTACTGTTCTACTGAATGATGCCCAGGATCACTCTAAGGACCACTTATCATTAGAACCCTACCTCACAGGTGCTGCTAAGGCAGAACATGCTTCTCAAGTGTACCAGAAAGCTCTTGCCAAAGAGTTCAGATCACTCTCTGTCCCTTGAAAAGTGACAGTGACATGTTCCCCTCTCCTTTTTCAAGGCTTGATGCAATATAGGGCCAGTCTGCTAACTTACTCTTTTCTCATGCAATATTTCTGTGATCATTTCAATTTGGTTGTGGCTTTAGTCTTTTGCCAACTGAGAACTTCTTTTATTCAGTTGATCATTTGGGTTGCTTTTTAAGATCCCAGCTTCATGTTCTGTTCCCCAGGATGCTCTATTCTACAAAAGGACAGCTCCAATCCATCTAGAGGATTTTTTCCATTATCATTTATAAACACTGAGTGCATCTCTTGGGACTAGGATTATATTGCTTTGCCTCCTGGGATAGAGCCTGGCTACGTGGCTTGCTCTAACCATGAAGTGTGAACAGATGCCATTGCTGGGTAGAAGAAAGCACATGGCACATCATATCTGAGGTTCCTCCTGATGAGAGGTCAGTGCTGACAACAGAATCTGCTCCCTAGTCATGCTGGGAAGGATCAAGGAGCAGCAGTTACAGGCAACTGGCAAAAGAATGAAATCTGCATTATTATAAATCTTTAAGATTGGCTACAGGATCATGACTATGTCTGTTCTGTAGGAAACACCCATCTCTACTTGATATTGTAAGATTGGCTCTTACAGAATAGCTTTTGGCTAAATATCCAAGGCTTAGTATGAAATCACTGTGGGTGTCTAGACCCTTAGCCCAATGTCATGACTGTTACCCAGACTATGTTGTTCTTCCAGCTTTTTAATGTGAAACTTAAAGAAAAATAATTTAAGTTACTGTAAAAGTAACATGTTTCGTTATAGCATTTTCATACAAATGTGCCGTATTTGGTCCTTATTCATTCCCTGTCTAGTCTCCCCTGTCCCCCTTTCCCTCTTTTGGTCCCCCTTCCACTCCATCCCCAGTTGGTCCCTTTCTACTTTTATGTCAGATGGATTCCATTACCCTCTCTTATTCCATCTCCCATAGCCTTTATATCTCTTCTTCCCCCTTGTGATCCCATGGTCCCCTATCTACTTTTATGTCTTACAAATATGTATAAACATGTGTAAATAATGCTTTAAAACCATAAGGGTAATATTGTTGCTATTGATAACAGTGAGAAGTCTGCAGGATTATCTTGTTTAATCTTGAGAAAAGCTGTGGGAGACAGGCTTGAGCCTAGGGTGAAAGTCTTATTGACAGCCATACAGCAGGCCTGAGGCAACAGACTGACCACTGGAGCCACAGGGAACACCTTGTAACATTTGCTCCCATTGGCAGATCATGAGACTGATGCCTAAAGCTTGCCATTCCCTAATCACCACCCTTGGAATCCAAAATTGCAACACTTAAATATTGCAACAGTCAGGGTCACGTGGTTTTCAGGAATCCAGGCTCTGTAGTCTGAAACCCAGCATGCTAACAAGGCATCCTACCTGCTATTCTGTGATAGGACGTTAAGTCTGTTATGCTAATAGGATGCTAAATCTGTTATGCTAATGAGGTATCCTACTTGTACCGTGATAGGTTGCTAAACTTGTTATGCTAATAAGGTATCCTACTTGCTGTGCTGTGATTGGACCACTGCCCCTATATAAGCTTGTGCCTTCCTGGATAAGGCAGACCTGTATCACTGAACCTGGTCTCCTGTGTCTGAATGCGGCTCTACTGACAGTCTCCTCACCAGCCCTGGGGTCTGGGACTGGGCAGAAGCAGCGACAACAGAAGATGGCACCCAGCAGGCAGAAGAGTGGCCCCAGCCAAGGGTGAGTGGAGGAGCAGCCTTGACTCCCGTGAGAACAAAGGAACGGCACCCGTGAGAACGGAGGAGTGGCCGCCACTGGTGTTGACTGCAAAAAGCCATGTAAGGCAGGTAGTTTAATATTCACTTTCCAGACAAACAAAAAACCCAGAAGTTCGGAACTGTTCAGTAATGCATTCACAATCACACATGGAAGGAGATGGTCAAGATTGAAGCCAAAATTCCTCTCATGCACAAACCCTAATCTCATCACTTTCTAATCATACATTTCCTCTCCAAACTGGATATTAACCAGCTGAGTCACACACCTTATTCATCAGAGATGGCTGCAAATATTTTGTCTACATATGTGAAGCAAAATACTTACAAAAAAATGAAAATAGCATTAGACCTGATAACTAAGCAGTGGAAACAACATTAGACCAATGTAGAGGCAGAGTTTCTTAGGGCCTTAGGTGCGTTTTCACCTCTGGATGCTAGGATCTGTAAAATGGACCACTTTACTTCATGCCTCATGGTCTGAAGCTCTGCCTCATGTGCTCATTCAACTCCCTCACACTGTATGAAAAATGCCTGTGGAAATGTCTTTCCCTGGGCAGAGGGACTATAGTATTTATGAGGCACTTGAAGTGTCTGTTACCCTCCAGAAATGAGGCATTCTAATTCCCTGATCTGTCTAGTATGACTTAACATTTTCCCCAGAGGGGGATGTGGAGGCCAGGACAATTTATGCTGACTAAATGGTGGTTGAGTTTCACAGTGTGACTCTCAGATTCATCAGACAATAACTGGAACACAGTCTGTATCATTTCATCTGAAATATCATTTAAAAATGTTCTTGCTTCCCGTTCCCACAACTCTTTATTGCTTACTCCACAGAGGACCTGTACTTTCCTCTCCCAAGCCAAAGCTCTGTCCTGAGCTGTGGTTGTTGGTCATTTCCTGTCTTATCCAGCCAAGTGCTCCAATTATTTTGACTGCTATGAGATGTGATCTGGGTGTCACAGTCACTGGAAGACACACTTCCTCAGTCTGGGAAAAAAGGGAGTCAAGGCACAGGAATAGCACTCAGGTTCCTGTACCCCATCACTGCTTTCTGGCTAGCATTTCATTCATATATTTAGTCATGCATGTCTGGTTTCAAACAATGTTTATTGGGTACCTATGTTGTATTAGCTACTGTTCTAGATGCTGGGATATGAAAGTACATATTTCTGACAAAAGTAAGTCCTCAGGAGCTGGAGAGATGGCTCAGCGGTTAAGAGTACTTGACGTTCTTGCAGAGGACCCGGGTTTGGTTCCTAGCACCCACATGGCAACTCACAACTGCTGGTAACTAAACTACAATTCCAAGGGATTCAGTGTCCTCTTCTGACCTCTTATGGGCACCAGGCATGCATGGTGTACATACATATATGCAGGCAAAACACTGTACAAATAAATAAATCTTCATAAAATGTTATTAAAAAGTTCTCATATTTCCTGATTTTTCTGTTCTGGTGGGAGACTTAAAATATGCTAATAAAATTTATACAAATATATTTGGTAAAATATGTGCTTTGCATGTTTCCATAGGACAGAAAAGTATGGAATCTTTCATAGTATAACCCTTTTATTAGATAATTTAATGAAATAATATCACTCTTCCAAAAACTTTCTGTCTCTGGTTATCTCGCCCTTTGATCATTAACCTTTTATTGTTATTAAAGTTTCTTAATAATCTTGGTAATCTTGAAGTTTGTTTTGTTTGATAATAGGGACATTCTAGCCTTCTTGTGCTTACTTGCATGGTGTCTCTTTTATACCTTTAATCTATTTGTATCTAATTACAAAGTATGTCTCTTGCGTATAGAATACAGTCGTTTCTTGGGTTTTGGTTGTGAGTCTGGCCCTTTATCAGCTGCACCAGCTCTCCAGTCCATTACTTGGGTTTTATTCAGATTGATTCCCTCTTTGGGTTAGAGGGTTTTGTGCAAGTATAGAGTATACTTGTTGGTTAGGTTGTAGTCAGGTCAGCTACATTGCTCCTTTCTGTTTGACTCATCATTTGATTTTCCTCCTTTCCTGCCTTCCATCTGCCAAAAACTTTTCATTACTCATCTTAGTGACTTTGTTGCTTTTCTTTAATGATTTTCTTGGCATTTTATAGGGATTATAATATACATCATCAAATTAATACTGAATGTTTTTATATCACTTTTAATTTTGAAACAGAAGACTTGGATGCAAAATTCTGTTCTTCCCATCCACTTCTTCTTCCTCTTCTACTTCCTCCCCTCCCCTCCCCTCTCTCTCCCCCCTCCTCCCTTCCCTTCCCTTCTCCTTTCCTTCTTCTTCCTCTGTTGTCTTAGAATCCAGAACCCAGTACATGCTAAATAGCCAATCTATCACCAAGTTATATCATCAGCCCAGAAATTCCTTTACGATAGATTTTCTTTTTCTTCATTATTTTTCTTTAGTGGCAATTTGAGTGTATTGTTCTAAAATTTTCTGATTTCTGTAGTTTCTATAGATCTTAGCTGTCAAGTTCATCTATGGTTTCCTGTATGGATGAGTTTATGTTCTGGCTGCTTGTAAGATTTTTAGCTTTATCTTTGGCTTTCTGCAGTCTTCTTATATTACGTTTAAGTGTGTATTTCCTTGTGCTTACTTTGCTGGGGTTTGCAAAACTTAGGGGAAACTTATGTCTTACAACTAATTGTATACACTAATTTAAGTCATTATTCATTCAAATAACATTTTTTTCTTAAAAACTTTGAGAATTTCATACATGCGTATAAGGTGTTTTGATCAAATCCACGCCCACTCCCTCCCCTCCAACGCCCCCCATATCGCCCCATCACTTTTTTCTAATAGCTTTGTGCACTCCTTCCTTTCCTGCTTTCTCTTTTTCTTTCTTTCTTTCTTTCTTTCTTTCTTTCTTTCTTTCTTTCTTTCTTTCCTTTCTTTCTTTCTTCCTTCCTTCCTTTCCTCCCTCCCTCCCTCCCTCCCTTCTTTCGGCTAAGATCACTTACCTTTGTAAAACAAAAGAGGGGGCTGGAATAACCCTAAAATATTTTATGGATTAGATAAGTGCTCCCAAATACGTTTGACATTCTTGGCCTTTGGAACAGAGTATGTTGCTAAGAGGCCCAAGGACATTGTGACCTTTAGCCAAGAAACTGGCTACTTTTCTTTGGAGTCTTTCTACCCTAACTTCCTTGCCAATTTGTACCTTCTATTCTTATCACACCATCCTTGAATAGGTTACCCAAATTGCCAATAGAGAATTGGGTCTTAGACGCTCTGGCTTCTTCCATGCTGAACAGGGACACAGGGTGAGGCTATTGAGTAACCCTTTGTCTATCTAAAAGGCTCCAAAATTGCATAACTCTTATCTCAAGGAGGAAAAAAAGTCTTTGAATCGTGAATAGGAGATGTGAAGGAGAAGTAAAGGCAAGACTACTTAGTGTTACAAGTTCTAGACAAGGAACCAGAAAAAAAGTCAGAACAGGGAAAATTTCAAATGTTCATATCGAAGTCCATTGGGGATTTCTTGATGAGAGCATCCAAAATCATCCCTCTATTGGGTTCCTCCTCATTTCCCTTTTGTTTTCTAAGGCTGGATTTGAAAGTGATGGATTCAGGATTTGTTTTCAAGCACTTTGATAGTTGTTGGAGTGGCTAGAATCAGTGTCAGTTCCCTCTCAAAGGCTTCTAGATAGGGGGAGAAAACAAATTTAGCCACCATTTTAGAGCAATTATGGATTGTCTCCTTTAACTACAGGTGGGCACTAATGTATTGCAGACCAAGATTTGAAGTCCTACATCTGAGCAGTACTCTCTGCTTAGAAACAAAATCATCAATGAGAAATAATTGTCTAAATAACTTTTTATATAGACTTAAGCCTAATGTCTGGGAAGTGTAATCCCTTGAACTCGTAAAGAAATATACTGATGACTTTACTCTTTGGTTATACTTTCCTTTTGGGTGTTTAAGACCATATAGTTGGCCCAAATAAGCCAATTTATTTTTATTCTTTGGGTCGTTGGAGGGTCTGCTCCTCAAGGGTCACAGGGGCTTAGGAGGAGCCCCTGGCTCCTTTCTTTCACTAGTTCCGTCTATGTGAAGATAAGTCAAAGGTCCTGCTCAATCATGGTTGGCTTCACTTGGAAGCATGGAGGAAATGTTTCCTTGAGTTGACCCTCCTCTTTGTAGACTGGGCACTGATTCAAGTCTATCTGGTGGGTTCTGCATGGCCTCCCTGAACAGGAGGACAGGTGACTCACCACATTTATGGGACATTTTGAGAGATGTTCCATAGTCCTCTGGAACTTGGACCTTGGAGGGCAAGGAGCAAAAACTGTCCTTATAGTCCCTCTGACCACATTAGTATAGGCCTCAAACTATGGCTGTTAAACATCCAAGTCAAAGAACACTTTTGCCGCTTTCTGTCTTCTCCTCTTCTGGTTTCCCTCTGTTCTTTTTTGTTGTTGTTGTTTGTTTGTTTGCTTTAAACTTGACTCCCTGGGGAAATTCCAGACACTTGTGTAACTTGATTACTTACCAGTAATTTGGGCAATTTTGAGTTTACCTATTCATTTTTTTTTCTTTTCAATTCCCTGTCCCCAGTATCTGATGTATCTGTTAAGGTTACATTATAGATATTGACATTTCAAGCCCACAAGACTTCAGTTTTCAGTCCTCCATGCTGTGTGAAAATGGAGAAGGTGCCCAGTTAGAACAGAAGGCAGAGGTCTGACTCGTGGCTTGTGTATTCAGAGTAGACCACTGGTCTATCATGTCTTTTGTTCATCCCTACGGCCTCCTAGGCATGTATAATCTTGCAGCAAGCCAAGGAATCAGAGGGTTTATACTTAGTCTGCATGCCCCACTACCTCTGTGGTTTTATCTTTGCCAGAAACTTTCCTTTAAAGATTCACTGTCTTGGGGCTGAAGAGATGACTCAGTGTTTAAGAGCACCAGCTATTCTTGCAGAGGACCCAGATTCATATCCCAGCACCCATGTGGTGGCTAACAACTGTCCATAACTCTAGGTCCAGGAGATCTAATATCCTCTTCTGTCCTCTGCAGGCACTGTATGACACAGGTGCATTTACATACATACAGGCATAACACTCATACACAAAATAAATAAATAAATAAATAAATAAATACATAAATAAATAGATTCACCGTTTTTCTTCTTTGGTACTTTACTCCACCTAAGTCTTGTTTTCCACAGTTGTAACCATGGGCCGTAGAACATACATTGGTTAGAAAAACATGCAGTACCAATTCTTTTCCTTCTCAGTTGCACAGTTCAAGATTAAACCATTTTCTGACTTTTTTCAGCTTTTCTATGCTTTCCATTGTGTTTAAATAGTTTTGAAAAATATTTCATCCATTTTTAAAAAATGATGTCCATGGAAGGATTTGTGTGACTATTTCTCCCCTGTGTCACAGCTCCAACTTAGATTAGGCTCTTTAAAAATACCGTAATTAAGACAGGCAGAGTGAAGTTTTTTTGTGCCTAAGACTCTAGTTAAGTACAATTTTTTGCACTTCACTGTCACTTAATTCTCATTCATCCCTATTTAAGTCATAGAGGCCATGTCTTCAAAATGAAATATAAGCTCCTGAGGCTAGAGCTGTTTAATAAGCAAAGCTGGGTGTACTGAGCTCCTTCATATCCTCTGATAGCCTCACCACAATCAGTAACTGTAATGAAAGAAACAAGCAGTGGGTCCTAGTCTGAAGCCATACTAGAGGAATGAGCCCTTGCTATGGACTCAGCCCTGTGTTTGTTTGGAATACATTAAGTTAGTGATGTTGGGTTTAATGCAATGACGACCGGATGCTTTCTTCTGAATATCCAGTTATATTGGCCTAATAGCCAACTACTCTTCTGACCTAACATCTTATCTTCTTGTGTAATCATTCCTGACTCACTCAGATTCATGAGATCAAAGGCAGAAGAGCCCATGTCTGGGCTAATTACATTGTCCTGGTCTCTGGTAATGGTAGGTAATTAAAGGAAGTCATATGGTCTAGGTTGGTCCACTAAGATTAAGACTTAAGACTTGTATTTGTGTTGAAACTTTAGGATACAAATTTTCCTTCATTTGGAATGTTTGATAAAATAGGAAATAAATCCTTATTGATGTCCTACTACCAATATCTTCAAAAGAATAAATAAAAAGTAGGTGGGAGAGATGGCTCAGCACTTAAGAGCACAGGCTGCTCTTGCAGAGGACCTGGGTTCAGTTCCCAGGACCCAAATGGTAGCTAACAACTGTCCCTAACTCCAGTTCCAGGGGAGCCAACGTCCTTTTCTGACCTCCATGGGCATTGCATGACACAGGTGCACTTATATACATGTAGGCAGTATACTCATCACATAAAATAAAATAATAAATAAAATATAAATAAAGAATAAACAGAATTCAGTGTGGACCTGGCCATTAGCCCAGTCAGCCTAGTCATTAGATTTGGGAAGTAGAGAGAGATGGCATTCATTTTTGATTCTTGCAGCAGTCATCTCTGAAGTTCATGCTCAAGTCTTTAGGCTACCTGAGCTCATAAGTTCCTTTTAGACCAAGCCAGTTTGAGTTATTTTATTTTTTTTCCACTTAATTAAAATATATTTGTTGAAAGAAAATCACAGGTTTTCCTCACGTTGTATTATGACTAAGTTTTTCATCGATTCAGTCTGTATGTTTAAAGGGTTCATTCATGGGTACAGGTGGATGTTGCTATGTGTAATCACAACATACTTCTGTGGAATGTGCAAAGCCTTTCCTCATTTACTTCTTGTAACTCTTCTGTATGGTGAGCTGAACAGGGCAGGGATGCTTTTATTATACCTCATTTTGCACATTAGGAGATACAGCTTTGGATAGAGTTAAATGACTTTCTTATGAGACATTGATCTGTGACAAAGCTAATGGTCATAAGCTACAATTTCAAATTTCTCTTTTTAAAATTTGTTTTTATTGAATTTTTGTGTATTTCATATGGAACATCTCAATCAATCTTAATCATCCTTATACCCCTGTCCCCACTTGCACCCTCCCATAACCCAGACTTAATCAGACAAAAGTCCAGCATAGAACTGGGGAAATGGACAGCAGACCCCAATCTTAGCTGAAGAAATATTGGCAACTGATTACTGCTAGGTGAGGAAGAGCTGATCTTCCTATAGCAAGGATTCTAGATAAGCTGATTAGAACTCATTAGGTGAACTTGCACTGAGGAACGTCTGAGCTGTTTTGTTGTATCCATTGTAACCCAACAAACCCCACCTGAACAGTAATAATTCATTCTCTTTAGCTCCCACATTATTATCATCATGATCACTGCTCCTTGCCATCTCCCAGGAGGGCTGTGATTCCAACCACAGCAAATGACTTGTAGTTCTGAAAATGGAATTTAGGCTAAGGGAATTTAAGGGACTTCTTGCTCATGCTCAGTCAGCGCCCATGGGTCACATTTAGAATTCATACCCTGATTTGCCAATATCATATCGGGCACTGTGACCCACCTCAGAACAATCATAGTGAATTGTGCAAACTCATTTTTTCTCTCTCTCTCTCTCTCTCTCTCCCTCTTTCTCTTTCTCTCCCCCTCTGTTTTAGCTCCTGCTTTCTCTTAGAGCTCTGTTGGGTTTGGGGTACTGTCTATCTGCTTACCTGTGGTCTTAGGGAATGATGCGAAGATCAAAAAGAAGCTGCAACTTTCTGAAGGTCTAGCTGAGTTTTCTTTCCTGTGATAACAGGTCCCTCTTCCTGTCTCTAAAATCAGGATGTGCCCTTTTTCTGTTGGGAAGGGGCAAAACATCTCTGAAAGCATTTTTATAAGCATGAAAAGAGACAGGTAGAGAGGAGGCCTCATGAACTTGGAGTCAGACATCTCTGATGGAAGCCTGTGGGAAATGTGTTCCTATTTACCTCAACATTCTGCAAACTCTACCATCAAAGCTTTCTATCGATTTGGTCTTGGTCTCTGTCAACACAGGTAATACTTGGGTCAATACATTCTGATTTTCCATCAGGAGAGGCTAGAGTGATAAAGTGACTTTGTGACTTTTTTACCAAAGATATTTTCTTTGTGTTGAAAACATAAACATTTCATGAAAACCCTACAGAGGAGCTGCCAGCACAGTTCTCTCTCTCTCTCTCTCTCTCTCTCTCTCTCTCTCTCTCTCTCCCTCTCTCTCCTTCATGAAAACCCTACAGAGGAGCTGCCAGCACAGTTCTCTCTCTCCTTCTCTCTCTCTCTCTCTCTCTCTCTCTCTCTCTCTCTCACACACATAAATATATGTACATTATATTTGATTTAAAGATGCTCTTATTCATCTTACCTCATAACGCTTTCCTTGGTCTTCCCCTGTCTCCCACTTGCCATTTTCCACTGTCTGTTCCTCTTCACCCATCTGCATAGTCGTCTTTGTGTCTTCAGTTTCACTGCAGCTTGGGAAGCGTTTCAGCCTCATCTACCAATGACCATGACCTCTCCTCCTGGTCTTCTTCATGTAGGACATCTACATACATGAGGTGGCCTGTTACATGCCATGTACTCTTCCCCCTCCATGATTCTGCTTTGAAAGCTCTTCCTATTTGTGTTTCAATGGTTGTGCACTCGTGCCCCCCTGTTGTTATGCTGCCACATAGATAAGATGTCCTTCAAGATTCCTTCCTGGATGTCTAATAATTAAACACACTCAATGGCATAATTCGGCTCTGTTTTATTTCTTCCTAAGAGCCTGCATTTAAACCCTGGTTATATAGTGTAGATTCATTGTGTATTGTCTTTCTCTCTCAACTAAATGAAAAACAACAAGAGAGCTCTTAATCCTTTATTCTCTAAATGGATCAACTGCTTTACCAACATTTGTTGACTGAATGAAATGATACCATCGAAAATGAAACTCATTATGAGGAAGGCAGAAACAAAAGATAGAATAATTTAAGAATCAGATAAGTGGTTAGATTCAGATCCCTTCCAATATTAAGACTTTGTGAGTTGAGATGATACTATCTCTCTCTGAAAGTTAACTCTTTCCTTGGAATTCTGCATCTCTGTTGACAAATCTAACAAGCTTTCAACCACTCATGTGTTAGATCTCACCATCTGCTAAGAGTCATAGTATGCTGGCATGTCCTCTCTCCATTCTTCAGTTTGGCTTCCTTTGTGTGCCAGCTTCATGCCATCTAGCAAATTCCCTTTTGGGGCAGAGAAGATGGCCACAGATATGTTGGATTTTGGTTTTTTTTTCCCGCTAGTTTAGCAACGCTATGTGGAAGAAAACTGTCTTTTTAATTTTTTAAATTTTTATAATTTAATTGAGCTTTTGTAATTTCATATAACAGTTCTTAATCAAATTTAGACCCCTCCCCCATTCATGCCTCCCCCCTTCACCCCCACCAGACCTCATGTATTCCTCCATACATGTTAATTCCTATGCATTCAGACATTTGTACCCAAATGTCCTTCAGTGTAAAATTGTCCACTGGAGTCTAGTCAGCCCATCTAGTGGTCCTATGCAAGTTATACTCTCCCTTATCCAGCAGCAATCATTCTCCTACAGTTCTCAGTCTAGTGCTGGCCCGACATCTATTTCTCTCCTCCCATTTGGGCAACTTTTCCAATGTCTGGATATCTGTCCATAGAAAAGCTCTGCATATCTAGGATGCAAACAGTCACAGCTGGACTGGTAACTACTGCAAGGATCTTGTTAGTTATGATACCTCTCCTTGTGTCTAATCTCAAGACTGAGGCTTGAGGTGAGTTACCCTGACTGAAGTTCTATTAGAACTATTAGAATACAAACTGGTAGTTTAACTAAGGAAGAAGACAGAAACTGTGTGTCTGCCTTGTTGCCTGCAAAGAGTCCCGAGGCATAGTTTTGAATGTCATTTAGTGTGTGTTTATACTCATGTATATATGGGTACATGTATGCCTACGTACATGCACATGTATATGAGTGCATATGCAATTAAGAGGAACACAGTCCTCTTTTTTTTTTTAATGAGATAGGACCTCTCACTGGCATAGAACTCTCCAAGTAGACTAAGCTGGCTGACCAGCAAGCTCCATGGATCTACCCATCTTCACCTCCTCAACTCTGAAAATACAAATACATGCCACCACACCAAGATTTTTGTTTTCTAAATGGGTTCTGGGCACTTTACCTACCAAGCCATCTCCCCAGGCCCATTTCTTTGGTGAAGCAAAAGGAACAAAGAGTATGGCAGCAAGGCTGGATGTACAAGGCTTCAGAGATGTGGGTGGAGATGTTCCTGGAAGTTCTGGAAAATCAGTGGGTTTCCTGAGCCCTGTTGGTGAGGTTCTAAGTATTGCTGGGTACTGTCTTTAGGTCACTGATAAAGTGAGCTACTCAAAAAGAGCCCATTTTCCCTCTCCTTGTTCGCTTGTGATAGTTTCTTTTCCTGGAACGAATTCTTTATTCCATTTCATCTGAACCCACACAGAAGAGCTTTGTTCTAGATGCTTTCTAAATACCTTCTAAAGTCTTTTGGATGTGCCTCCTCTTAAATATTCATAGCCTCTAATTTATGTAGATCATTTTTATGTGTGCACACCCTCCTCTAGGTTAACTTGTCATGTTTAAGGGCTTCCTTTCTTCTGATTAATGTGCAATCTCTTTTGTGCATCAGATTTCCTTTCACCTAGAAGGTAAGTTAATATGCGTTGGATTGACCTTAACTAAGCTAAGTTGAACATACCATACCATTCTGCCTGCCTTCTGCGATCAGAATCACTTCTCTAGGTTTTTCATTGCCTTTCTCCGCTGTTGATTGGTTCTTTACAACCATCTGTCCAAGTCATACCTGTGTTATTATCATCTAGCTTGGGACTTTCAGTGTCAAACTGTCAGATGATAATTCATTCAGTGTGGTAAATACTGAAGATGTGCCCACTGTATTTGTGGTACTGTGTGTGCTGCACACAGTATGGCAGAGAGCATGTCAGAGCAGGCTCTGCCTACACTGATGTCCTAGGCTGATCTGAGAGCTAAATCATGACTAGGATTGTGTACTGAAAGTTGAAATGGGAGAGAGGAGCTTCCAGATACTGTGAGAGATTAGGAAATGGTTATTCAATACTTATTTGTGCGATGAGTTTGGGGTAAGGAGTGCTCATTTTTCTTCTTAATTATGTCCAGTGTCGTTTCTCCAACTTTCTGAATCTCCCACAAAGGGCTGATCTCTGTCTTGTAACTGTCTAGGCTCCCCCAACTCTGCTGCCTGTCCCCTATCATCACTGTATTTAACACCCTATACCGAAATGTTCTATTTGTGGTCTGCTTAGATGCAGCAAATATATTGCATCTTACTCAGTGTGTCTGCCTGCAGTGCCTGGCACTCTTGTTTGACTCACAATGAATACTCAAGAAATGTCTGATGGATGATAGGATGAACTAAACCCGACATGGATTGGAGAAATGAAAGGCTTATCTGAGAAATGCACAGTGTGGCTGACTTATGCCTGAGATAATGATTATGGAGCATGGCTCCTTGTTATAAGAGTGAAAGAGCCAGAGTCAGTGATAAAGGCTGATGCAGTGATGTTATTTGAAGTAAGATAATCTCCTTGCTTCAAATAGAAAAGCACATGACCTTTTGTGCTTGACCAGAGGAAGGTAGACATTGACCAACAACTGCAGGGTGAGAGATAGTTATGATTTTTGTGGAAGGATTACCAGAAATTACATCTCCTTCCCGGTTTTTAACTGTCAGGGCCATGGCCTTGTCTGGGGTCTGTCTTGTTTTGAAGAAATCTGTGCAATGCTATTTGGGTTAGTTTTCCCTCCTGACAAACAGAAATAGAGTCAGTCCTTGAATGAGCTGTTCTCTGGGTGGGGGGTGAGATGCCATCAGCAAACATTGAAAGGATCCACTGAGCTAACAGATGCCCTTGTGCAGTGTTATAGTGCCTCATAGAAGTATGGGAAGAACAGAGAGTGGTGGAGTAACCTGCTACCATCACCCACATGATGACCAGCAATTATTTTATTACTGATATCTCATATTAATTATACAAGTGTGTGCCTGGCACCTTGCCAAACATGACATGGACATTGTCACTTGTTCAGCATTACCAGGCCAAGAGACATAGAATGACTCTGAACATTGAGCATTATTCTGTGATTAGCCACAGAGCTATGCTACTTCCCCAACATCATGAGGTAGGAGCTGTGTAATCTTTGGTGTCAGGCTAGCTGCTGTGATGTTCATGTTGTATCAGCCACCAATCTGACACTTGACCCTAAGAGGTCATTTGCTCAGGGTCACCGTTGAGTGGGATTAAACATGGACACAAACCTGTTAGACCTTGGAAGCCTGGTGAATCATTGACAGTTAAAGTCACACCTTTTCCTCTTCTGTCAGATGTGTTTGGGGACAAGCAAGAGGTTTGAGTAGATGTATCCAGAACGCCTGAAGCTCAGAGATTCAGACTTTATTAATGAAGACAGTCATCATCTTTCCTTTCATGCCTGCTCTGTGTATGGACTTTTCCTAAATTATGTTGAGATTTAGCAACTGCTCTAAGATAGAGTGACTATTACACTCATTTTCCAGGGATGGCTAGTCACCAAAGCAGGGCTTTGAATCTGGTTCCCTTGACCCTTAGTCAATGTGGCCTCTTCTTCAAGACCTCCACCTGGGTTTTCAGGGCATGCATACCACCAGTCCCATTTTCCCTCCCAGCTCGGGGCAAAAGTTTCCAGAAGATGAAGTTTAATATAGCAAGGCAACATTTTTTTTGGTCATGATGAAAGTATCAGCTTACATTAAGCATGTCTTGACAGGTGAAGACCACCATCCAGAGCATCTTTCCTGTAGGGCTGTCTGCATGCTGAGGACAGTGACAAACTGGTTTTCGTGATGTTCTGTCACTTGCCTTGCTTCATCGTGGACCTTTAATGCACTTCCTACCTGCAATCCTCATGTAGACATCCCAGATCTTTGGTGAGAAGAGCGAACAGAGGCTCAGGGAGTACAGCAGCTGACCCTGGCTGCGAGGACAGGGATCACTAACTTGCTCCTTCCTGAGCTTGCTGGGTGGTCTGCGTGGTTGAGCTTCAGGGCACGAGGACCGCTTGAGAAGAGAGTGGTGGTGGACTGTTCCAAGCTTCTTTTTATGGACTATTTCAGCCATGGATGAGAGGAGAACTTGACAGGGGCTTGGACACCCTTTATCTTTTCTCTAAATTCTCCTTCCAATCTTTAGAAACATATCCCTCTAGACCGACTTGAAGGAGTGAGTGAAGAAAATTAAGAGACTTAGAGATATGCCACTGCACATTAAACAGCTGTAGATTCGAGTTGCTGCTCTGTTTCTTCAGCTGGGAGACCTCCTCCTCCCTGACTCTTTCATAATCTTCTGAGAAGAAGAGCTCTCAGGAAACCAGGTGTATTCCCAACATCCACAGCTTTCTCTACAGGACCATGCAACCACTATGCTTCAGTTCCACAAAATCTCACTCTTTTTTTCTGCCTCAGGACCTTAATAAAACAACCCCTATGCCCACATTATTGCTGGTCTCACACTTCAGCTTCCTGGTGCTCGTTCACCCTGAGCCTCAGTGTTTCTTGCTTGAAGAAACCTCCTGGTCTCCTGCTTGGAGCTCACCCCACTGCTCTCTTCTCTCCTAGGACCTTAATCTTTTTCCTTACACTGTACATTTTGATTTTCAATTCTATCTTACTTCTCTTATTTAATGTTTAATTTCTCCCTCCCTCTATTGAACTTTAGATACACATCCCTCTAGACAAACTCTACAAGGAAAAGTTCAATATGGTGTTTCCATGACTAGATCACCATAGCCTAGCCCGGTGTCAGGTACATAGAAGGTATGTAATCAAAACTTATTAGGTGGAAAAAATCCAGCACTGAACAGGGTGGAAGGAGCTAATGAGAACAGAGACAGCAAGCTGGGGAATGAAGAAATGCTTTGTTCTCCTCGAGGGACTTTGGGAATGGACGCTGGCATGGCCGACTTTGGGAGGCAAAGGCAGCAAGGTCTGCAGTCACATCTCTGAAACTCTGTGCGCTTTCTAGCTTGGCCATTTCCACAGTCGCAGGTTCCCAAGCTGCTGCTGGGGCTGGAATGAGGCTCTGCTGCCTGGGGTCCTGCTCGTAGGGTACAGCTGCTGTGGAGGCTGAAGCCCAGCTGGAGCTTGTCGGAGCTGGCAGGTGGAGCAGCATTTTTCTTGCTTGGACCCTGGCAGCTCTCAGCGTTTCAAAGCTGGAACACACTGACCGGAACACTGTGACCTTTGGCACAATTTCCTCCTGTCTTCTTCCCTGCTTCAAAAGTAGAGAGGAGGAGCCCAGCTCCTTTGCTCTGGCTCTGGCTCCCTATAGGGCAGGTTCCTCTTAGATACAGAGACTGAAAGAAAGGAAGAATTAAGGGCACCGGGAGGCTGTGCTGTGAGCACCAGGGAAGCCAGATGACTTTCCATCCTACTTTGAACTTGGAGGTTTGCTAAATGGTGTGCCGGCCCGTTCAACTTCTTCTCTTCATGCTCTGGCTCTGTGTCCTGTGGTAGGGAATAGCTGCCTAGACTTTGGAAAACTCGGGGTGGGGCCACCTCCTACCTTCCAACCTTGCCAGTCAGCCTCCAAAATGCTGCCTCATTGCAGCTGAGTCAAATTGGATTCTGATTTAGTGAGAAGTTATTAAGGACTTGCTAAGCCTCAGCTGTTTCATCTTTAAAATGGCGCTAACAGTGGAAACGCTAGGACCATTAAGAAGCTTAGAGCTGGTGTAGACAAAGTGCTTGGCACTGCAGCAGACAGCTGACTTCACTGTTCTACGCGTCCTCTCATCCCTATAGGCTGATGTAATTACCTTAAAAATTTTTAAATTACATTTATTTATTCATGTATGTGCATGCATGTGTGCGTGTGTGCGTGTGTGTGTGTGTGTGTGCACAAGCATGCACATGCCACAGCAGACTTGTAGAGGTTAGAAGACAATTTGCAAAATCAGTTCTCTCCCTCTACCATGTGGGTTCAGGGGACTGAACTCAGGTTGCCAGTTTTGCAGCAAGCGCCTTTACTGGCTGAGTTATTTTGCTGGCCTGACATTGCTACTTCTTATCTGGGGAATCTGTGGAAGGCCAACAAATGACCCCATGATTGCTATTTCAAAGAAATTCTTGGAGAACAAACACTTCTACATCCCCCAACTTTCTCTCCCTATACTTATAAGCTTCTTTAACTTTGTTTAACATTGATTTCTCTACTTGATGTCTATTGTGCACCCTTTATGTACCTGACATAGAACCAGGCTATGGTGATCTAGTTATGGAAACAATCAGAACGGGCAACTATGAGGAAAGAGAACTGAGTTCTAGGAGCATGTCTATTCCACCCCATCTTAGAACCTTTTCTACTTTTGTCCTGTTTGACCTTGGCTTGCCTCCCTGAGCAGTGGAGGTAGAATATGGCTTATGCTGTTGGCTTTTGCAGAAGGCTTGTTATTCCCCTACTTCCGTACTATCAAACAACACAGCATAAGAAGAGCTGGCAGCATTTGTAGAGGACTTAATGAGATGCTTTCCCTTCCATCATCTCTTTTGGAATCTGTAATCTTGTCTGTGTAGGTGGAAGTCTGCAGGTATTGATGCTATGAATTCATGGGGGTTTAGATCCCTGGGACTTATGGTCTTATTTGAATGTGTCCTATCTGTGTGGTTGGCTAATTTCTGGGCTATTAACTTATGGGACCTGCTTTAGTCTCACTCTGCCATTTATGAGCTCATTCTATGTACCCTTCTTCATATATAAAATAAAGATAATTACAACAGTATGAGACAGTATGTAAAAGCTGCTCATCACAGTGCCTCACATATTAGGGAATCTTATCAATAATAGATGCTTGTGTTGAACTGGAAAAAAAAAAACCATTTTCTGATGTTGGCTTTCTCTTTCCTCAGTTATGGGCCAAATAAACTTGGACTTAAAATATCACTGGAGAATAACAACAAAGCATGGGCTCTGGAAAAATGGAGCACGGATCCACTGATTCAGATAAACAAAAGCAACTGGGTCCAAGGAGTGGTTTGTTCAGGACCAAGGACAGTACTCAATTTGCT
Source organism: Nannospalax galili (assembly GCF_000622305.1). Lineage (NCBI taxonomy): Eukaryota > Metazoa > Chordata > Mammalia > Rodentia > Spalacidae > Nannospalax > Nannospalax galili. Next base: position 4,314,216 of record NW_008348568.1, read on the forward strand.
CACCTACCTCTACTTTACCTGCTTATGGGATCTGAGTGAGACAATCTCTACTTCAGGGTTTCTTTATTATGCCCTTGCAACAAGTCTCCCAAGCTGTCTGCACCTACCAACTCTATTCCTCCCAACTTGCATACTTCTCTTCCTCTCCTAAATGACACATTAAGAAACATGGGATAGAGTGATTGTATTAGTCAGGGTTCTTGAAAGAAACAGAACCAGTAGAATGAATACACACACACACACACACTATATATATGGATTTATCAAATTAACTCATAGGCTAGAGTCTGAGTAGTCCAACAATGGCTACACCACACTGGAGAGGCTGAGAATCCAGTAGTTGCTCAGTCCACGAGGCTGGATGTCTCTATCAGTAGTCCCAATCTAGCGCCGAAGGTCTGGAATTCCAAAAGATTGGCTGGTCTTCAGGCTACAGGAGCAATATGAACTCGCCAGTGAGAGAGAAGGCAAGCAGCAAAAAACAAGCACTCTTTTCTGCCGCAACCTTTTATCCAGGCTGCCATCAGAACGTGACACCCACATTTGGGGTGTGTCTTCCAGCTTCAGATGATCCAATCAAGAAGATCTCTCTCATTTCAGTTAATCCCAGATCCAGTCAAGTTGACACCCAGGATTAGCCATCACAGTGATCATCCTTGTGATTATCAGTCAGCTCTAGCAGCTGTTGACATCCTATCACCATTATTTCTGAGCTTTCCTTTCTTAAGTGAGACTTGGCATGATGGGTGCTTCTTATGAGTTTGCCCCCATCCATCTCCTTCTTGGAGACAAACACAGGTCTTCTCTCTTCTAGTTTGATGACTTCCAGTTCCCTTCCACTTACTCCAACTCCCCTCAGTTTTAAGAGCCAGCAAGACACCTCCTCTACGATGATCTTCCCTACAGAGAATTGTAACACAGTTTTGGAAGGATTTCTGTGATTTATTATTCATCAGTTTAATCATTAATTAAACTTGTATCAATCAACTTTCATATCAAGGTGGATATGGTTGCTCACCTGCTGGATGAGCAAAAATAAATTCTAGTAGTTTTCTGTCTCTAAGAACTCACAGAATTCAGCATACAGGGGAGATGTTATAATGTGATGATGGAGAAGACTCCATTCTTCCATAACTTTGGCCCAGGGATTATACCTTACACCAACAGTTGAAGTCTTGTGATAGAAAACTGGGGCTACTGTAAGAATAGAAAATATACTGGGTGTGCCTGAGACACCTAACCCTCCTGTAAAGCTCTTTAGAGAGATCAACTCATTTGTTTCCCCACATATAAAGTTAGGACTTGAAGAGCCACCAAGATTGGTGAAAAGCACAGCTCATAATGGAATTTCCAATATGTCTATATTCATCTGACACCTTCTTTGTGTATGTATGTGCATTGGTATGTGGTGCATGTATGTGCTCATGTGTGTGCATGTGTGTGGGTGTGCCTGTGTGTATACATGCTTGTGAAAGCCCTGGTGAATACCAGGTATCTTCCTTGATTGTTCTACATCTTGCTTTCTGAGATGCAGTCTCTTATTTAACCTGGAGGTCACTGATTAACTAGGCTGCTTGGCCAGTGAGCTCCGGGGATCCTCCTGTCTCCACCTCCCAGTGCTGGGATTCCAGGTGTGTGCCACCATATCTGGCTTTTTATGTGTGATTTTTGGGATCTGATTCAGGTCCTCATGGTGGCATGGCAGGCACTTTACCCACTCAGCAATCTTCCCAGCTTCCATCTGGCTCCCCCTTTAGATCACGAATTACTTGAAGTGGAAACCAGGCCTCATTCAGCTGTTTCCCAGGTCCAGCACTGCCCCTTAGCAGAGAACTGACTTATGACTATGTATGTTGTGCAAGATCATAGGAGCACAAAGGAACCAAGGACACATTGGGCTTGTTCTGCGGAGCCCATTATGTAGATGGGAGGGCAACTTTTGTAGTTGACATGGGAACAGAGGGTATCAGTGCCTACTGACAGCATGGAATTTCTACTCTAAAGTAGAGGTGGAATTACATTTGTTTTCTCATTTTGCCCTTCATTAAAACAGGCCAAACTACCCAGGACACTGTTTTCTCAGGGTCTGGCCCTGCTTCAGCTCAAGGTGACTTTACTTTTCCAAAGTTTGATACTCTTCTATCTCTGGTTTGTCTCTCTGATCCATTGCTGTTAACCCTCAGATTATGGCTCAAACCTGGCATGTGGGCTTTCTGCTGTCTCCTTCACAGTGGGTGAATCTACTTTCACTTTGTTAAGAATCCACTACTCCAACTTCAGGGCCTTGTTACATGAAGCTACATTACACCACAGCACATAGCTCTCCAAATTCCTTCCCTTCACTGTCTCCTAAGGCAGGGAAATGTGTCTTCAGATGCTCATTCCTCTCAATTCCCCTGACAAGAATCTATGTCTTCTCCCAAGCAGAGTCTGGGAGACAAATGTCTGTTGCTTTAATATGCTAATTTGGTTAATCAACAATAAACACCTAACACATCTGTGTGTGTCGGTGTGTATGCATGTAATTCAATAGCTAGTTTTCTTTAAAACTACATGTATTTCATTTTATTCCATGCATTTACTTTTTTTGAAACAGTGTCTCTCTCTCTGTAGCTCCAGCTGGCCTGTAAATCACTACATAGACCAGGCTAGCCTCAATCTCACAGCGATCCGCCTGTCTCTGCCTCTAGAGTGCTGGAATAATAGGTGTATGCCACCACATTGTCCCTTGTACCTTAAAACCATTCCCCTGAGAAGGGGTCAGAGGCTTCGCCAGTCTTCCATAGTACCTGTGTCACACAGTCCCTACCCCAGGCTCCGCTTGAGAGAGCCAGGTTTGACCTGAAGTGTTCATGGCAGGAGCAAATCAGGCAGATAACAAGGGAGGCAGAGGAAACTTCATGGGGGCTGATACAGGCCGTGTCTGGAGACAGACATTTCCTGATATAGGTTAGGTGTACAAGTGGTATGACTGTATTAAGATACTACCTTATCACTACCACACTCAGCCATTGGTAGGTGTGTTCGCATTTAATTCTCAGGCTGGCATTGCTCCCCAGAGAACTCCTAGGGACGCTTCTAGGGATTCGAATATCTGCCAACCTCAGCACCTGTCTTTTCGAACATGACTGCATTACCCTGTGTTTGGCTTTTGTAGCCGTTATAGATATTTATTTTGATTCACTTTATCTTCCCTGGAGTATACTTAAGACTTGAACTGTCTATCCATGTGGCAACTTGTTTGCAATCTCATCCAGAGAAGTTTGATTTCTATAACAATCTGACTTTTCTTTCCAGTCTTGGTGGGCATCTCCAGCCCTGAGTACCACCATCTTGCTATTCATTTACCCCACTGTGTAGCTACCATTTATTACAACTATTTTCCATGTTTGCTTTCAAGTTCCCATCCAGGGAGCCAACTATATCCAGCACTTCCTCCTCTCTGTCTCTGTCTCTCTGGCTTTATGCCTGTTTCTGCCCATTAATCAAGGCCTGTCAGATGCAGTTGGTGACTCTTTCCAGCTCTCTCTAGCCCGAAAAACTCCTGTAAGTTTTTGTGAGCCACTGGAGAAGTCAGAAAGAGGACCTAGGAAAGGGGCTTTCTGGTGGGCATCAGTGAATCACCATCAAATCACAGTTCAGACAGGCTTGGCCAGGTCCTTCTGGCCATCTGATGAGTCACTACTTTGGGGGAGTGAATGATCACCCAGACAGATAATGTGTCAGTGCCTCTCCTCTGCCTGGCACTAGATATCAGAATAGTCTGCTGCTGCTCCTTCCATGTGGGCACATTGCAGGGAACTGACTCAACTCTATGAGAAATTTAAACCAGTAAGGAGGGTTAGGGGGCTTGCCATTAGGTGAGCTGGAGTCTGAACCTTGCAAGAAATATTTAAGACAGGTCTGTCTTATCTAACAACCACTGAATCAAAGTCTTGTGAGCTAAGGTCTTCTCCATAGCTATCAATGCTCTGCTTTCTATCTGGATGTGTTTTAATGGTTAGGCCTGGCTGTATTTTGTGTGATTGTGAAGCATGTAGGGTAGATGAAGGCTTGGGTACAAGGCCAAAATGACAATAGCTTGCAAGAAGGAAGTATCTGTCATGCTAAGCAATGATAGGGATGGTCTCATTTAAATCTCAGCTAGGCCATTGCTCACTTTATGAGACACGGATTATGAAATAGATTTCCCCAAGTGCTTATGGGCAGAAAAAAAAAAAACCTACATCAACAATAAAGTGATCCTCCTTGATCATCCAAACTAGGACACTTGGGAGTAAAGGGGGAACTGTTTATAATTTTTTTCCAGGCAACAGATGGCAAGGTAGAATGTCCCAGTACTCTTTTAAACAAGAGTGTTTGCGGTTCCAATCCCAAATTGTTTCCCACTTGCACATTGGTTCCCAAGGGAGTAAGAGGAGCTATTTCAGTTCTACATTCTTCTTCCACCTGCTCCCTTCTCCTCTTCTCCTCTGGAGATGTTGAAATGAAGCTCAAATCCCCATCTTTTTAAGAAGTCCCATCAGCAGTTCTGATATGCTGCCAGGCATGAGAATTCCTACATTCAATGATACAAACTTTGAGGACAAGCCATTCTTGTTCACTAGTCTGTCTTAGTACTGGTAGAGGGATATACAGTAGACACTTGCTAGATCTTCATTAATGAAGAAAGGAATCGTTTCATGAATTAATAAAGAATGTACAGGGGCAAGTGTAAGTGTCACTGTGTTCAGGTACTATACATGAGTTTGGGACACTCATCACATCGTGGGAAATGAGAAACTGGTAAATTGTGGTGACACTTGCCAGGCTATTCTTCAATTCCACCATTAAGATTAAGGCAGATTCAGTGCTATGTCTGAGCAGGAAAATGACATGGTTCGATTTGTAATTCTGAAAGAACACTCCTGTGGTTGTGTTCCGGGTTAAGCCCAAGAGAAACTGGACACTGGAAGTATTTAGAACATGTTTTTAAAAGAGCTACTGAGTGCCCAGCATAATATAACCTTTTACATAATTGAGAGAGTGCCAAGCCCGGGCAACTCCACCTCTGCTCAGCATCAGCCTCTAGACACACACTCTGCGTAGTGATCTGAAAGCCACTCTTTCAGGAGAATAGTTTCTCCCATTTGCTTGCTAGCTTCTCCCCCAATATCATGCTTCTGCCATGTTGGTGGCTGCCTGGGTGGAAGGGACCTAGTCAGATTCAGAAAAGTAAGGGTCCTTTCGTGACCACACAGCTTATCTGTTCACTGTGATTTTTCCCATATTATTTACTGTCCATGACCTTCAGGCCACCTGAGGGTCAAAACACAGTATTACAGCTCTCTAGCTGGGGACAGGGTACCAAAGGGAGCTACAGACATGGGTGTTTCCCCATGTCTGGCTGTGGTTCCCACCTCCCCACCAATGCAGCTCAGGGGACCTGGCTATTTGTAATCCTATGTCCTGGGGCTTCCCGCAAAGCATTGCCCTGTCTGGCTAGGAAACCACAGGACTGTGTGAGATGAAAGACATCCTTCACGCTTATGGCGACGAGAATGCTGTCTGTATAAACCATGTGACGTGGGGACCAATTCATAAACATTTTGCAGGCTGATGATGAATGGTGGAGCCACTTGGGTTGACTCTTTAATTGGCTTCTCTCAAGGGACAGACAGCATCTGAGATGGCTATGGACCAGTGGGGACTGGTGGTATCATGTCCCTGTATTTATAAGCAGTTTGACATGCTTTCTTTCCTCTGTGACCAAAGCCTGTGTCCTGCGTCCTCCTTCTTCCTCTAGCTGACCAGATCCTAGCTTCCCTCCAGTACTTCCTCCTTCCTGAAACCTTCCCTTAATCCCTATGTCCTTAGCTCATCCCTCCAGCTGAATGCTGTCTCATTCCCCTCATCTGTCTCTATTAATTCCCTAAGTATTTAGGCAGTGTTTGCCAGCTTATCCTGAAGCATTTCACATGGGTATTACTTAATCTTTAGTCTTTGACACCAACACTATATGACTTCTATACATGTCTCTTGTGCCTCAGTGAGCCACCGTGAACCACTAACTATAAAGAGGGCTGGAATTCTGATGTTTGGCTCTCCAACTTCTGCAAGGTAGGGTAGCATGGGTAAGAATGTGGGGAGAGGTTTAATAATCAAATTTACAGTGTATATGGCACAGCTATAATTATCAACCCATTTGATGCATTAGGAAATAGAGTCACATGGAAAACAAGCAATGTCCTCCAAATCATTTATCCAGACATGAGGGAGACAGGATTAATCCCCTAAGTTGACCACTCCTCAGGCTAAAGTAGGAAGCATCTTCCTGGAAAGATGCTTGAAGGAGGAAGAGGATGATGAATACATGGTAGACTAAGAAGCAGGATGGTGGTCAGTTGTCTCCAAGAGTAGAAACAAGGACAACTTCAGGGCACAGTCTAAGAGAGGACATAACAGAGCTCAAGTTGGGAATTGAAATAGTATTACCAAAGTATGGAGTGAGATCCAGGTATTACTTAATCTCTTTATAAGCAGGTTTTAATTCCAGGTTTGTATTATTATCCTTATTTAAAACATAAGAATATGGAGGCTCACAGTGATGGTAAACAGACGAAAGTTAGACCTCAGCTGGGCTTGAGTGACTTCAAAGTCTATCAATGACCCAACATTCCACACTGTCTTCTTACACTGAAAAACAGGAGCAGGAGTCACTGGATAGCTTCTACGAATTGCCTGGGATTGGAATTCCTGTTCTTCCTCCTAGATTTATAAACAGAAGCTGTGGGTCTGTGGAAGCCAAAGTACACAGGACAGATGCAAACAAGCCACCCATTGAGGAGGATTCCAGCATGCTACTGGTGTGTGTGTCTGCTTGCATCTCTGTCCCTGAGGTCTCCAGCCATTTCTGGGCTTGGTGGTTGATACCTGGCTGTAAAGTGTCTCTGGGCTGTCTAGCAGCTTGGTGGCCTGATATGGTCAGGGTGCTGTGGTCTGGACAACCAGCTGATAAATTGCTTTCACTTCTTCCAGGCTCACTGCCGAGTCCTTTCAGAAGAAGGAAGAGTAAGAAAAATGTTTGTGATGATTTGGAATTAAAGCGGCCTACTTTCATACGGCTTTGGTTCACTCATTCATCTACAAAGTATTGGCTGAGCCCCGTGATGGTTAATCTTGAACTGTCAATCTGATTGTCTTGAGGAATGCCTAGATACGTGAAGCACTCTTCTAGGTGTGTCTATGTGGGCTTTCCCAGAGAGAATTAGATTATAAGGTCACTAGCCAGACAAATGATTTAATCTACTGTTGGCTGCAAAATCTGAATAGACTATTGGGAAGTGGCAGAACTGTGGGAGGTGGAACCTGGTTCAAAGAAGGAGGTCACTGGGGATGTGTTCTTGGAAGCCTTACCTTGCTGTGGCTCCTTCCTCTTACTGCTTCACTCTATTCCAGTCTGCCGTAATGTGAGCTGCTCACCACGGCCTCCCAACCAACAACACTGACTGAAATCACTGAGGCTGTGGGTCATGTAAACCCCTTACATTGTTTCTGCTAAGTATTTGCTCATAGTGTTGAAAAAAAAAAAAAAAAGCTCACCAGTACAAGGCCTTCCAGTGTCATAGGTACTATCCCAAGTCATGGAACCCAGTGATGACTGAAATAATCCTCACCTTTTTAAAAGAATGTCCAGCTTATTGGGTGGGGACAGTGAGAAAAGGCACATGTGAATGTGGACTATGTGGACTGCAGCAGGGTCAAGACATAAGAAAAAGAAGTCCAGGGAAGATGACATGTGATGTAGAGTGTGGGCTTCTGGACAAAACGGCTGCCAGCTTCATCACGTCAGCTGTGCCTGCATGAAAGCTGCTCACAGAAGTGGGATCTGAGGAGCACTCAGCTGAACAACCAGCCATTCCTACCAGCCATTGTGTGCAGTTCTGCCCTAACTGCATCTGGCCTCATAGTCTTGGGGAAAGGCTCTTGTATATAGGCTAGAGAAGTTCAACGGGAGGAGGATTCATCTACCTTGCCATGGGGAAGCTATTATCCATGCCAAGTCCAGACCTTCCAGTGGGTCTGCTTTTAGGTCACCCATGCTCCAGCCTGTAACCCTTCACCCAAGCCCTGTAACTAAGCCTAATGAACTCATTGGTCCTCCAGGGTGAACTTCAGTGGAATCCTACTTTAGTTTGTCATCGTGACCTTATGAGAAAGGGGTGGGGGTAGATATTGTTTATATCTGCCAAAGGAAGGAATTCTCACAGGAAAATGACACTTGAGTAAAGATAAGACAAAGCAAAGGAGCAGGCCAGGTAGGAATCCGGGAGACCAGGACCCTCTGGTAAAGGGAACAGCAAGTTCGGAAGCTGTGAAAGGTGTGAAAGGAAGGACCTTGGGTGCCCAGGTCATGTGGGGAGCCAATACCTGGGGAAACACTGGGAGCTGAAGTGCGAGAGCAGGTGCTGGAGCTGAGATGTTTAGGGCAAAAAGAGAAAGATGTAGAAAGAATTGTGCCACGTTCTTCCCGTGAAGGGCTCAACTAGAAAGACATGATTTATCCTGAGTGAAGCCAGAAATTGGAACAAGATGTCACTGCATAGAAGTTATTGGGGATCAATTTCAGTCCTCTAATAAATGTGTTAGATAATGAACATCAGAGCCCTAGCTCTGAAGACACAGGATAAGTGCTAATTAATTCATTTAGACTTTTCTTTTTTTTGTCTTTTGAGAGACGGGGTCTCCCTGTAGTCTTAGCTGGTCTGGAACTCACTATGTAAACCAGGCTGGCCTTGAACTCATAGACGTTTGCCTGCCTCTGCCTCCCAAGTGCTGGGACTAAAGGTGTGTGCCACCATGCCCAGCTAGACATTTTTTGAGAGCCTCTTCTGTTCTAAAAAATAGATGTGCATATAAGATTCATTTTAAACTTTGATCCATTATTTAAACAACAGCAATACATTGCATTTGGCTGCTATGCCTTAGACCTCTTTTGCTCATGAGTCCCATATTAGTTTGCTGTGGTCATCATAATAAAAGAGAACAGACTGGGTGGTTTAAACACCAGATATGTATTTCTTACAATTCAGGATGCTCAAAGCCAAAGATCAAGGTGTTGGCAGGATTGGATTCTTTTGAGGCCAGAGTCCTTGGCTTGTAGATTATGGTTTTTCTCTCTGTATGTTCACATGGCCTCTCTCTGAACATCTGTTTCTTAATCACTTCTCACAGGACACTAGCCATGTTGGATTAGGGCCCACCCACATGGCCTTATTTAACTTAGTTGCCTCTTTTTAAAAAAAAAACATTATTTTTTATTTTTTATTTTATGTGTATGAGTGTATTGCTTGCATGTATGTGAGTGCACCCATGTCATGCATTGCCGCGGTGGTCAGAAGAGGGCTTCGGATTCCCCTGGAAACTAGAGTTAAAGACAGTTCGTAGCTGCCATGTGGGTGCTGGGAATCAAACCCCTGTCCTCTGCAAGAGCAGTCAGTGCTCTTAACCACTGAGCCATCTCTCCAGCCCTGTAGTTACCTCTTTTAAGGTGCTATCTCCAAATACAGTGATTTTTGTGGACTAGGGATTCAACACATTAATTTTGGAAGGACAATGTTTAGCCCAGAACAGGCTCTTTCCCTCACAATTTATTCATCAGAGGAACTGAACCATTCGCTCTACAATGAGTTGTTCTATCCGCATTTTTCAGATTTCTTCCTCGCGGTTTTCAGTATTGCCTGTGAACTGTGCTTAGATGTTTGGATGAATTTTGGTTTAATTTCTTTTTTTTTTAAGCAAGAATACTACGTTAGGAGTTGGTGTGTATTTTTACTGGAGGTGAATAATGGCTGATTTCTTCTTTCTGTGATATACAAAAAATCTGGAAAACAACAAGAAATTTAGGTAAATGCTTAACAAAACTGTAGTGTATTTACACAATGGAATTCTATTCAGCAGTAAAGAAAGATAAAATAATGAAATTTGCAAGTAAATGGATGGATCTAGAAACTGTTATACTAAGTAAAGTAACACAGACTCAGAAAAAAAAATTATGTTAAATGATGTGTGTTCTCCCTCATATGTGGCTCCTAGCACAAAATCCTTTTAAATTCCAGGTCCTTTTAATATGATGATGCTATACAGCAGTCCCTTCTGCATGAAATAACTACCATCATCACGACTTCAGCTGAACCTGATCGCTAAACATAGACACTTGTTGACGGTTGTGCTCATTCATTAAAGGAGGGCCAAGCAGGGTCACTGGACCCTCACCTGAGTATCCAGCCACTCTTCCCAGCCAACTAGTCCAGCCTTGGAAGACAAAAGTAAAATGAGGAGGAACCTAATAGAGGGATGCTTTTGGAAGCCCTTGTCAAGAAACTCCTAATGGACTCTCATATGAACAGTTGAAAATTGCCCTGTTCTGACTTTTTTCTAGTTCCCTGTCTAGACATTGTAATGCTAATTACTCTTGCCTTTACTTCTCCTTCACATCTCCTATTTATTATTTAAGGACTTTCTTTCCTGCCCCCCTAAAGATAAGAATTATGCAATTTTGGAGTCTTTTAGATAGACCCACTGAAGAGGTTCTCCAATTGCCTCACCCTCCGTCCCTATTCAGCATGGAAGAAGCCAGAGCAGTCTGAGTCCCTATTCCCTATTGGCAATTTGGGTAACCCTTTCAGAGGATGGTGTGATAAGAATAAGAGGTAGGAATTGGCTAGGCAGTTAGGGTAAAAAGGCCCCAAAGAAATGTAGCCAGTTTCTTGGCTAAAAGTCAAAATGTCCTTGGGTCTGTTAGCAACACACTCTGTTCCAAAGGCCAAACCTATCAAAAGTATTTGGGAGCTTGTATCTAATCCTTAAAAGATTTTAGGGTTACCTCTTCAGAGGGGGGGAATGTTGGAGGGGAGGGAGTGGGCATGGATTTGGTCAAAATACCTTATATGCATGTATGAAATTCTCAATAAAGTTTCTGTAAAAGTTAAAAAAATTCAAGGAAGCAGGAAAAAAAAAAAAAAAAGAAAGAAAAGAAACTATCCATTGGCAGCCACACACAAAAAAAAGAACTATGGAATACCTAGAATATGTTGGTGGTCGCTAAGTAGGGAGTGCTTTGAGACACACCTGAAACCCCTAATGTGTTTCTGAATCAGACTGAGATTCAGTTACATCCAACTTTACTTATCAACAGCAATTTTATGGGACACTTAGTTGGTAAATACAATTAAGTTTGCATGTGGGTTGAGGTTGTAGTTTAAAACAGCATTTCCTATGTCCTGCCATGCAAAAAGAGACATTTTATAGAGTCGCAGAGAGGTGGAGAGGACATGTTCCAAGGCACTTAGATATGGACCTCAGTCCTGCCTTGCCACATTCTAGAACATTGTCCTAGCCAAGCTGCTCAAAATTCCTGAATGATGAAATGCACACTAAACGCCTATCTTCAAAATTGGCTTCAGTTGTTCCTTTCCCACATACCCTTCTCGTCCCCTTCTTCTTCCTGCTTTGACTGACAGCTCCTCTCTAGAAAGCTCCTCTCCCTTGATGCTTTCTTCCTCCTGCCTGTACTTAGCTAACTTTTTGCTGTTTACATGAGTGTCTTCAGGTCTGGACCATGCATGTTTAACTGCTGTCATAACAACTACCTCTTCTTAGAAGAGCTCAGTGAATACTTGAATGGCTCAAGAGTTGCTCCTGAGTAGTGTTCAGAATTCAACTACAAATATGAAATGTCAGGATGTTTGTAATAATTACTTATAATGTACTGGGGATGTCACTCAGTTGGTGAGTGCCTGCGTAATATGCACACAGCCTGGGTTCCACCCCAGTACCACAGAAGCCAGGTGTGGTAGCTCATACCTCTAATCTAACTTAGGAGGTACAGGCAGGAGGATTCGGAAGTTCATGGTCATTCTCAGCTACATAGGAAGTTTGAGGCCAGCTTAGGCTACATGAGATCCATTCTCAAAAATCAAAATTGCTGATTCCCCAGGGCTCAAATCCAGGTCAGTAGATTCTCCACAAGCACTTTGGAGAACAGATTTTCAAGAGAATTTCTAGTGATTCTAGTGTACAGTCAGAAATGAAAGCCCTCTCAACTCTAATGTACCATAGTGGTTCTCGGTTCTAGGCCTCAGACCAGCAGCAGCACTAGTATCTACTTGGAAATTTGTTAGAAATGCAGTCTTGCACATTGTTCTAGACTTATGGAGTCAGGGTTCAGCTGTCTGTACTTAATCCATCCTCCAGGAGAATCATTATCTTAAGCAGGAGTCAGCAACCATTGTCTACAAGACAGAAAATACACTTAGTCTTTTTAACAAAATATTTTATTCTTTTTATTTTATGTGTACGAGTGTTTTGTGTACATGTGTGTAAGTGTACCAATGTCCTGCAGTGCCTGTGGCGGTCCAAAGAGGGTGTTGGGTTACTCTGGAACTGAAGTCACAGATGTTTGTTAGCTGCCATGGTGGGTGGGTGCTTGGAATCAAACCTGATCCTCTGTAAGAGCAACCAGTGCTCTTAATTGCTGAGCCATCTCTCTAGCCCTGGTAATTTAGCCTTACTATACCAACATGTGGTTGCTACAGCCATTCCACACTGTTACTGTTGCTCCAGCAGCTAATGACATTATGCAAATATGTAAGTGATGTTGTGTTCTTATAAAACTACTTAAAAATTAATCTGAAGCCATAAATTTAGCAACGTTTGTTCTTAGGGATTAGCTCAGTCAACTGTTCCTGTGTCACCAGTTACTACATGAGTGATTTCAAGTGGCAATTCTATCTTTCATTGACCAATGCAGTCTTAGGCTTGTCTTAGGGACAGGAAACTACACCCCGCCCCCAGGCACAGCTGCAGTCAGGTGGTAAAGAGAAAGCATCAGGTTAAAAAGGAGATGAAGAATGAGGACACTAATTAAATTCATAATGGCTGAGGTAATATATTCAGGAGATCCAGCATGTGGCCAGTGCCTTGTAAATGCTGATTACTGCCCCTGTAATATGATTCTTAATCATTCTTTAGTTTTGTTTTTATAAGTCAAGGCTGGCTATTGGATGTAACTCCTTATTCTTTTGGGAAGGCTCTTGAGGACATCTTCGGAGATGGGTCTGATGACAACAGGTGTAGAGAGTCATTGGAGCTAGCAGCTTGCCCCAGTGTTGGAGCAGTGTTGTTCTCTGTGCTATAGGCTGTTTGTTCAGAAGAGGCCACAGGGCAGGCTTGTTATGACATGATCACTTAATGCTCATGATGGTTAAGTCATTCCTGATGGTCCAAACTTGATATGGATGGAGAACTCCAGTCCTGGTGTGAAAAAGGGATGAACTTGCTTGACTGGAGCTTAAATAATAGGACATTCTTAGTTAATGAGAGTTTGGTTTTTAGAACCTTTTAGGGCAATGATACAAAGAAACTTGAAAGAGCACATTGGTCCTTGAAGATTTATTTTTAGAGGTAGTGGTTAATTTACAAGGACCATCCTGGGCTTAGCACTCCTTTTGACCTCAGTCCTTCTGATTTGGGTCCAAGATACTCTCAGGGTACACTTCTATCAGAGCCACCTGTAGATTTAGCAATACAGATACATTTCTAGTCCCAATGCTCACAGATTCTGGCTTGGGAACTGCGCTGGACAGCTTTAGCTGTCAACTTGACACACCTAGGTAGAGGGAATTTCAACTGAGTAATTGTCTCCTTTGGATTGAACTGTGGCCTTGTCTGTGAGGAATTTTCTTGATTGATGAGTTGTGTGGGAGGGCCCAGCCCACTGTGGGTGTTGCCACCCGTGGGCAGGTGGTCTTATATTGTATAAGAATGCAGGATGAGCACAGGCCAGAGGAGCAAGCAAGCCAGCACCATTCCTCCATGGTCTGTTCTCCAGGTTCAGGATCTGAACTCCTGCCTTTTGGACATATTGACATGACTGAACAGTACTTAGGGCTCTCATGCAGAGCTGATCAAAATTGGAAAGCCCTGAATTCTGAGCTCTTAAAGGGCAGAGCCAGGTTTTATCCTTGTGTCCCTGGCACGGTGCTCGGCAACACAATGTTGAGTTTAGCTTGTGAGTCCCTTTGTTCTATATGACTAGAAACAGGGGCCCAGGAAAGTGAAATGACTCCCTTATGGCTATGTTGTTGATGCAAGACAAGGTCACCCACATCTTTACCTCCGTGCTCATTGGTGACTGGCCTTCCCAAGCTACTTCTTGGGAAAGGATCCTATGTATGAAATATCTACTACTGGGGGCTGGAGAGACGGTTCAGTGGTTAAGAACACTGACTACTCTTGCAGAGGACCCAGGTTTGATTCCCAGCACCCACGTGGCGGCCAACAACTGTCCACAACTCCAGTCCCAGGTGATCTGATGTCTTCTTCTGACCTTCGGGCATTGCATGACATGGGTACACTTACATACATGCAGGCAATATACTCATACACATTAAAAATAAAATAAATAAAATATTAAAAAAATCTTCTACTATGTGTTAGTCTTTGCACTGAGTGATTTAAGCATGCTATTATTGCATTTTATTCTCTATTGAATAAGAGTTGCTAAGTTTGCATTATTTTGCTCTCTTTTGTAGAGGAGGAAACACGCTGAACAATCACATGACTGATGATGACAGGTGGGAGAAGAATTCCTAAGAGACTCCTTTGTGATTGAAAGGATGTGACGTGGCCTCTGGGCTCCTGACTGTTCTGTAAGTACGGCCCTTGAGAGAGGAGTTCGGGGTGTGAAGAATCATCATTGCCCACTGATGTTCCTGCATTCGTTTGTGTGTGTTACTCTTCAGTGACAAGGTGGAACCGGAGTCTGGGTGGGCCTGTATGACTGTATTGCAAACCCGTTTCCATCTGTTCGACCTTGCTACATTCACCCATGACAGCTTGGCTCCTTACCAACCAACTGTGGGGGAATTTCCACGTGAAGTGACACAAGCTGTGAGAGGGAGGTGTAAGCTAGAACCCAGGGATTTTTATTCTCAGTATTCTTTTCCATCTTCATGAGAAGAGGCCCCAGAAGACACCTGGGTGTGACTACTTCAAGAATAACAGATCACAGAAGCCCATTTTAGACAAGACTAAGAAGCTTTTGTCACTGTTGATACCTACATCACCTCATGATTTTCTTAAAATAAAAGCTTTATCCATGTGCAACTGGCATATTGTAAACCACATGTATTTGAAGTTTATCATTTTATAATTTAAAATATTTTTATTTATTATTTTTATTTTTATGTGTATGACTGTGTTGTTGCAAGTGTACCTGTGTTGTGCAGTGCCCATGGAGGTCAGAAGAAGGCGTCAGAGTCCCTGGAACTGGAGTTATGAGTGATTGTTAGCCACCATGTGGGTGCTGGGATTCAAACCCAGGTCCTCTGCAAGAGTAGCCAGTGCTTTTAACCACTGAGCCATCTCTCCAGCTCCCTAGTTTGATAATTTTTGACATGTGGCTGTATCCATGTAATCAGGATAATGATCCTATCAGTGTCACTGAAGTTCTCTTTATAATCTCTTCTTTATCCACACCTGCTCCCCTCAAAGCATTTATCAGTGGTTTCTGTTCGTTTACTTTGCATAAGTATTTGCATTTGCCAGCAATTTATTGCTTTTTATTGCTGTGTGATAGTCCATTTTATAGACGCACATGGTTTGTATATCTACTTACCCATTAATGATTATGTTATTAGATTAAATAGATATGAATTCTATTTAATTTATGGAAATAGAACACTAAAAATATTACCATATTTTACATATTACTCTTTGAAAGTAGACATAAAGACAAAGGCAACTAATATACAAAATAACTACTTTATTTAAATTTTTATCATTCCGTAATTACAACTAAACAAAATGAGTGAAAGCTAATTTCCCAATGTAAACACTATAGTCATACTTTACACACAATTTACAATTAGACAAACCAGCTTGCTTCACACTTTCCTTATCTAGCTTAATGACAACTTAGTAGAGAAATAAATATCACAAACTATGTTGTTAGAATGGTAGAAAAGATCTTAAATTTTAAAGCAGTTACAGTTAATTTTAGAATACTCACTTTTGATTTTTATCTAAAATTAAGCAAACAATGGCACAAGTTCCAAATATATATTTTATCAGAGTTCTAATCCAATATATTTACTTTGTATAATTATTGTTAAAGATAAATGGTTTTTTAATGAAAGCCACATCTTCTACCTTTAACACTGTGGGATTATAGTTGGCAAACTAATATTAAGATATGAGGCTCTAACAGGTCCTGGTGTGCAGTTAGCAGGTGTCTTTGAGACTGTGTAATGGGAATCCAGGTTAGGCTTACCGTGTGTGTGTGTGTGTGTGTGTGTGTGTGTATTGGTTACATGCCTGCATTTTTCTTGTCAAAATACTCACCATAGAGCAGCTGAATCATATGGTAGGAATGTATCGACCATTTAAGAAAGTGCCACACTGTGTTCCAGTGTGGCGGCGGTTGTGCTATCTTGTATTTTCCAGTATTCCAGGTCCTCCACATCCACATCAGTGCTTGGAATAGTCAGCCCTTTCGCTTTGGTTGATAGGTCAGTAGTACAGATATTGTAATTATGTCTCTGCCCAGCTCTCTACTGTCTGAGCCAAGAGCCTACCTGCGCTCCAAGTTTCACCTTTCATGTGAGCCTGTGTGCTGGGCTTTGAGTTGAGGCCTGCAGACTTTCTTCAGGCAGTAAGCTAGGGTAGTTGTTGGGCTCACCTGAGCTGAAAACCAAGGCCAGGTTCTTCACCTTGTTAGCTAATGTCCCTTACTTCCTCACCGACTCTGGCAGGTATCACCGTCCTATATGTGATATCCAGTGTTTTGTAAATCATTGCTTCATATTTTGCCCCTTTTGGGTGTTGTTTCTGGCAGAAAGGCAAATCTCATCCCTTTTAATCTGTCCCAAGTAGAGGTTTCTTTTGCTTCCGGGGTATTTAATTCTTTCTAGAACTCTGTGGAAGCAACTCCAGTCTTTCCTTCACATGGAGATATCAGTGACTTAAAACATCTGTATGTAGTAAATGTTCAAAGCTTTACACTAAAGTAATGATGCCCTAAGGATGAACTATAGTCATCTGTCTGTGTATGATCACGGCTCTCCCACCTGATTTATGCAAAACAAAGCAAACTAATGCATAAGGAAACAAAACTAAGATGCAGTTCATAAATCCAACTGCTGACACTGATGAGTCAATGAATGGTCCTGGGAACCACTTTTTACCAGGTGCTGTATCAGGAAGGAAGGATCTAAATATGAACAATGGCTGCCTGTCTTCAATGGGCTCACAGTATCCTGGGGGCAGAAATCCATGAACAACTTAGTAGCATAAATTTAGATGTATGAATCTTAATGGGTGTCAGGTTAGTTCTGTGTCAGTGGAGTAAGAGCTGCACAGTCTGATCAATGGAGATATTTAGAGACCCTAACCAGTGATGTCTGTGCCATCCTTGTCCTGTGACTTCCAAGATCACAGGATAACTATCTGTATTCTGGAAGGGAAAAAGGCACTTAGAAGATCACTCCAGGGACATCTCTAGCAGCCAGATCAGGAAGTGATGTCCATTATGTCTCCTCAGTTCTCATTGACCAGAGCCCAGCCCTCTGACCACATCCTACTGTGAGGAACTCTGGGATATGTAGTCAACCGATGTGCTGAAGAAGAAAAGAAAGAGATTTTAGATACTGCTAAGAGTTATGGAGTATGGAGACCTCTGATACTAATTTATACCTTTTCTGAGCAATTTGCTATGGTAACTCACAGAGATTTGATGGAGAGAGGAGGGGCTGAGGCTGTCATGTGCAATTGATGTTGGCCTATGGCCTTTGTACAATCACAGGCAGGAGGAGAGGAGCAAGTAGAGTATAAAGTGGTGTCCAGCTGGGCTACAGATAGGCATGTGAGAGCACATCTGCTTCCTTCCTTTTATAATGGCCTGTAATTAGCAGGTTGCCAGAAAGGAACATAAGGCCCCCTTAGTGAGGTGGTTTTAAGCCACCTCATGAAACAGAAGCCTCAAAAGCAGAGTTTAGAAAGACAATAGGCCTCAAATCAATACTGTCCTTCAGTGTGACACAGGAACACAGGCTATTTTGTTACTCTAAACCCCGACTTTAACTCACTGTTAGGTCTTGTCTAATTGATTATGCTATTAGGACTTTGTACAGGGCTTTAGAGTTAGACTGACACAGCCCTGAGACACAATTCCATAGCTGCTAAACCAAGTTCTGTGCCTTGGCATCTTTATCTATAAAATGGAGCAGCACAATGCCTGATCACAACATCATAATAAGGTCTAAGTGAATTTATATTTGCAAAACACTTGGTACAATCCTAGCATATAACCAGTACTGTCTTCATAACAGCAATTATTATTGGGAATCATAATTCTCACCTGATATAGTTAGGTTAGGACCAATGGAAGAGGAGCACATAGCTTGATTGCCAACCTCATATACCAACAAGAGTGAAAGCAGACGTCCTCATATATAGTGTGATGGTGGCTTCATCATCATGGTGAGGAGCAGAGAAGCTGGATCTGCTGTTCAAAACCAAAAGGAAGGGAGGAAAGCAAGTGTCTTCCTGTGGTGACTATTAGACAAGGAAGTACCAGGAGGTCTAGAACACTCTGTTTTGCCAGTTACAGTTACCACATCTATTGCATTTTCAGGTTGAGTTCTCAGATGCAGGTGTACTGGGTTTCCCTTTTCATCTTTTCATGGCTTCTTCCGTCTTGTTGTTGTTGTTGTTCTGGTCCCAGTATCTGACCTCTAACATCACTGTTGCTAACAGTGTGGTTCACTGTGTTTCTGATTTGCCTTCTTGGCACTTTGTTCTAAGTTGTCCCCATCCACATCCAGCTCTGATTCTCTCCTGGATACACCTAAAGATGCAAGTCATTGGGGTATCCAGTGGTAATTCTTAGCATCATACAGTAAAGCCACTCATCCATGTGCCTGTTGCTCCCAACTAGATCATGACCTGCCACTTTGACTGCACAATTACCATCTGCACCTCAGCATATTTGAGGATTAAACACTCATTGCTGTTTGGTATATACATTTGTGGAATGTATGTAATATACCAAACAAGAAGAGCATGAACCAGGGTGTTTACCATCCCACATTCTGTCAGTTCTGGTTACGTACTGCTTCCCAGACTTCCAAGATGTAATGCGAGGCCCTCCCCCTTCTTCATACCTGCTGCCCTCAGAGTAGTTCTATGATTCCAAGTGCCATCATGTCACATCCCCAACCACTCTCTCCTCTATAACAGCCAGAGGAAGTTTATATTATATTCCATGCTGGACCTTTCCTATATTAAACTCTTCAGTGTTAACAGGTCATTCTTACAATCATGTGCAAACATCTTGCCATTTCTCACAAAGCCGAGCACTATCTTCTGTTCTTTCCTTCACAGCATAGGCTGTCCTTTCCCTTCATTTGAGGTGCCAGATCCTTCGTTTCCTTGCTTTCCACCTGGCTAGCTCCCTCCTCTCATTCAGGTCTACTGTATATGTTTCCACTTCAGAGAGGCCACCACAGACTCCTAAACTCATTTTGTATGTTCTCCTCTTTTATTTTCTTCAAAGTTTGACACTCTACGATTTTTCCTTTTTTTTTTTTTTAATCTGCTAATTTGTTGTCATTCTCTTCCATCTAAATCAAATTTCATCCTAGGACAGACTTTAGTTCGATCACAGTTGCATTACCAGGGATATTAGATGTCTGGCATATAATAGGTACTCAGTGTATACTGGATTAATATAAGTACTTTTCTAGGTATTTGATAATCCTTTAGTCCATTACTTTGGGGTCTTAGGAACAGCTGGACATCTTGGTGGCTAAAATGCTGTTGGATTGCTAGGCTTCTAAGTTGAAAAGCAGAATACTGAGTCCTGCTAATACAATATGAGCTATGTTTTGAGCACCAGAAAGATGACTCAGTGATTTAGCATATGTACTCTGCATGCAGTTTAGAGTACCTATGTCAGGTGGCTCTCGAGTGCCTGTGACTCCAGCTCCAGGGAATCTGACACCCTCTTCTGGCCTCTGTGAACACCTGCACACTCATGGCATACATTCACATAGACACATGCACATAAATAAAAATAAATCTTCAAAGGAACAAATAGCAGTGACATCAGCCAAATTCTATAGGAATGGCATAGGAGTGGCATCCTGGGAGAAGATGAGTCCTTCGGTGTGCTGAAAGTGAGTTCTTCCTTGAACATTGGTCTGCAGGAATTTGAAGGAAGCTAGTAAAGGACGAAAACCAACATGGTAGCCAGACTCTGTGATTAACTATCAAGAGTGGGAAAATATGGGCCATCAGGGCACTGGGCTTACTCACACTTAGTTCATAAGACCCAAGGATGCTGGTATTTCCCTAATTCCTCATGGCTGTGGTTTGAAATAGACTCAGTGAGAACACACTTATACTAAGGAAGTTTGTAGTGCTACAAATCTGAGCTTTAAAAGACCCCTTTAAAATGTTTGTTTTTTCAGAGAAAAAATTTACTAGCACACAATTTCCAATCTTAACTGAATTTGGGACTCTGCAGGGATGGAAATAGATGGCTTGGCAGGCCTGAGACTCAGGATTTCTGTGTACTGTGGTGACTTTGGATAGTAGCTGCAGTGCTTTATTCACACTCACACACACACACACACACACACACACACACACACACACACATCTATTTATTACCTCCATGTAACTGTAACATTTAGTCTTAAAGAGAATGCTTGGCTGTCATTCTGATGTAACCATGAAGAGGTTGTCTGCAGAGGCAAGTTGAGCAACACTTCTCCAGGACTGTGAAGAAAGGAAGCTCAGTGATTCTCAGGAATGAGTTGGTCTCTCTAGTTCCATGATGAGTGTTTCCATTTTGGATCTAGAATATAGAGGTTGGATGTGGCAGACTGTCATAGATAAAGCATTAGAATGGGAGCTGACAATCCATAATACAGCTGGGTGGTGTCGGATAACTCTTAAAAATCATATTCCTCATCTCAGCTTTGGTGTCTAGAACTTACTGCATAAAGATAAAGGCATGGGGCCTGCTGGGGCTGTCTGTTGAATAGTTCGTGTTGGAATGATAATGGATATGACTTAGGCCCCTAGATAGGGGATGAAAAAGTAGTCCTTGTAGGAGTTGAGAACCTGGACAGATAGTAAGCTGATCTTTACAGACGTTTGTGAAGTCTCTGCAATCCCGGGGTCATCACAAAAATGAATTCCTGCTGTCAATCACTGCAAAACAAATCAGCCCAGATTTAGTAGCATGACTCAGCCGCTTTGAGTTATGCTCACAGTTTCTGTGGTCATGGATTTACACTAAGCCCAGCAAGGATGTTTTGCCTCTGCCGCATGACACCTTGGACCTCAGCTAGGGAGATATGAATGGATGGAGGTGGCTCAAAGAACAGGCAGGCTCCCTCCATGGCTATGCTTGCTGAGGACTGCCAACCATCGAGTGCCTATAGACAGCCATTAGACATCCCTCAAGCATGGTGGCTTCTGCAAGGTCACACTTCAGATATGGTTTCCCAAGGTGAATTGAACCCAGGGTCTCACACATGGGGGACAAGGGTTCTACCCTGAGCTACATTCCTAGTCCTTGCCCAAGATTCTAAGAGGAAGCATTCCAGCAAGCATGGCAGAGGAATATGAACTTTCATTATTTAGCCTCAAAAGTCACACCATGTCACTTATATATTGTACTTTATGGAAGCCATCACAGTCCCACCCATGTTCAAACTGAGGGACAATAGACTCTGCTTCTCAATGGGAGGAACATTTAAGAACAGGCCGTTGTGCTTTAAAATAGCCAGGGAGCCTAGAAACGTGAATTAAAGTAGTAGGAACATAAAATAAGATATGTAGAAGAAGTAATAAAAAACAAAATTGATGATCATTATAGCTATCATTTTGGTGTCAAGTTATGGTAGGTCCTCTGTGTATGCTTTGTAAACTTTAAGTCACTCAATTGTCATAATACCCTCAAGAGACAGTGCTGTTTTTATACTTACTCTATAGCTAAGAGAACAGAAGCAGGGGCAGGTGTAATGACTTTCCTAGGCTCTTACCGCTGGTGATTGACACTGTTGGAACAGAGGCGGCTGATAGATTTTGAATGCTCGTAGAGTGCCAGGCTATAATGAACATTTTTGGTGAAATGTACTGGCCATTTATTATGAGTCAAACACTCTGCCAAGTACTTTTCATGAACTGTCTTAGTACTCAAAATAATCTTCCAACGTAGATGCATTATTCTTACTACCTTATATCTGAGAAAATAGTCTCAGTGATGTGAAATTACCCAGTCAAGATGTTAGGAAAGGTTCAATTTCATCTTTGCTTTCCCCCGAAGTCTGGGGTCTGGAATGTATTCATATGAGGATTCAGAAAGGAGAGTGAGGGGTTTTGGGAAGGATGCTGATGTGGATCTTGGTGGAGTGGAATTTGGACAGGGTTCAATGTTTCCATGGGAACAAGGAGGAAACTATTCTGCAATAAGGGGCTAATGATTGCCGTGTATTTATGAGTGGTGTGCGTGTGTAAGTGTAAAACTCTCCTTGGCTCGGGAAACATCTCTGATGCTCACACCGTGAGCCTGTCTCTGTGCCAGTTCACTGGAGGAAGTAGGGAAGGATCACCCAGGTCAGCACTAAGTTGCAGCTACTTAACTCCCTTCCCAGTGCTCATCAAGATAGCACTTCCAAAGTAATTCCCACCTGTTGTCCTGAGGAATGTTCTAGAGTTCTAAAGTTTGATGATTAGTATCTTTGCCTTACAGACAAGGAACCAGAGGCCTGGAGATGGAAGATGAGAAGAAATTAGAGGTCACTCAATATGGAGATCAGAGTTCAGGCAAGAGAGGCTTGGCTAGTCCATTTCCCTCATGAGATATGTACGGTACATTAACTTTTTCAGGTCAGCACAGACACAGAAAGAATGTTAGAGCCCAGGTTTCTTGACATTCACATGGCTTTACATCCATCTCTCTTAGCATTCAAAACTCATATAGATTGTTAACTCCTTCTAGAAGTTTCCCCGACACACCTATATCTTGAAAGTTAAACATTCCATCATTTGAAAGCATTCTTCAAACACTTTTTGCCCTGACTCTATATGCTCTTGCCATGTATCTCTCTTACTTGGCAGTAAGGATGGGGGCAATCTTTTATCAGTGTGCCTCAACATCTTCCACGGTTTCCAGGAATATCAGGGACTTTATAGTTGGAAAAATGGATGATTTAATGAGTTGGTGAGAGAATACACTAAGGCAAAGTAAACTGATGGAAGGAAAGGGACTTGTTCAGACTTAGAGCGGCAGAGAGGAGAGCAAGAACATTCCTGGTAGAGGCGCTCTTAGCAAAGTTGAGGGGCTGGAAGAGCTTCTCATACAGAAGTTCCAGAGCAATGCTTGGCCATGTTGTTTGCATCTTAGTGAGCAATTTGTAGCAACATTGGAGGTGGAAGCAGGGAGTGAATCCATAGGCCCTTCAGGCCCCAAGTTTTCAGATGACCTGGGCTCTGCTCTTAACATATCAGGGTCACTGTCCATTATGGCTTCCTCTTTGACCTGGAAGTTGCTGTGCTGATTCATGCATCAGTCACTGGCAGTCTGGATTCCCCTTCGCTGTGCTGTTCGACAGCCTTTCAGCTGTCATTCGATGCTTATTAAGGGGAGTGAGTCAGGATGGTGGCTTTAGACACCATTTCTCCCCTGCTCCATGCCTCCTTCCTCGTTTTTCCCTGATGTGCTATTCTGAGCACATACACTCGCAAGGCTTTGTGAGGAGTAAGTAGGACCTGGGCTCTGAGCCATCAGACCTCTAAGGAAATCTCAGCCCTGCAGTTTACTTGCCATGTGACTTTGAACAGTTTATCTGGTTTGGGTCTGATTCTGTAACACATAATATAGGATTGCTATGAAGGCTGAATAAAGTTAAGCCTGATAACTTTGCCTCAATTTAGGGATACATTGAGTGCGTACGAAATACACATAGTGCCTTTGGTTGCAGGTTCATATACCATATTTTCATTCTTTAGTTCATACTAAAGACTTCAGTTTAAAGACTAAATACTTTAGTTCATACCATATTTTCATTCTTTAGACTACAGGACCATCTTTGTGAGAATTTTCAGAAGGATTCTGGGCACTCTTTCCTTCTTTCTTTCTGGTTGGCTGCTGTGGGTCATCCCTGCAAAGTTTTTTTCTGTGGCTCTCTAGGATGGGAGGCGGGGCGATGCCAATAAACTGAGGTTAACAGCCTTTGAAATAGGAACTTGTTCTAGCCATCTATCTGGGTAGCTACAGGCCCAATGGCGGCAGAATCAATGAGCCAGTATCTGCCTTGTGATCTCATTGCATTGTCCATGGCAGAATCCTCATCTGTTTTATAAACTGTTTGATGACATGAACAGTCTCCAGAGAAAGTCTCCTGTGGCTGAATGTTGCTCAGTAGAGCTGGTAGACAATTTGAAGGACTTGCTTTTGCTTTCTGACTTGCATGAGTTTTAGGCTCTGCTGATGGATTCGTTCACCCAACAGCAACTGGACTCCTGCAAGGAGTGCCTGTTCTCCCTTCTCCCCATTCCTCTCTGGAACGTGATCCTCTTGGAAGCAAACAGATGCTAGCTGCTAGCCCCTTCCTGCCTTCACATTCTTCCCCCGAGCTTGCCATACAGATTCTGTGCTTCCTTTCGCCCATGTCCTCTGCCCACAGCAGGTGAAGCTGTCCTTTGTCGTACCCCATTTGTTCCAGGTCCTCTCTCAGCCTTGATGTCCCTGTTCTTAGCAGTTTAATGGGCATATAAATGCTGTCCTTCTCAGTCAGCATAAAGAACCACTCTCACTCCTCAAAATAGCTCTAATGGAAGAAGCTGAGGTAGTGAAGCGAGAGTCATAAAATTCACATTCCCAGCTCCACGACTCACCGGTTTTATATGAGCAAATCGCTTAACCTCTCTGAGCCACAAGTGTTCATATTTGAAAGGGCGGGGAACATGCTAATTGCCCTGTTACCCCTCCACCCCGTTTACTGTGACAATCAAATGAGATAATGTCTGTGGAAGTGCTCTGTAAACCAGAAGCTGTTATTATACCACAGCGGCCTGTTATTATTAAAAACTGGTTTTCCCGATTCTTCTATCCCTCCCTTTCCATCTCCTGAGCTGCCT
Source organism: Nannospalax galili (assembly GCF_000622305.1). Lineage (NCBI taxonomy): Eukaryota > Metazoa > Chordata > Mammalia > Rodentia > Spalacidae > Nannospalax > Nannospalax galili. The sequence goes on from NW_008348568.1 coordinate 4,339,410, forward strand.
AGAGGCTGAGGCTCAGTGGGGGTACAGCTTTGGGGCTTGAAACGAGCAAGAATGGTCTTTTACTTACCAAGGAAGTCTTAGTCACTCTGAATCGTATGGAAGTCAAGGGATGGAGGTGGCTGATCTTTAAATGTTCATGGTTTAGCAGTTGAAAATCCTAATGGAAACAGCTTCGATGAGGTAGGGAGCCCCACACAGAGTGTAGAGCTCGGATGGATGATCTCTGCCGGCTTGTGGCATGATGCGCTCCACAAATACTGTTTTCAGCCAGGTCGCTTTCTTCATCCCACTGTCCTTCTCTTTTGGGGGCCACCACTGTCTCCTGGAAGCTTTGGTCTCTGCTCTTGCCCCTCTTAATCCATCTGTACTTGAATGAACTCTCTAAATGCCAGTCTTTTCATTCGCAGTATCCTCTTGCTTAAGCCCCACGCTATAGCCCTGATTGCCCTCAAGGGAGAGGCTGACAGAAATTTCAGGGCTTCTGCTGAGCCTTCCAGCCTCCCCATGGCCTCTCAGCTCCTACTACTTAACCCTTCAGCAATGAGGCACACCCAAGCCTTTACTGTCATCTCCTTTCCTCAGCTTAGCCATCAGCTACAAATTAAGCTACCCCAACCCCTATGACAAAGTTCGGTACCCTTTGGGGTGATTCCATAATACCTTGCTTTCCCCTTCTGGAACGTTCCTACCCTTGATGACTATCATGCCTCAGGATCTGTGTTCTCCATGAAGATGGACACTCCAGAAGGCTGACCTCACCTCACTACTGTCTTACTCCCTCCTGAGAGTCATGGTATCCAGCCTAGGGCCCAGCAATGAACCCATGAACAGAGTTGAATGAGCTAACATTCAGGACTTGGTCTCTGAAAGGGAGATCATAATGAATAAACATAGATGGGCAACATGATCAAAGAACACGTGTCTTACATTTTCCTTCTTAGATCTTTCTTTTCACAGGCCGACCAGGTAAAGGTAAAAATTTATGGAATACTCAATCTGTGCCGAGCACCTTACATGAGTCAGCAATTTCAGACTTTTCCACTCACACTCACACGTGCTGTTATCCTTCGATTGGGACTCATGAGGCACTGTAGCCCAGGGACTTTGAGTCATTTGTCCAAGGTCACCCCCTTAACAAATAAAGCAATTGTTTTTGAGTCAGGATCTGTTTTCTGTTAAGAACCCATACTTTATTCACTGTGCTGGGTTGAATGGTTTCTAGTCTGAATTCCTGAAATCATCTGATACGTTCGTTGAAGGAAACTGTAAATTAATTTACTTCTTTCTTAACAGTGGTCTGGGAATTAATTAAGGTGATAATATACAGATAGGCCTTAGCTTTTTTTTTTTTATTAGGTTGTTTTGTTTTTGATGTGTAGGTGGGTGTGGACTAGTGGTTGACATCTGGTGTCTTTCTAAGTCACTTTCCACCTTATCTTTTGAGACAGGGTCTCTCATTGAACCTGGAGCTCATTAATCTGATTAGACTGGCTACCCAGGGAGCTCCAGGATTCCTTCTCTTTCTGATCCCTCAGCAATACGGTTATAGATGTATGCTGCCATGCTCAGCCTTTTATGTGGATGCTAGGAATCTGAACTCAAGTCTTCCTGCTCCTGTAGCAAGCACTTTCCCCACTGAGCCATCTCCCCAATTCCAGATCTTAGATTTTTCTTTTGAAGGTCAGGCAAATTTAACCATTAAGACCAATTGCTTTTTTCTTTGGTGTCCTTACAGAGTGGTGGGGACATTAACACAGAGTGGTGGGGACATTAACACATAATGGAACCTCTTTTCTTGTTCGTTTGTTTTTTGATAGAAGATCTTACTATGTAGTTCAAGGTGGCTTTGAACTCACTATGCTCCTGTCTCAACTTCCCAAATGTGGGGATTACAAGTGTGTGTATGATATAGCTTAGCTTCTTGTATCCTGAACTGGTTTGGGCCTGGATAATCTTCCTTTTGCCAGCTGAATCTATCGTTCATCAGAACTCTGTTGCCCTGAATTCTACTTGCTTAGAACCTTTGAAGAAAATCCAGCCTGAGTCCTTGACCCTTTCCTGTACACCTGAGGCAGCTGTCATGTACATGCCTTCACTCCAGCCTTTTACTTTTCCAGACAGAATGAGAGTTGATCCTCCACACTTTTTTCCATGGACCCAAGGTTAACATCCCAAGATCCTCCCAATCACTAGCTTAGAACATGACCTAGCTCTCCATCTCCTTAATCTAAAATAGCCAAGGACAGGGACTCAGCAACAAGCATATTTACAGCAGTGTTGATTAATTACAGTTGTGAAAAATGTAATCATTTCACCTTTCAGTGCTCAGAGATTGGTGGAATAAATGTTCCCGTCTCCACATGAACACAGGAATAACTACGGGAGTGAACATTGATTGACCCACAGAGAAGACTGGGAAGGAACATTAAATGCAAAAAGCAGGGGTAAATTAGAGCATAAAAGTATTCATTCCTATGTAGGAGAAAATCTGAAAGTGTTCAAGAGGGTAAAAGTGTTTATCTTGGGGTCATGAGAATATGGGACTTTTCTTGTTAGAAATTTTCTATTGGGGGAGGAAGTATAACTTAGGGTTATGAAAATGGACTTCAGAACTAGGCTGGCCGGGCTTTAGCCCATTTTTGCCACTTGAGAGCGTTGTCACCCGAGTTTCATAATTTGTAGAACAAGAAGAATGATAGTACTGGCTCCTTAGTATTCTTGGGAGAGTGATGAACCTTGGGAGACTTTGTTTTGGGGGTGCTAGCTGTGTGCTCAGTACTTCACTGGGCTGTTTGCATCCATCTTATTTTTCATTATCTTGATTCTATAAATGAAGAAACAGAGAGGCAAAGAGATTTCTCTAGTCAAAGGAGGGGCCCATACCTTTGATTGTTCTTGATGGTCTAGTTCATTCATGGTGGCTAACATTGAATCTGTTCTCCTGTCATCCACATCTCCCTGCTGACTCATTCTGGACCCACTTTGACTACAACCCCCAACATTTTCATACCCACATAACTACTTTATTCTCTAGTTGTGATTTGTATTATGCTTATTATTTTTTTTGGACATGGGTGAACTAATATTGAGCCAACAGGTGGATGAGAAACCTGGCCATTCAAATCACACCATCAATTATGAGGAAGTCTCAGAATAATCCTCATTGCTTGGCGTGAGGCGTTGTCAGTCACACCTACTTCACACTGCAGAGGTGTAGGCATGAGCTTTGCATTTTCCTCTTCTGCTCATCTGGAAAGAGTTACTGGTCCTAACGAGACAGTGGGTAAGCAGAGAGGCTTGGCCAGTGAGGAAGCCATCAACCAGGCTCCTAGGAGAAACTTACGGACTGTGGGCAGCAATCCATGGACAGAAAGTAGAGCACAGATGTAAGAGCAGGAGCCAGGGAGCCAGGAGATCTGGGTTCTCATCTCTGCTTTCTGGGTGGAACTTCTCTTTTTCCTTTCTTCCTTCCCTTCCTTCGTTCATTCTTTCCTGCCTTTCTTTCTTTTTGTATATATGGTGTGTGTGTGTGTGTGTGTGTGTGTGTGTGCGTGTGTGTGTGTGTGTGTGGTGTGTGTGTGTGCGTGTGTGTGCGTGTGTGTGTGTGTGTGTGTGTGTGTTTGTTATGCACTTGCCCTGGTATATATGTCAAGTCCAGAGAACAATCTCAGGTGTCAATGGCCCTTACTTCTACCTTGCTTAAGGCAAGACCTCTTTGTTGCTTGCCACTGTACTGCATATGCCAGCCTAGCTGGCCCACAAGCTTCCAGAGAGTATCCCTGTCACTTATCTCACCATAGTAACACTGATATTGCAGACACATGCTTAAACACTCAGCATTTTGTGGGATTCTAGGGATTTGAGCTGAGTTGCATGGCAAGTATTTTACCCACTGGAGAGACAGCTCAGTGGATGTTGCAACTTGCCTGTAATTCCATCATTCTGAACATGGACATGGGGGACCCCAGGAGCAAACTGACTGTCTGGACTAGCTATATGGGTTAGCTCCAGGTTGAATTCAGAGATCCTGCCTCAATGAATAAGGCAGATAGTGATCATGGAAGCCTCAGGTCTCCACATGCTTGAATACACATGTGCACATGGGCTCACACACATGGGAACACACACATTTGTGCACACTACATACACATGAAAAATAAATGCAGGGAATAAAACTCTGCACCTATGTTTAGTAGGCACACAATTGCTATTGTTTGACTCAAAATTGTCAGAATCATTGTTTTCTTTTTCTTTCTTTCCTATTGATTTTATTTTGAGATGGAAGAAGCCTATACCCCAGGCTGGACTTGAATTTCCAATCCTGTCTCAGGCTTCTGAGTAACTGATATTGTAGGCATGCATTACTGTAGCCACCTTCTAATGTTATCCACATTCTTACTGGTCATTGTTTATTCATCTCTCGTGAATCAAGATGTGTTGGGCAATGTTGTTTTCCAGACATCGTACTTTATGTACCAGTGTGTGCACACAAGAGGAAGAGAGTGTGATCAGGGGTATGTAAGGCTACATCAGAGACTAGTATTCAGAGTAGGACATATTTGAAAAAGTTTTCAAGGTAGTCGGATTGATTGGTTTTAATTGTTGGCTTAACAGAATCTAGAATTGAAAAAGGATTGGAAAAGGAATTGAAATAAGGTATTGTCTGGATAGGGTTGTTCTGTGGGCATGTCTGTGGGGGATTGTCTTGATTGCACTGATTAATGTGAGCAGACCCAGTCTAAAAATAAGTAGGATTAGTCCCTGGGTTTAGGTCCTAGACTGTGTAGGGGAGGAGAAATTGAGCTGGTCACGTGTGTATGCATGCATTCATTCTCTTTTGACTGTGGATGTGGCTAACTGCTTCAAATTACTGCTGCCTTGACTTCCCCACAATGACAGACTCCAGCCTGGAACTGTGAGCTGGAACAAACCGTTTGTCCCCGGCGTTATTTTTGTTAGGGTATTTTATCACAGCAAGAAGGAACAAAAGTGGGACAATAGGTGCAGACATTTGCTACCTCAAAGTTAGAGGACACGTCATAGAGAAGGTGTAGCATCACCCAACATAGGAAATATGAGGTGGGGGGCAAGGTTGTGGGGTTGAAAGAAAGTCATGGCCTTGGCCGACCTGCTTGTGTTGCCTAGATGGTAAAACCTAAGTACTTATTACAGAAAGATCTCTTCCACCTTACTGCAATGAACCCCCAACTTCAACAACAGACATCCATTTGACAATTACCCTGTGCTTTGGTTTGTGCTGGATGCTAACCAAAGTCTTTTGGTGATTTTTCCTAAAAGCTCAGTGCCCTACTTAACATTAACTGTTACCTTGATGTGGGCCCAAAAAGAAAAGCATCTCCGTTGAACAATTGCCTTCACTGAGGTTGGTCTATGGGCATGCCTGTAAGGGACTGTCTTCACTGTTAATTGAAGTCTCAGGGCCCAGTCCATTGGGGATGGTGCCATTTCACGGACAGGTGGTCCTGGGTTGTGTAAGGAAGTTAGCTGAGAATGAGCCCCGGTGAGCTAGCAAGTAGTGTTCCTCCATGGTTGCTGCCTCCAGGCTCCTGCTTAGTGGGATTCCCTGAATCTACTGGGAGGATGGCGTTCTTTGTGGTCTGTACCATGCAAGAAGGGATCTGGTATGCTCTTTTACCCCGGTCTCAAAATACAAATGCTGACAGAGGGATGACTCATCGTTATATCTGAGGTAGACTCTGACCTAGGCTCTGATCAAATCCTGGCCATGATGGCTGATTTTGGATAAAGCATGACCATGGCTTCAAATACCATCAGTTGGTTTGGCTGGTTTTTCAGAGGGGGAAAAAGTGACTTGCTCAAGGTTTTTTGATGAAATTGAGTGGACTTCAAAGGTAATCCAGTCAGCTGACAATGTTGCTGCCATATTCTGATGCTTTCTTAAATGTAATGTGCATGTCACATAGTCCACAAACAAAACCATGCTGAGATTTGCCAAGGTCAGTGTCATTATGACCCTGTCTTCTGTCCCCATGCTCCTCTGCTTCCTCCAGAGCTCCAGAATTCAAAGGTCACCAAGATCATCCAGTCTACAGTTTTTGCCTTCCCTGAGCTTGGACACCTGCTCTCCAATTCACGTGCAGTGTTTTGAAAGTGCGTGCTTGACGGCACCCAGGAATCTTCATTGGACAAACACTTTCACTTGCTCCTCTGTGTGACTTTTTTTTGGTCTTTTTGAGACAGGGTCTCCCTGTAGCCCTAGCTGGCC
>NW_008348568.1:4345932-4348025 GCF_000622305.1 Nannospalax galili
GACTAAAAATAGGGGCTGGAGAGATGGCTCAGCAGTTAAGAGCACTGAGTGCTCTTGCAGAGGACCTGGGTTCGATTCCCAGCACCCACATGACAGCTACAAACCATTCTTAACTCCAGTTCCAAGGGAATCTGACACCCTCTTCTGACCTCTGAGGCACTGCACGACATGGGTGCACTCACATACATGCAGGCAATACACTTATACACATCAAATAAAAATAATAAATGTAAAAAAAAGAACAAAAATAAAAATAGGATCTTTAAGGGTTGGAAATGGAATACTCGTCTAATGTGCACAAAGCCCTGGGTTTGATCCCCTACACTGAAAAACAAACAAAAAGTAAACAACCCCCCAAAATGTGATTTTTAGCCAGGAACGGTGACATAGACCTGGAATGACAGACCACCGGAGAGGGGAAGCAGGAGGCCTGAGCATTTAAAGCCAGTGTGGGCTAAATAGAGAGACCTTGTCTCAAGAAAACAATGTGATTTTGACAGTTGCCTTTTTGGCAATATAACACATGGACTAAATGGACTGAAACTACATGAAAGTGTTTGAAGATGGAGATTTACTGTAACATTACAATGGAATACACTATAGTGGAAAAAACAGCATGTAAGTGGCCAACAGGGGAACAGCTGCATGAAAGGTGCATTCTGGAAGCCCTCAAAATTATTCAGAATTCTGTTTCATGATGAGTAACAATGATCAGAACGCTTTCTGAATAGGATTAGGGCTAATGAGATGAGTGAGCCAGATGATGAGATGTGTTTGCTCCTGGTGGACAGCACTAAGGCCCATTTCTATAGGACACACGCCCTCGTGCACATTCTCATTTGTGTGTCTGTGTGCGCACGGGAGGCTTTTGGAAATGACAGGTCAGGGTCAGGCTGGCTGTCAGAAGTGTGGGTGGATTAAGTCTTTCTGTGTGCCTTTCTCATCATCTCCATTTCCCATTGGTGTGATGATTCTATACTGGGTTAGAACAATGTCCTCTGAATGAGATGGCTTTCATTTTTCTCTTCCCAGTTTCCTGACTACCTGCCCTGTTCAGTGATGCTGCAGCCAGCTCCACAAGATGTAGGGAAGGTAAGTGTGAGAAGGATGCCATGGGTTCATTCATTCCTTCAATAGACTTTCATTTTGCTTTGTTATTCTTGAGACAGGGTCTCATAATGTAGCTCAGGCTGGCCTTGAATTCAAGATCTTCCTGTCTCAGCTTCCCCAGAACTAGGAGTCCAGGCCTTATCATACTGTGCCTGGCCTTCCTCCCTCCCTCCCTTCCTCCCTTCCTCCCTCCCTCCCTTCTTCCCTTCCTTCCTTCCTTCCATTTCTCTTTTTTGCTTTCTCTCTTTTTTCTCTCTGTCTCAGACAGCCAAGTGCAAACCCAGAGGAGGAAGTCAATTCACATTCTTACTTTCTTCTAAAGACAAAAGAATGTACTGGCCTGCTCCCACGGGCTCACTTCCCATCTCTGCTGGGCTCATCAGTGTGTGATGTGAGGAAAAGTGCTGCTCCACTTTGTGCCTCTGCCTTTCTGTAGGAGGCATGTGCTGCCTCTGCAGCTCTGGGCTCTGCCCCTGCTCTCCTGAAGATTGTGTTTACAATGAACATAGCACTCGGGGCTGGCGCCACACAGGGAAGCTGCAGGGGGTGTCCTGGTTCACGGGTCCACATTTCAGGAGACTGTTCCTAACACTGAGCAATGCTATGCTCTGCCCTGCCCGGGTGAGGCTGGTGCGATTGGAATGCCACCGAAAAGGAAAGTCCCAGACAGATAGTGACTCAAATCCTTACCTCCCCACATGCTCCTTGGGGTTTTAATTCCTTTCTTAATTTTCCCATGACAAATTCAGCTCAGCGGTCTTGCTGACCACATAGCTCTTATTGGTTCTGATAAGTACAACTTCCCAAGAGATAGGAATGCAAATTCTCCTGTTTTGTTGAGTCATGTGTGCTCAGCAACTCTTTCCCAAACATTGCATTAGACTTGTAATTGGCAGCTCCCAGGTCTCTGCTGGATGACACTCCATGCTCAGGAAAAGCTAATCCATTTCTCAAAAAACAAAAACAAAAACATTATATATATA
>NW_008348568.1:4348061-4362074 GCF_000622305.1 Nannospalax galili
TCTCAGTCGCTCCCTCTGCCTGGCAGTGATAGCCTGTTCTTAAGGAAGCCAAGCCCCAAGGGAGCAAAGGCAAACTGGTTTTGCAGATAAGTTGGAAAAATGTGACTATTGCCCTTTCCCACTCACTCTAGTCTCCTAGCAACAACAGAGCTGATGGTTTTCACCAGGAAGAGGAAGCCTAGATCCTAGGGGAGGCCGTCTGAATTCTTGTAGGCAGTCTGATTTATTTGAACCTTGGCTGAATTCTTGGGTGTAGGGAGACCCAAAAGTTCAGTCATAAGAGAATTCCCTGCCTTCTGCTTGACCTTTGCCAATAAGCAGATAGAAGAAAAGCAAATAGGAAGGAATGGCTTCCTCCGAGAGAATCTGCCTGGCTGGGAACACCCATTTCCTTTGCCTTCAGGAATGACTGAAAGTCTGGGCAGGCGCCATGGGATAGAGCCCTGAGAAAAGCAAGGAGCAAGAAGGGGTCAGCAGACAGGGGTTCGGCTGCTGAGTCTTTCCCTGAAGAAGCACAGGCAGGAAACCTATGTGTTTTAGTCCCTATTCAGTACTGATTTTAACAACTGTGAAGGGAGAAGATTGAAATAGATGTTTCTTGGGAGTCCTGTGCCTATATTTGTGTTTATATAAACTTCCAGATATAGCATTAGATCATCTGTCTATCTGATAGGCACAGAGTCACTGTGCTAGAGCAAGCATTCAAACCCAGGGCTAGCCAAGTCTGAAGCCTATGCCCACCATCTCCTACTCTGTGCAGTTATGACATACACAAACAGCAACCACCTGGCTGGTGTGCCCTGTCATATCAGATGGTTATAATATCCACACCTGCTAGCCCATGCAAGTAGAAGCAGCAGACCGTTTAACATAGACCTAAGTTACACTCTATCTCTGCTTTTAAAGAGTTTGACGCCTCAAGTGTCTCCAGTAGGAAATGGGCATGGAGAGTCTTTGAGTAGTTGCCGCTTGTAGATCAGGAACAGGAGATATTATGTGTTCATTCAGTGACTGCTCCACAGTAGGAACTCAGTAAATAGGGAAGGGAGATGGAGAAAAAATGAAAAAGATTAAAATATGGATTGATTATAGACTCCTGAGTAGTAAAGACTTGCCTTAATTATTCCATAGTCGCAACACGTTGTTTGGCATAGGATAACAATCACATTTGTTAAGTGAAACAAACCCATCATGTGTATACACAGACACACACAGACACACAGACACAGATACAGATATAGATACACACACACACACACACACAGACCACAGACACACGCAGATACACAGACACAGACACAGATACACACACACACACACAGACCACAGACACACGCAGACACACAGACACAGATACAGATACACACACACACACACACACACACACACAGAGGAGTGCTAAAGAATAATGAACTCTCTGACCCCGTCTTGCTACAACATTTAAGCAGGGGGTCTGCATTGTAGAGTAGGACAACATAGTTAAGGTGGCTAATTTGTTTTAGCTGTTTAATGTTGTTCTTTAGTTATTTTTTTCTGTAAAATTTTATTGAATTTTTGTGTTTCATACAGAGTATCTTAATCATCTTTTTCAGTTGTTTTTAAAATGTGAATTCTTTTAAAATAAATTTGTAACGCACCAACTCCAGTTTGTGCCATCCATGTTTCTGGGTGCAGAGCTGTCTAATGGAGTGTGGATGATTTACCACGAACCACACCCTTAAAGAAAACTGACTCTCCCACCTCCAAAAGGCCTTAACTGTCCATAAGTCCTCAGTTAGGGGCTGGGGATCAGGAACACCTTCTCTTTCCACTCTATGCTCGAATGTTGACTAGTTTGATCTTGTGCAGGTCTTGTGCAGACAACCACAGCCACTGTGAGTTCATGAGTGCAGGGGTCCTGTCATGTCCAAAAGACAGTGTTTCACTATTGTTTTGTAAACTGTCTTGGCATTTCCCCCTTTGGTCAGATAATGTCAGGACCCTTCTCTCTCTCTCTCTCTCTCTCTCTCTCTCTCTCTCTCTCTGCCTCTTCTCTCTTTATTCACCCTTCACCTTGCAGCATATGGGGTGTAAAGTGTTTTACATCATTACTTCATATCAAGTTTTCCAGATAGGATTTACTACTCGTATTTCACACCTGACTACCTTGAGGCTCAGAATGTAAGTGATCGAAGACAACACAACTGTAAGTGACACCAAGCATTGGAACTTCCATTTTCCTATAAAATAAAGTGTGGTACAGGTCTGCAATTTCAGCAATTGGGAGGTAGAGGAAGAAGGATCAAGAGTTCAAGGTCAGCCTGGGATATAAGACCTTATCTCAAACAAATGGTATATAGGGGAGAATAGGACATCCTTCGATGAAGATTGAGCTCACTTCTTTGAGAAAAATATTCATCTAGTCTTTTATCAACACTAGGGAACCTTGAGCATTTCCTGTGTTCCCCGCTCTGTGCTAAGTTCACAGTTTACCTCTTATTTAATGCTGTAAATAGCCTTAAAGGATGAGTACCAATTGTTAGACCTCAATTTCAGAGGACATAGTTACTAGCATACAGACAGATTAACTAGTGAACCCATGTAACCCAAGCTATACTTGGCATGTCGGGGATTTCACTGTGGGCAGCACAAGCACAGAACAAACTGTGGAGGTGAATGTGATCTACTGACCTTGTGGTCCCCGTTGCTGAGGAGCCTCCTTATGGCTTATCTAGAATCCAACTCACTGATTTTGGTGGTGCACATCAGCCCCCTTCCTTTGCCCCTAGATAAAAAAAAAAAAAGAAAAAAAGAAAGAAAGCTGAGAGTCCAGAGGCCAGAGAATCATTGGAATTTAAAAGTGAAAGACTTCTTCATTAGGTCATCTTGTCTAATGGGTTCTAACTGTGGGGCACGGCTTGGTTACTGAGTTGTAAAATCAAGTTAGTAGTTCATGACTGACCTTCCAAAAATGAAATGAAATGCAATATAAAACATCAGAGGGAATGGCTTGGAGTAAGTGGTGCTGGGGAACAGTTGTGTCAGTTATTGATATGTGTATGTTTTCTGGGTCACCATGAAACAGGCGTTTCTTATTGAGGGTCATGCTTACCAAAGTTTGAAAAAGATTGGTTTCATCCAGTGGTTTCAAATTTTATTTTATAGCCTCCGAGGAAGCTTCATGTACTTTGGAGGCAGGAATAGAAACGGTAGAGTAAGATGTACTTCAGGAAAGTGCCTTTTCCAGGCAAAGTACTTCCATCTGCTTTTCATGCTGGATTTTCATGCAATACTTCCTATTCCCAAAATGGGCTGACACTATAACTCAGTGGTAGAACTCTTGCCCAGCACACATAAGTCCCTAAATTGAATGCCTAGCTCCCAATGCAAAGAAAAGAATTGAAGAGCGACTGAATACCCCATTGGAACTGTAGTGTATTGGGTACGGAATCATTCTTGTATGATTTGATATGGTAACCAAGAGCTGAGTGTGTGCCCAACATTGCAGACTAGTGTAGAACACACAGAATGATTATACAACATACATATATCTGTCAAACTGTTGTAAATATCAGTGTGACGACAACCTATTATATAACACTATATGTTGCAAGGTAATGCATATGATGTTTAGAATTAAGCAAGTTATTTAAAAAGAGATATAAAGGGTTGCTGCCAAATAGGTATGAAGGGATAAAAGTTGCATGAAACAAGGGAGAAGATATTGAATAAGCAAAGACAATATTTTGTTCAAATCAACAGCTTAACAACAAAGGTAATAGGAATTTAGTTGACAGCATTTCATGACTCAGAGTCCAAAGTTGTTAATTAACTTCTCTGTGAGTAATCACTGTGGCATGGACCCAAACCCAAGCCAGGGCTACAGTAAATCTGTTAATGGGTATACGATATGGAGTATACTGTGTACATCTAAGGGGCATTTTGCAAAGCTGATCAGTGTATTTTGTAGCTCCTGCCACATTAGAAGGCTGTTTCTCTAATTTTTCATTTTGGTTTTGGTCACATGATTTACCTTGGCCATTAGAATGTGGCAACAATGATGTGTCATTTGAACCTGTTTCTCAACTCTTGGTACCCTGATATGTATGTGTGAATGTCATAGTCAGCCTTCTGGAAGAAGACAGCATTGAGAGACCCCACCAGTCCCTGTCAAAGCCATCCTGTATCAATCAGTGAAGACTATCTGCCACCTGTGTGAGCCCAGCTGAGATCAGCCACACACTTCCCATGCCAGAACTGCTTACTTGATACTGCAAACCAAGAGCTCACTTTTGTAATGTTTTGTTAGGCATCAGATCCTAGCAGATGTACTCACATGTCAGCACAGAGATATACTGATGAGCCCACTCTGAAGACAGTACCATAGTCACATCTAAGTGCTAGAAACCTTATCTAGAAATGTTCTTTATTGTTAGCTAGAAATATTCATAAAGTAGAATGTGTTCAAGTCCAGGTGAGGAGAAACGCTCTGAGAACTTGCCAGATAAAAGGTTAAGGAAGTCCTATGCTGACCAGGCTGGCCTTGAATTCCTGGCCTCACCTGCCTCAACCTCCTGTATGAGTAGCTGAGGTCATAGGCACCAGCCATGGTGATCCATGTTTATGATTTTTAGGATGCACAGAGTAGCTAGCATTGCTCACAAATAACACAAGGCTGTGAATGGTTTTTAAAGATAAAACCATTCTGTCTCAGGACTCTGGTTCTTACTTCCTCTTAAACAGGAGGATAAAGAGACACAACATATTAGGATCTCTGCATCTTGATGGGATTGGAGAATTTGGGTGATTTTCATAGCCAATAACGAAGCCTGGGTCAGGGTCCATCTGTCCTGGCATATAACTGGATGACTCTTCCAGGAAATGAGAAAATAGGGTGAATACCTAATATATTCTCTTTTAATCATAGAAAAATCTTAAAGAAAATTAACTTGAAAAGTAAAAGATGTTTCAGGAGCATGACCTTGACGTCTCTCTTCTGTAATCTGACATTAGTAAAAGGACTAAATAATTGGTAACTTTAACGGTGGGTAAAGTCATTGGCCACCATTATTACACAAGTATTCATTCTCACTGAAGCCTTTTCGTAGCTACTATGGACTGTCCGCCTCCTTGGACCTTGACTTAACCTTTTCCTTGGGCACATGACTTGTTTTGGCCAGCATGTGCAGGGAGAAGTTACAGAGGCCTAGACATGGCACATTAAATGTCATCTCAAGCTTCCATTTACTCCCCTGAACTTCTAGGACCATGATAATAACATATCCTAGCAAAAGGAGAAATGCAGTAGAGCCAGATTCAGCGTGAAGCAGAACCTTTACAGCCATCCACACACTGATGTCTGCAAAGCTGATGCTTCCTGCTGCACGTCATGAGGCTTTGGTGCTGAGTCTTACCCAACGGTGGTGGACCAGCACAGTCCTGAGACTAAAGTTGACTTAGGGACCAGCTGCTCCAAGGAAGCAGAGGCTTCCATTGCATAGAAGCACTGTTTATGCTAGGGAAGATGAAGATCTGGAATGAGGAGTTCCTTGTTCGTCAGAAAGCTCAGCCATCAGGAAGATGCCCATGGTCTTCCTAGTAGTAATCACACTTTCATTCAGAGTGACTCTCGTACTAAGGAATTTTGGGGAAAATTTTGTGGTTCATTTCAGTTGTGTTTCAACAGACAGGGAGGATGAACATGGAGGTATATGCGTGAGCGTACAGCAAAAGAGTTAAAGAACAGAGGTTGTGGAGTGCTTTGAATGCCTCACTGAAGTAGTGACCTTGGATTCAAAGCAGTGTGCATCTGGTATTCAACCTCGTATGCCTCACTTAGCTCTAAGTTCTCCTTGTTCCTGAAGATCCAGCTCGAGTTGCGATAGGTGCAGATCTGAGTTCAGAGGGCATCTGCTGAAGCTTCTAGCTTTTTGCATCCCAGGACAAAGATTTCAATCAGGGGTAAAAATAGACACAGTTTATTAAGAAAGAGGAAGCCATTCTTGGAAATGGAAGTGGGCTAGCTTACAGTGGAAAGGCATACTCTCAAAAGCACTAGACCATGAGATTCCAGATACTCTGTAGGTCTTCTCTACTGCCCTGGTATTTTCTGAGGTTTTGTGAATCCTTAAAGCTCATTCCCAGCTCACAGCCTTTGCAGTCTCTTCAGTTAGGCAATTCCTTCCCACTGATCTTCAACGGTTTCCTCTTTCATGACATTTGGATCTCAGTGTAAGTCTCCTGAGTATACTGCTCTGAGTGGTGAGTCTGAGGCATCACCCTGCTTCCTGCTGCCCCAGCCTCCACGCTCAGTTCTCTGCATGTCAATGCTTTCTGACCATACATCTCATCTTTTACATCCTCTATTCTCCCTCTTTCCTTCCCCCTCTGCCCCTGCCTTTCCTTTAGTCCTTCCATCTTTATTATATTTTGCTTAGTTTTGATTGTTTTTATTTTGATTTGTTTGTTTGCAAAAATCTAACCTTCTGCTGGCAAGATAGATCAGCAAGTAGACAGGCAGGCCCTGGCTACTTAAATTTCATCCCTGGATCCCCCAGATCCCATAAGGTGGAAGGAGAGAAAGGACCTTGAGAGTTGTCCTGTGACCGTCACATACAAATCCTGGTATACACACATCTGCTCCCCTCGCAATACACAGTTACATAACATATAATTAAGTAATTAATTATAAATTTAAAATTTAGTCTTCATTATAGGGGTACATTTTGCCTCTGATGAATATTTTAATAACGGAATAAGCATGGGTTCATGCTCAAGTGTATGCTGTGAGTACAGTAGGAAAGAGAGAGTTCTGCCTTCAATATTTTTCAATTTTTGGCAAATAAATGATCAATGTAGACATGCTATAGAGCAGAAATAAAAAACAGATAATCAGACAAAGCACAACAAACAGGACTAAACTGTGTGTCGCTCAACAGATGTCCCCAAGCCTCTGCATGCTGTGTGAAATGGTGATAATACCAAGTTTGAAGGCTTACTGTGAAAGTTAAATGGGATAGTGGATGGACAGCAGAGACAACATCAACCTAGGATACTGCTCCAAGGGAAGAGTTCTCCATTTCCTCATTATTTCACATCCCTCTTCTGACATATGAAATAAACCATATTAAGAAACTTACAGGCTAGTAAAATGGCTCTGTGGGTAAAGGCACTTGCTACTAAGATGGGAGGCCTGAGTTTGAACCCCAGGACCCTTATGATGGAAGGAGAGTACAGACTGCTAGTTAGCTTCTAACCTCCATACAGTACTGTGCCACAAGTATGTGTGTACATGGCGCGCGCGTGCACACACACACACACACACACACACACATACACCAAAGAAATGTCAAAAAAAAAGTTTGCATTGATCTTTCATTGGGATTTCCTCAGAGAACTGAACTGCAAATCCAAGAACGACTCCTAGAGTTTTAAATCCAGCTGTGAAAGTCTTTCTGTCCGAGTTCTGCTAGAGTTCAATAGAGGAGCATTTAATTATAGGCCATTTATATGGCATATACTTTGATTCTTTCGAAGCCTTTTTTTGTTTTTTTTTGTGACACAGGAGGTTCTGTTAATTGCTGTTCCAGCACAGTGTGGTGGGGAGCTGTGTGATAATTGGCTATAAGCCACTGAAGAGGCAGGAAAAGTCTGGAAATCCTCTAGATGAGACTGGCTTTCTGCAGAGGTACAGTTGATAAACACTCAAGTGGCCTGAAGTGTCACCACCAGGGAGTCAGTCCATGGGATTACATCACTGTTGGAATGAACACCAACATTAACAGTGGCTAGTCTGTTAACAAGAGTTTACCAATTAGCAGTCTTACATTCTAGGCCCTTAAGTAGAACTTATGCAAACCTAATACCCTAAACAATTGTGCTAATCACAGCTATAAGGAAAAATGAGAACATGTCTTGGGATAGTTCTTTCTAGAGATGGGATAATTAAATGTCTAATAAGCCGAGTTCCATAGATGCCCCTGTGATGAGTGGAAGGGACTAGGTCAAGGGCAATTACACAATAGAGATCTCAAAGTTAGCTGCTGTCTGTTCCTGATCTTTCCCCATTTTCTCCCTCCACCTACACAGACTTTCCCTTTAAATATGTATTTGCCCACCTTGGCTGTGTGTGACAGACTGATCCCTTTGAAGGTGTTTCCTACTGAGAAATTGGGCAACTTTAGGTATATCTATCCTATGTGAAACACTGCCTGGATCTCTGGTCCCTAAACAGCCCCAGGGAGGTCAGGGACAGTTTCTCTACCTGTTTCATCTACTGGAGGAAGTTCTAATGATTGCCTGATTAAACTGAATTACACACTACTTATTTTTCTACCAGTAGCTTCAGACATCGTTCTAAGTAGATACAAAGGGTAGCTGGAGCCAGAAAGCTAAATGCTCTTAGCTAGTTTATTAAGGATCTGTTGTGTACGGGGTTTAATTCAACATAACCATAAGAAATTTACTTGGTGACGCAGCATCCAGGCCATGAGTATTGATTCAAATATGATTTTGGCTTGAAAAGAAAATTGCTGCTGCTGTAATTCAAGTTCGATAAACCTACAGGTCACTGTCCTCAAACATGTTAAGATAATACTTGCTACAGAAGAATCTATGAACGCAGGAGGCTGCTCTTACAGAGGACCCAGGTTCAGTTCCCAGCACCCACGTGGCCACTGACCATCATCCCTAACTTCAGTTCCAGGGAGTCTGATGCCCTTTTCTGACTTCCACAACATTGCACACACTGCTGAATTTACATACACGCAGGCAAAACACTCACAACCATTAAATCAATCAATCAATCAATAAAAATAAATAATTTTTTTTTCTGGTCTTTTTGAAACAGGGTTTCCCTGTAACCCCAGCTGGCCTGGAACTCACTATGCAGACCAGGATCACCTTGAACTCACAGAGATCCACCTGCCTCTGCCTCCTGAGTGCATAATCTATGACCTATGCTTGCCTAGGTGTGTGTATTTGGATGCATATAAATGGGTGTGTGTGTTTGGTATGTATATAAATGATGTATGTGTGTTTGTTTGCCTATCTCAATTGAACAGCCTTTAGAAGAGCTAAAGGCACCAAATGTTTATTTGTTTTATTTGTTTGTTTGTCCTGAGTCTTTAGGCAAGTTCAATCCAGAGTTTGCATTCATTTGATTGTTTACACTTTTGGTCTTTGTGCTGGCCTGGCAAACAGGGAGAGAAAGACTTGATCATGGTCATCTGGAATGCACATTTGCCATTTAGGGGATCCTCTTAAAATTTCTTGCTCTTAATGTATCAGCGTCTTCAAACAGAAAGGCCAACACCAACACCTCCTTCTTCTAAAGCAATTGTGTAAAGTTACTTGGAATACCTAAAGGCATAATGTGAATGGTGTGGTTAGCCCTATGATGGCAGCTATGGGTGTCCAAGGAATTTCCTTGGCTTGGTCCTCCTCTCCTGGAGATAGTCAAGAGTGACCCCCTCTGCCTCTATAGATCCTTGCTCACAGGTTTGCATGGTGCATAGACCACAGCCTCATATATTTAATGCAATTCTAGGAGGCTCAGTGACCAGCTGAGTGCCGTGTATGAAAGGATCAAATGAACATAGCTCATGGGATAGCTGGTTTCCTCCGGATGGTTCTAGAATGTAGCTTCTCTCAATAAAATGGGAGGACAACATCCAGTTAGCAATAGACAAGAAGTCTTGGAGGTTGTGGTGAAGGAGTGAAGCACTAACAATGGTCTGTTCTGACTGTCCTGGAAAATTTGATTCTCCATTTGGAGAGACTGAATGTCCCTTTAACGTTTATCACTACTGTGCTGCTCTTAACTATTATCCTAATAGAAAATTTAATACTTTTACCCAAATATAGGAAACTGCTTTTTGTTTCTGTCATTTGGAAGTACAGTGTAGGGGATAGAGTATCCAGCTTGAACTGCCTGGGGCTGACTGCCATCCCTACTGTGAATAAATTGTGGAACGTTGGAGGAGTCACTCAGTCCTTCTTTTCGTAACCTTTCTTCAGTTTCCTCAACCATGGTGGCATCTGGCTCAGGCAGGGCACTCAGTAGACCTTAGTATTTCTTCCTGCAGTGTGCGGGCATCCATCCCATCCTCTGCGGATGTGTGGTGGATTTAGATAACAGATATGGGCTCCTGGTCCAGTCAGTGGTAGTCACACTACAATTATTGTTGAATCCATAGGGCAGATTGAAATTTAGCGATGATTCCACAAGTTTCTACAGTATTCCACAAAGTGGCCCAAAATGAAACTCTGAGAAGATCTACTTCTGTCCAGACCAAGGAACTATTGAGGGCTAAAGCTCTAATTTACCTTTGAGAAGATTTCAAGTGATAAAAGACTCAGGAAAGAAATCTCTCTTTAATGCTTAGTTTACAAGACATACTTTTTTTCCTGAGAAATTGGCCACAGGAAGAAGGACTTCCCACTTCAAGGAAGAACCTCTCTTTACGTGTTCACTTTACCTTCGTTCTGAATGCCAGGTCCTAAGGCAATCCCTACACAACAGCTGGTGTTATGCTCCAGGCTATTTTTAAACTTTCCCTGCAGAAATTACTATTATATTCTTATTATACACTTTTATAAGTATATGGTTACTTTAATACATACTTTTGAACAAATTGATGCTTCTCCAATTATTAGTTTTAAATGTCTCTCCTTCCTTCCTTCTTTCTTTCTTTCTTTCTTTCTTTCTTTCTTTCTTTCTTTCTTCCTTTCTTTCTAATAATAGGCCATAAACTTCCTGTCAGATCAATGAAAAGATTTTCAGAGCATGTAAAAGTCAACAAATCTTTACTACTAGACCAGCAGGGACCATCATGTTACATTGTATAATTATATCATAATCTTCTTAATCAAAACCCCATCTGAAGATACAAGAATCTATTATTTAATAATGATAAATGCATCATTAGGTTATTTGATCATTATGTGACTATCACAGACTGTAATTAAACAAACTGAGACAGCTACAATATCAGGTCATATAATCATATACATCTGATAGGACCTCAGTTGTAAATACGATCCATTGTTGACTGAAATGTCATTCTGGGTTTATGACTGTGTGTAGGTTATCATAGTCAGTTGTTATAAGTAACACTTAATGAATGTCTTTATTCTTTTTATCATTCTTACTCAATGTTAGCTAGCACTAGAATTTCTGGTTTAAAAGGAATCTACTTTTTAAAGTTTTTTTTAAAGAAAAAAAATGCACAAATATTATTGGAGCAACCCACCACTCTCTAATTGGGCTTTAGATCCTCTTCATAGGATGGAGTCCATTCTTGACATTGATACCAGGCTTAGGAATCTGAAGCTAGACAAGTCACAGGGAATAGAAGAGAGCCTAATACTAGTTTTCTACTAAATAGCTATAGTATTAAACTGGCTCCTCATAACTTATTGTTATGTCTCTCAACACTCACTGGATTTCCTTATGCAGCAGATGGTGAGTAACACAGAAACCCACAACTGGCCAATGTGCAGAAAAAGAGGGGCTGCAGAATCTTTATCTCTGAAAAGGACACCTATATCAGATTTCTGCCTTCCAATGCTCAGGGATCATTGTGGAAGAGGGGGTAGAAAGATTATAAGATCCAGAGATGAAGAATGATCACAAGGAAATAAGATTTTTCCAGACACTGGTCACTTACTCATACATATGAACTCACACTAATGGTGACAACATGCACAAGTCCTGTGCAACCTCAGACCAGACAAAATCCCAACATAGACATGGATAAGTATATAAGAAATCCCAAGCTAATCTGAGAAATGTTTTGGCAACTGATGGCTGCTGGGAGGGGGAGAGAGACAGTCTCTTTCAAGTATGGGGCTCTTGGTGGGTTAGCCAGACTCCAGTGGATGGATCCATACTGAAATGTATTTAGGGGACACAAATTATACTCTATAGGCCATATATATATATATATAGAGAGTTCATTAGATTGGGCATGGGACAGTAGAGGGAGGTGGAGAGAGGGCAAAAAGGAGTGGATCTAAGTGCCATCATAATATATGTATAATAGAGTAGATTGAATTGGGTAGGAGCAGTAAGAAGGGGTGTAGATAGGGGAGGGTATCTAATACCATCAAATTATATTGTATGAAAATTTCAAACATTTAGTAAAACAGAGATTTAACTAATTTTTACCTTTACAAAAGTGTTACTTATCAAGTTTAAATTCCTTCCCAAGTAATCTATGGCCTGCTTCCCCATTTTATCCTTTTTAACTTCTGGGCACACGTAAGAAATAATAACTTTTGTATGTTGAACTTGACTGTAAAGAAGAATGATTTTCTTGGTACTTCATCTGTCAAAGATGGGAAGGAAGGACAAGCCAGTCCACCCACCCCTCTACCCTCAGGCTACATGAAGCAGAGGATAGTTGTGTATGTGAACCAATATAAATTGCAAACTTGCTTTAAGTATTATCAGACTTTTGGAGGCATATTTTTATAAGCCTATCAAGCAGTTGTTGAACATGAACTTTGTATATGACAGTGTTGTGTTGCACTGTCAAAAGGTTTAACGTTCATCTGCTCGATACTACTCCTGAGCTGAGCAGCTCTGGTTTGTAATAGCTTTTGTCCTCTAGATAGCATTGGTTTAAAAAAGGCTCCATTCTTCATAGGTAGCAAGTCTGGGCAGAAGTTGTAGATGTCAACATGGTGAGTCTGTAGTAGACTGTAGCAGCTGCTGTGACTCAAAAGTCCAGCGCATTTCTCAGGTGACCATTTCTAAGAAGCAGTTTCTTTTGGAGGCGGCTGACTCTAGGATACTCCCAGCTTACCTCTGGAACTCAGTGGGCCTGAAGGACTCCTCGCGAAAAAGAACCACTATTCGCAGTTTCTCTGACCTGGTAGAAACAGAAAGGAATGTGGCCAGCCTTTCTGTTCCACCTTTATGGTAGTGCTGCTGGTAACAGCTGGATTTTAAATAGACTGTGGCTCAGAGCCTCTGCATACTTCTGTGTTCATAAAGTTGTGATGAAACTTCATTCAAACCTTGGCAAATTCTGTGTTATGAAGAAGGATGTGGAAAGGATAAGAAACACTAATGATGGATCCCAGGGATGAGGGTTCAGACATTTTTGGCTGTTGCCAAAAAGTACTGAAACTTTGGAATTTATTCTCAACTCTAAGATTTTGTGTGTTGGGAATGACCATGGCTCTGTGTAATTCTGAGGCTTAGTGGCTTGGGTGAGGGCTTCCTAGCACTTTTTGAAACTTATTTTTCCCCAAGTTAATTATTTATTTAATAACCACATACTTAGAAGAAGCATTTCATTGCAACAGCATTGACATATTCAATAAAAATTTTCTGAGCTAAGATGTATCTTTTTCAAAATTGGCTGTAAATTTTTAGGTTTGCAGTTGAATTATTACAGTTATACAATATTTTACTCAGTATAAACCCTATAAGACATAAAATTAAATGAGGTTTTAACCTTTAAAAAAGATCTCCATTTCATTATTAAAATACACAGTTTCATATAGAAAAATTCTTTTTCAATGCAGTTGACGTTAAAATATTTGCACATGCATTTCTAATCTTTATATATCTGATTATTACTAGTGACAGTCAGTTACTTTCTGAGCTCCTTGGCATCTGAGCATGGATATAAAGTCATCAGGAAGATTTCAATGGTAATGTTTTTCACGTCTACTAATTATTTTTTATCATTATTTTTTTACTTTTTAATAACTACATGATTAGAAGAAGCATTTCAATACAGATTTAACTTTCCTTTGTGGTGTTTAAGATCATATAGTTGGCGCAGATAAACCAATTCATTTTTACTCTTAAGGTTGTTTGAGGATCTGTTCCTCAGGGATCACATGAGCTTGGGAGGAGCCCCTGGCTCCTTTCTTTTACCAGTTCCACCTATGTGAAGATAAGTCAAAGGTCCTGCTTGACCATGGATGGCTTCACTTGGAATTATGGAGGAAATGATTCCTTTGTGTTGACCCTTCTCTTTGTAGACTGGACACTGGTTCAAGTCCATCTCATAGGGT
>NW_008348568.1:4362635-4381885 GCF_000622305.1 Nannospalax galili
CCTCCCTGTTTCCTTTCCATTATCCTGGTTCCTGTAGTTATGTCTGGATACATACTCACTTATCAGGGTTTGGTTCTAGGATCCACACATGAGGGAGAACATATGTCAACTTTTTTTTCTGAGTCTGTTACTTCACTTAGTATAACAGCTTCTAGTTCCATCCATTTACCTGCAAATTTCATGATTTCGTCTTTCTTTATTGCTGATTAAAACTCCATCATATAAATTTTCACATTTCATTATCCACTCTTCAACTGAGCAGCACTTAGGTTGCTTCCATCTCTTAGCTATTGTGAAAAGAGCAGCAACAAACATGGATGTACAAGTGTCTTTGCAATAGGATGAGTTCTTTGGGTATATGCCAAGGAGTGGTATAACTGGGTCAAATGGTAGGTTCGTTTGTAGTTTTTTAAGAGTTCTCCACACTGCTTTCCTTAGGGGTTGAACAAGTTTGCAGCCCCACCAGCAGTGGATGAGTGTTCTCCTTTCCCCACATCCTCTCCAACCATTGGTATCATTTGTTCTCTTGATCTTAGGCAGTCTAACCGGGGTAAGATGAAATCTCAAAGTGGTTTTAATTTGCATTTCCCTAATTATTAGTGATGTTGAACATCTTTTAAGAAGTTTCATAGCCAGCTTTACTTCTTCTTTTGAGAACTCTCTGTTCAGCTCCTTAGCCCATCTTTCAATTGGGTTGCTTTTTGTCTTGATTCTCTGTTTTTTGAGTTTGTTATATATTCTGGATATTAAACCTCTGTTGGATGTGTCATTGGTAAAGATTTTCTCCCATTCTATAGGTTTTCTGATCACTTCCTGGTTGTCTCCTTTGATGTACAGAAGCTTTTTAGTTTAATGAAGTCCCATTTGTTAATTCTTGCCCTTGTTTCCTGAGCAATTGATGTCTGGTTTAGAAAATCCTTTCCTACACATATATCTTGTAGGTTTTTCCCAATGTTTTCTTCTAACAGTTTCAGAGTTTCAGGCTTTAACATTGAGGTCTTTGATCCATTTGGAATTGACTTTTGTGTAGAGCGAAAGATAGGGTTTTAGTTTCATTCTTCTACAGGTGGAGATCCAGTTTTGTCAGCACCACTTGCTGAACATGCTGTCTTTCCTCCAGTGAATATTCTTGGCCCCTTTGTCAAACATCAGGTGGCTGAAATCGTATTTACTCATATTTGGGTCTTCAATTTTGTTCCATTGATCTATGGGTCTGTTTTTGTGCCAGTACCATGTTGTTTTTATGACTATAGCTCTGTAATACAGCTTAAAATCAGGTATAGTAATCCCTCCGACATTGCTCTTAGTGCTCAGGGTTGTTTTGGCTATCCAAGGTCTTTGTACTTCCATATGACTCTTAGGATAGTTTCTTCCAATTCTGTGAAAAATGTCGTGGGGATTTTGATTGGCATTTCATTGAATCTATAAATGTCTTTTGGTAGGATGGTCATTTTCACAATATTAATTCTTCCAATCCATGAGTATGGGAGGTCCTTCCATCTTCTGATGTCTTCCTCAATTTCTTTCTTTAAAGAGTTAAAATTTTCTTTGTAGAGCTCTTTAATGTCTTTGGTCAGGTTTATTCCAAGATATTTTTTTTTTTTTTTTTTGCAGCTATTGTGATGGGGAGTGTTTCCACGTGCTCTTTCTCTGATTGCTTGTTATTGGTATATAGAAAGGCCACAGACTTTTGTAGGTTAATTTTGTAGCCTGTCACTTTACTGAACTCATTAATAATTTCTAGGAGTTTTCTGCTGGAATTTTTGGAGTCTCTTAGATATAGTATCATATCCTCTGCAAAAAGGGATAATTTGATCTCTTCTTTTGCAATTATTACTCCTTTAGTTTCCTGCTCTTTTCTTATTGCTGTTGCAAGGGTTTCAAGCACTGTGTTAAAGAGAAGTGGAGATAGTGGACAGCCTTGTCTGGTTCCTGATTTCAATGGTAATGCTTCCAGTTTTTCTCCATTCAGAATGATGTTGGCTGTGAGTTTGTTATATATGGCTTTTATTATGTTGAGGTATATTCCCTCCAGTTCATTTCTCTCTAGTACTTGGACATAAGTGGATGTTGAATTTTGTCAAAGGCCTTCACTGCATCTATTGAGATGAACATGTGGTTCTTGTCTTTGAGCCCATTTATATGATTTATGATGTTTATTGACTTACGTATATTGAACCATCCCTGCATCTCTTGGATAAAGCCGACTTGATCATGGTGGATGATCTTTTTGATGTGTGTCTGTATGCGGTTTGCAAGTATCTTGTTGAGAATTTTTGCATCTGTGTTCATTATGGATATGGGTATATAGTTTTCTTTTTTGCTTTTATATTTACCAGGCTTTGGTATGAGAGTGATGCTGGCTTCATAGAAGGAATTTGGAAGTTTTCCCTCCAATTCTATCTTTTTGAATAAATTGAGCAGTATTGGATGCAGGTCTTCTTTAAATGTCTGATAGAATTCTGCTGTTAATCCATCTGGACCTGGCCTTTTTTGGTTGGAAGGCTTTCTATTACTGTTTCAATTTCCTCATATGTTATGGGTCCGTTTAAACTGTTGATCTCTTCCTGGTTTAACCTTGGTGGTTCCCATGATTTTAGATATCCATCTATTTCTTTTAGACTTTCAGTTTTCAAATTTAGTAGCGTATAAGTTTTTAAAGTATTCCCTTAAATGTTCTGTATCTTTCTGGTGTCTGTTGTGATGTTTCCCCTTTCATCTCTGATTTTGTTGATTTGGAGGTGCTCTTTCTTTCTCTTGGTTAACTGAGCTAGCGGTCTATCAATCTCGTTTATCTTCTCAAAGAAACAGCTCTTGGATTCATTGATTATTTGTATTGTTTTCTTTTTTCTCTTTCATTAATTTCTGCTCTCATTTTTGTTATTTATCTTGTCTGCTGGGTTTGGGTTTTGTTTGCTTTTGCTCTTAAGTGTATTGAGTTTCAACATTAAGTCATTTATTTGTGTTCTTTCTGCTTTTTTGATGTAGGCACTTAGAGCTATAAACTTCTCTCTAAGGACTGCTTTCAGCGTGTCCCAGATATTTTGTTATGCTGTATTGTCTTTTTCATTTAGTTCCAGGAATACTTTTATTTCTTTCCTAATTTCTCTTTTGACTCATTCATCATTCAGGAGTGTGTTGTTTAATCTCCATGTGTTTATGTGGTGATTAGGGCTTTTTCCAGTATTGATTGTAAGCTTTATTACACTGTGGTCTGATAGAATGCATGAAATTATTTCAATTTTTTTTGTATTTGTTAAGGTTTCTTTTTTGCCCCAGTATATGGTCGATGTTGCAGAAGGTTCCATGAGGTGCTGAGTAGAAAGTATGTCCTTTGGTGTTTGGATGGAATACTTGGTAGATGTCTGTTAAGTCCACTTGATATATGTTATTGTTTAATTCAGATGTCTCTCTGTTAACACTCTGTCTTGTTGACCTGTCTAATGTAAACAGTGGGGTATTGAAGTCCCCTATTATTAATGAGTTGGGATTAATCTGGGTCTTAAAGTCCTGTAGTATTGTATTTATGAAGTTGAGTGCAGCAGAGTTTGGTGAATATATGTTCATGATTGTAATATCTTCTTGATTTATTGTTCCTTTGATCAAAATGAAATAGCCCTCTTTGTCTTTTCTGGTTAGTTTCAGTTTAAAGTCTTTAAAGTCTGAGATATTAGAATTGCTACAACTGCTTTTTTCTTAGTACCATTTGCTTGATATATTTTTTCCATCCTGTCACTTTAAGATAGTGTCTGTCCTTGAAAGTGAGATGGGTTTCTTGCAGACAACAAAAAGATGGATTTTGTTTCTTAACCCATTCACCTATTCTGTGTCTTTTGACTCGGGAGTTCAGTCCATTAATATTTAAAGTTATTAATGAAAGATGAGTATTGAGTCTTGTCATTTTTATTTGCATTTACATTCATGATATACCTATACTTTTCCACAATTTTACCTTTATTGAATTTCTTTCCAAAATCCCTTGGGTATGGTCATTCCTTCCTTCAGCTCTTTGTGTTGCTTCCAGAGCTCTCTGAAGGGCTGTTTTTGTGGATATGAATTCCTTCAGCCTATTTATGTCATGGAACATTTTTCTTTCCCCTTTGACTATAGTAGACATTTTGGCTGGGTATAGTAGTCTGGGTTGGCATCTGTGGTCATTTAACACTGGGAATACTTTGGTCCAGGCTCTTCTTGCTTTCATAGTTTGCACTGAAAATTCAGCTGTAATCCTAATGTGTTTTCCTTTATATGTGACTTTTTGTTTCTCTTTTGCAGCTTTCAGTATTGTCTCTTTGTTTTGTACGTTTAGTGTTTTTACTATGATATGCCATGAGAGTTTCTTTTCTGGTCCTTTCTGTTTGGTGTTCCCTATGCTTCTTGTATTTGTAAGGGCATGTCTTTCTTTAATTTTGGGAAATTTTCTTCCACGATTCTGTTGAAGATCTGGTCCATGCCATTATCTTGGGATTCTTCTCCTTCCTGTATGCCTGTGATTCATAAGTTTCATCTTTTTATGGTGTCACACGATTCTTGCATATTCTATTCTTGTGATTTCTTAAAGTTTTCATAATGTTTGCGTGGTCTAGTTCATCCATTTTTATCTTCCCGTCTTGATACCCTGTTTTCCATTCCATTCATCCTATTGGTGGGCCTTTCTCCTGTTGTTTCTAATTGGCTTACTGAGTGTTTCACTTCCTTCTTCATTTCAGCCTGAGTATTCTTCAATATTTATAGCTCTTTTCCTAATTCATTCAGAAGTTTATCCTTATCTTCCTTCAGTTCTTTGATTTTGTTTTTGTGTGTTCTTTAAATTCACTGAATTCTTTTATCATGTTTATAACTGTTCTTTAGAGTTCCATGTCCTGCATTATCTCTAAGAGGTTCTCATTGTACTCCTCTAGAGGACTATTAGTATTTGGTGGGGATATGTTATTTTGTTTTTTTCATGTTATTATTTCCTCTCTGTGATTTTGACATGTGAATTTCTTTTGTAGTTTCTGATTCTTGTGTGAGACTCAAGCCTTCAAGTTTAGATCTACTTCTTTTTCTGAATTTTATGTTTCTTTGTGGTTTACTTTTTGGACATGAAAGGCTGGTTCCTCTAAGCTTCCAGTTCTCACTTTTGGTTTTATATTGGAGTGGCCAGATTGCTTTTGTCTTCAGGAGTTCCCACAGAGACCCAAGGATCAGATGCTCTCAAGGCTTTCTCCTAAGGTCTGGATCCCTCCAGGATAGATTTTGGCTTCACGAATTTGGGGGTTGGACTGGCCTGGGAGCCTGGCCAAGGAAAGATGATGGTCTAGGGCAGCTGGTGACTGTACCACCCAGAGATGCGAAAGAAGATGGGGGCAGGAGGAGGTCCCAAAGACCCCTGGGACTGCTCTGAGGAGCTGGGTTGGTCTGGATGCAAAGGACCAGGAAGAGGAAAGTTCAGCCCGGTGTATAGGAAAGAGGCTGGCAGCTTGTGCAGACCCAGGGAGGTGAGGGTGGGACCAGGCTCAGAGCGCTCCTGGGGACCCGTGAAGTAACTGGGTTGGTCTGGATGCAAAGGATCAGGAAGCAGTAGTGGTTCCCCAGGTGTCTGGGGCCCCAAGACAAGGAATGGGACAAACCCAGGCTAGCAGGAGAGCCAGGTGGGTGGGGGAGATGGGGGCGTGAGTGAGGCTGGGGGAATCAAGGCACAGAACTCACACTCGGCTTACCTTGGAGAGAGAGGCCTGCGGGTTGGAGAGGGGCCTGTGGGCCCTGCAGGCCCAGGGAAGCAGAGGGAGGTGAGGGTACTTTTTGAAACTTTATGGGAGAATTTCATAGGGAGGAGAAATGAAAAATTGGGGTTCACGGGCAGAATTGTTAAAAAATTACAAGCTTCATATATGTAGTGTCTTTTTAAAAAAACAAACAAGGCAAAACAATTTACTGATTCTCAGGACAAAACATGGATTATCATTTATAGCAAATTTTAAGCAAGTGCTGTTTCAATTCCTATGGCAGAGAGAAAAGTCTGTCATTTTATCAGCTTTGAACCCTTGCCATGTGCAGCCTCACTACAGATTCTAAAATTTCCTTTATTCATCTTTCTTTCTATTTTTCTCTTTGAGTCTTTTCTGAAAAATAAGATAAGGGAAAATATGAAGGATTTGTAACCACTTTCCCTTGAGTCAAACTTGAGCTTCAGATCTTTTTCCCATCTAACTGAGATTAATAAAATCTATATTTCTTTATCACAGATAAACTGAGTTTTGAATACCCATTGAGAGAACAGGTGAATTACTACCCCCAGAGCTTGGCATGTGATAGTTTTTTTATACTTTGAGCTTCTGTTTTTGAAGTTTGCTTCTCATTTTCTTCCCCATGGTACGTGTTTGGACTGCTGGAGACATACACAATCATCTTCAACTACACTAGCAGGATCATGGGTCCTTAAATTGGGGGATTAATAGATGATTTCTCCCCATGTTTTGCTGGAAAATTATAGTGGAGTTAAAATAATCTGTGTTCTCTTCTGGTGTCATTTTTATTTTTCTAAGGCTTCTATAATGTCTCTACGTCTACTAAGGCCATCCTGCCTCATCTGGACTGCTTTTTTGATAGACCATTGGTTGATGTCTTGGAATGCTGTCTCCAGGCCGGCTCATCCAACACTCATTCATTTGATTTCTTAGCAAACATATATAAGATAACTTCTAGGTTTCAAGAATCATGGTAGGTGCCGACTGTCTTCCTAATGAGTTCAAATTCCCACTTCTTCACTTGCTATCACTTTAATATCAGTGGGAAGTCTCAGTTGTCTAGGAGACAGAATTCCTGCATATTCTTGTTTCAACTTGATTTTTAAATTCTCTTTTAAAACATGATATTCAGTCTATCTGGACCAGTCTCCTCATTGTCTCTGCCTTTGTTGCAGTATTCCCCTTCCACCCATCTGTGTCTCACTTGTTCTAGCCTAATGCTGAGCACAGAGCTCAGGTGTTAATTCTTTGTGAAAGTCTGCTGACAATCCCTCTCTAGGCAGGACACTTGCTCCTCAGTATCTGAATTAATACCATTCAAACTGAAAATTATCTTTTCAAGTATACATTTTGCTCAGCAAATAACCCTTAGTAACTGTGTTCTTTGAAGCTTGGCCGCTGTTGGGGAGCCCTTCTCCTTCCATCCTTGCAGTAGACAAGCAATAATTTAGTCTGGCCTTGGAAGCAGAATCAGGTAGTTACGGAGTTGTGACTTTGCATGGATAGCTAGATCTGGATTCTAATTCTAACAGTGAACTGTTAGATTTCCCTCTCCTCACTGAGACCAGCAGAATTGTCAAATGCCCAAGGTGTGGCCCATTCAATCTTGCCACCTTAATTTTAGAATTTTCAATCTTGACTGTGTGATTCTTGCTTCGTTTTTTTTTTTTCAATTGAATTTGGGATCTTATGCACAGCATTCAA
Organism: Nannospalax galili; assembly: GCF_000622305.1. Lineage (NCBI taxonomy): Eukaryota > Metazoa > Chordata > Mammalia > Rodentia > Spalacidae > Nannospalax > Nannospalax galili. Next base: position 4,370,069 of record NW_008348568.1, read on the forward strand.
ACATTTTACCTTTGTGTCTATCACCAGCCTTTTAAAATTTTATTTTGAGACAAGGTCTTGCTAATTTGCTCCATCTAGCTCCAACTCACTATAGCCCAGGAAGGCCTTAGACTCCTGATCCTCCTCTCTCTGCCTCCTATGTACCTGGGATTATAGATTTGTGTCCCCACATTCTACCTTGCCCTGGGATTCTGAAGCAATGGTGCCTCAAAACCAAACGGTCACTCAGAATCATCCACAGCTAAGGCAGCTTTCCTGGTGGTATTTGACTTTTGTTTTTCTCTTCCTCTTTTTTCATCATCCACTTGCTGCTCTCCTTCTTTCTTAGGCACCCTATCGCTATGAGTCTTTGATGAACTTTCAGTACAAGTCTAGGTGCCATCATCCATTTTATCATGAAACACACTTGGCACGAAGAACTCAGGCTAACACTAGAGTGTCTTGGGTACTTATTCAATCACAAGGAATTCATAGTTCAGAGGACTGATCTTTGATCCGTCCTTACGACCGGCTATGAGATTAAGTAGAATCTTTGCTGCCATTGTCTTGTTTCCAGTGTTTACTTTTATGGAAACCTGGATCCAGAAAGAAGTCTTGTAGCTGAGCCATTTGCTCTCAAATCACCTGCAGCCTGCTTTCACAGGATGGCATTTATCCACCTAGCTAATGATCATGTCCCACCTTTCACTCTTTTCTTAGAAAGGTGAACCAGACATTGAAACTCTACAACCTTTACTTTTAGTTCATGGATCTGTTATCAAGAGAAAACACGGACTCTTGTGTAAGCTTTTCTACTGAATTATTTCATAATTTTTTCTCTTTGTCCTTTCATTATCTCACCTGTAAACTAGGCTAAGACACAGGAGAACATTATTCAGGGAAAAAATACAGTTATTGCCATGCTGAGATCTCTGCAAATGAAGGTGAATACAGTAATAAGCAGATGTTATCATGAGTGTTTTTCCACAGTAGCAAAGAAAAGCAAAGGCATTAACTTCTGGAAGAACTGGGTAGAGTTTTGCGGTTTTGTTATGAACCACTGAGAAGATTTGCACATTGAATTGCATTGAGGGGCCATGGGTTGGAACAAATCTACTGTCTTCTGCTTTCCTTACTCAGGTAGTGACCTCTTGTGGGGGAAGAAAGAGGCTAGTAGGACCTCAGCACTACCAGACACATACAAAATCTGCACCCAGGCAACTGATGATGGATGATGGGGTGGTTGGTCCCCAGAGGAAGACATCTTGGTATAGATATTTGCCTTGGGCAGCCAAGTGGAAAGCAAAAATGAGTGAACCAAAGTGGAAAATCTGTTCACTAACTGGCTGAATACACCTGATAGAGCTAATAAAACCCTTGTGTCTGTCCCTGCTCAAGAGGTAAATCTAAGTCCACACAACCTGGCCGGTCTAAGAATTTAAATCTTTGGAGAGAATGTTTCAAAACACGTCTAGGCAGAGAAAATATTTCTGTGCATTCTTAACTGGAAAAGAAGAGATGCATATTTTCTGCAGTGGGTGATGCTGTTCAACACTGAGGACAAAGATCATAGCTTCCATTTAGACTTCTGGCCTATGAGGTGAACACCTGTGCACCTGTGGAAATCATTCTGTCTCCCTTCTTGTTAAATGGGACTTAAGGGAAAGGAAAGGACTTGCCCAGGGCCAGCTCAGAAATCTATGGAAAGGGATCAAGTTAGACCTGGGTGTCTGGCCGTCTTTATCATTTATTAACACCAACGTTTTTCTCAATGTATATTTTTTACTGCATTTTTATGTAATTCATATAAAACATCTTAATCATATTTAGAACCCCTTCCCCATCTGTACCTCCCATAACCTCCCAACTGGATTTTATGCATTCTGTCATATATGTCATATATATTAAGGCCTATTGAGTCAAGTTTGTGTTTCTAGATGTCTCTTGGTTCATGTTCATCAGCCTAGCTAGAGTCACACTCTTAAACAAGATCAACTTTCACTCTGTCATCAGTAAACAACTGCCAGTAGTTCGTCAGCTAAGGTTGGGACCTGCTGTCCATTTCCCTGGTTCTATGCTGGCTTTTTGTCTGATTGAGTTTGAATGGGTCTTTGCATGTTGTCACCATTGATGTAAGTTCATATGAGCAAGTTCCCAGAGGCCTAGAAGAATCTGCTTCCTTGTGATCATGTGCCAATCCTATCTCTTACAATCTTTCCGCCCCCTCTTCCACAATGGTTCCTGAGCCTTGTGTGGGTGAGGTTTAATATAGAAGTCCTGTCTAGGGACACATACTCTGCAGTCTCTTATTCTCTGAAACTTGGTCAATTGTGGCTTTCTCTGTGCATCACCCTCAGTTGCATGAGGAAGCTATGAAGCGAGAGCTGAAAGATGCATTGGTATTCTCTCTTCCCCCTTGTTCCACTATGTTCCCTGAGGCTTAGATGTAGAGGTTCCACTGTAGATGTGTCACTTTGGGCTGAGCATCTCTCAGACACTTACTGTGTGTGTGACCATTTGTGGAACTCCATAACTGTCTCTACCTGTTGCATAAAGAAGCTTCTTTGATGAGTGATGAGTGATATACTTGTCTGTGAATATAAGGATCCATATTTAGCATACGGTAAGAAATTACATTTGTCTAGAGATATACAGGGCTGGAGAAGTCATAGATCCTTGAGAAAACCCTACCTGTGTCATATCCCTAGACAAATGTAATTTCTTACTGTATGCAATCACTCTTCTTTAATGCCCTCAGCCTCCTACTCCTACTGCATATTAATTTGGTTGGTTAACATTTGTATTGATTGATTTGCAGCATGGTAGATCTAATTTGTTAATCAATGACTGTATGGTATTTTCATTCATCTATTCCTTAGTTCATTCAAGAAATATTTGCTGAGTCACTGCAAAGTGCTAGATATGGGAGCAGCAATAATACATGACTTTAGTATTAGATTTGCCATCACTGTGATAAACACACAGCAGAAACACTAAGGGAGGAAAGATTGACTTTGGCTCACAGTTTCAGAGGGAGGGAGGGAGGGAGGAAGGGAGAGAGAATGTGCAAGCACTATCTTTTTCCTTCTTTCCACCTTTTTAAAATTTCAATCTTGACTCCTAGTTTATGGCATGTTGCAGCCCACATTTAGGGTAACTTAATCATCTCTGAAAATGCCACACACTTATGCCCAGGAGTATACCTTCCTCATCTCCTAGGAATTTCTCAGTCCAATCAAGATTAATTATCACCGCTTTCTTAGCAACTATAAAAAAACTCATCAACAAAGAAAATGAGGGTTGTAGATAGCTCAGCTGACGGTGCTGCCCAGCATGCAGAAATTCCTGAGCGTCGTAACGTCTAAAACCAGGAATGGTGCATGCCTGCAATCCCAACACTTATGTGGAAGAAGAAGGATCAGAAATTCAAGGTCATTCTCAGCTGCATAGTGAGTTCAAGACCAGCCTGGACTACATGTGACCTTATCTTAAAAATAAGTAAAAGGTAAAGAGAAGATGTATGACTTCTGGAGGAGGGATTGATAGTGCAAACTGTCATTTTGAGAGGGTAAGATTAGTCCATGGAAAGCTTCTCTAGAGATTCTGTTTGTCTGTTGATGAAGCTTAAAATTTCAGAGACATCCTTTCATCAGTATTTTCCTTCAACCTACAGTCTACCCACCAGTAAGTCTTATTGCACATTTGACGTATGCTCCTAATCCAGCTGCTTCCAATGCCTTCCACTTTGCCAAAACATGCCAGCCTCTTACCTGTTCTGTTGAATACGGTCTCTCTGCTCCTATTATTCCTTCCTCATGGTCATATGCACTTGTCCAGTGCTCTTACAAAACAAACATTTAAGTCCTGAACTGTAGGACTTCTCAGTCTTTTGTGTTTTAATCAACTTAGTGACCATCCAGGACAGTGAGTACAGAATACCACATTTCACAGATACATTTCTCATAACACGTCTTACAAATAGTGCTTCTCCTGGATGTGCTACGGAAAGCCAAGAAAACACCTACAGAAATGACAAGTTTGTTTTTCCCTCTTTGCCTGCTTCCCCATTTGTGAAATGTAGATGGTAATTCTTGTTCGGCCTGCATTCTCTGGCTACTGGGAGAATCACATGAGATAAAATGTGTTACAGAAAGAGCCTCCCATTTCTCCAACTTAACCAAACCCAAAGGAAACCCAACGTGGTGCTCTGCTAGGATGGACATCTGGAAAACACTGATATTTCTGGTTATACCATCTCTTCTCTTAATCTACAATCAAGAAATTAAAAATTGGTTTATTTATTTGAGCAACTGGGAGTGAAAACCAAGTAGCTGTTGGCTGTAATCCAGAAATCATACAAAACAATTGTTTTGGGGCTCAGAATGCAGACAATGCTAATCAGTGGCTGGTGTGGAGAAGGAAGAGGAGCCGGTCAGGTGTCAGATGGACAAAGCAAAAAAAGAAAGAAAATAAGAAGGAATGGGTTAAGAAATTTAAAAGAAGAAGGCTGGAGAGGTAAGAGAACCAGAAAATGCAGTATTGCAAGGCAAAGGCAGTAAAACTGCACCAGTGCTGATAACGGATTTGTTACCCCCACAGCAGATCGTGTGGACATAGTGCCTTGCACTGAATCATTGAGTGGCACTAGATGTAGTGATGTGGAGTGGGAGTAGGGCTGTGGGCCTGGCAAAGCTCTGTGGGTCTCTGTAAAGTGCCATTCAGAGAACTTCTTTCATACCAGGGCAGCAAGAAGCGATGCTGATGTCATGAAAATTTTCCTTTCTGACTAAAAGCAGCTGTGTTCTCTTCTTCTCTTGGGCTTTTGACTAGGATTGACTGATAATTCCAGACTCTGATGCCCTAGACTAAAACACGTTCATCAGATGTATCCAAATGTACTTGTGGGCCAAACTTCTAATGGGATGATGGTGGTGATGGTGATGATGGTAATAAAATGATTGATTTCATATATCAGCTTACAAATCATGATAATATTGAAGTGTGTCAAAATATGGCTTAGGTTGGTATTGAAATTTCTAATGAATAAAAAACAATAACAACAACAACAAAAGCCAAGATCCAAAAACTCACTGACTATCACATGGTCCGAGGAATCCCAAGTTGACTTAGAGACTGGATCTTCTATCCCTTCATCCTGGAATCTTTGTTTGACATGATGGAGTTTCTCAGCACATCATCCAAAGGAGGAGGTAATAATATATTTGGGCATCTAAATTTGGAAATTTGTTTGAAGTGAGTGTCATTGGAGAGAAGGAATTGTGTTGGGGGGCATTTGTGGGTCAAAATGATCAGAAGTGACAGAAAAGCTAATCTGCCATTACATATCTAAATAAATGCCAATCAAAGAATTTACATGGAGATGCAAAAAGCACTTCAATGCAAGGGTAAGCGATTTAGTTTCCCTCCTCCTATCTGGCACTTACTGCACGGTTTGAATCTGTGGCTCAATTTCCCATCTGTGAAGTGGGGTTATTTCCCCTTCTGACAAGAGGTGCTGTAAGGTTGCATGAATATGTGTAGGGTGCTTGGAACTGTGCCAGTACATAAGCTGTCAGGGATACTCAGGCTTGGGGTTTTTATATATCTTATACTCTCTATTCTCACTTTCCTATAAGTCATCATTTTCCATGGTGATTATCTGTCCCTAAGAGAATGAGAGGTCTTGGAAGGGCGGGACTCAGGGCTCCTTCACAGTTGTATCTCTAGTACCTAACACATAGAAAGTCCCAAAGGACAACTGCTGAGTGAATGAGTGAATAAATACACGAGTGTCTTAGTACAGACAGTTCAAAAGAAATGGATAAGTCATTTATCATCACTTGCTTCCTAATCATGAGAAGAGTTATGTTTCTTTTCAACACAGTCAAAAAGCAAGTAGGTGGGTGTCTTCTTAAAGTTTTGTTCTTTCTGTACTTGTACATCCATCAGTACTTCTTAAAGTGTGGAGACAGAGCCAGTGATCATTGGGTAAATACTTGGCAGTCAAGACCTGTGTCATCTAGAATGTTCCCTCATTAGGTATTGGTACATGAGGCAGAGACTCTGTTCTGTTCTCTGACACATTCAGCCCATCACTGTGCTGTGTGAGCACTCAGTCAACAGTTCTTGAGTGAATAAATAATTGGCTACTAGGAATTCTTTCCTTTTTAGTATTCTTATAGCAAAAGTAATACTTTTTGTTTTCATTATGAGAAAGGTTAAAGAAATTTTACTCATGAGAAAAGTTTAAATCCAAGGCCCCCTTTCTCACCTACTATTGCAACTTGTGTCCCAGTTATGGACTCAATAGAATTAAAAGGTTTCTGTTTGCACACAGCTATTTATGAGGATTACTAAGCAAACAGGAGAAATGGAACAAAATGATAAAAAGCAATCGATGGTGCTTTCCTGTGGGATTTTATGAGTTCTATCAAGGCATGATGAATAACTAATGAGACTGACTTCTAGAAGGAAGAGGAAGGCAGATAAATGCATTACCATTATCACAAGCTTTGTCTTCTGTGAGCTTTGTAACTGCAGCTATCTATGGTCTATCCAGTCATGCTAAACACAACCTTTAGGAATGGTGTACAGTTAAAGACAGGCCAGTGGCACTTCCTGGAAGCAATGGTGGGCTGAAATTGGGGAATGTGGCCTGAGTGAATTGACTTAGCCTTTCTCAGAAATGAGAACTCATTATGAAACAGAACCCAGTGGCGGCGAGTCAAGGGGCAAGGCGCCCTGGTTGGGTTCATGTTATCAACAGTGGCACCTTCATAGCTTGGATCAGAAAAGGACACAAATATTTAGGTAGCTGCTGGGTTCTCACAGCAAGGAGGAAAATGGTACCTGGCAGGGGCTGACAGCTCGTTTGTGCTGAAGGAAGTATTGTTCCCAGGGAGCAGATGAAGAGACCGCCTGAAGCTGCTCAAGATGCTCAGCCAGGAGCTGGCAAAGCCTATTTCCAAATCCTGAGTTTTTGATGCCACATCTCAAGTTCTTTCCTTATAGGAACTATCTACGTAGCCTCAGAGATTGGGACCATTTGACTACTTGTCTACCAGTTTACCCTGAAGCTTGCCTTAGTCTTGGGAAGCTCATGTGCCTCTGGATAGCATGGAGGGGAGATGATCCTGATAGCTGAGGACCTGTTGAATTTTAACAACTCACGAACACCGAACACTTACTGAAGTCCAAGTGGATAGAAAGTCTCATGCCCCTTGCAGTATTATTACTTGGGGTTTGTAGCCCGAAAATTATTTATTCCTCTGAAAAGGGGCAGAGCCTGCTGCAGAGAGTTAATTGTGGCGAGTTAGCACAGAGGTGAGATTGGACTGGGAAAAGGAAGTGTGAGGCCACTGGGGGGTAGAATGGTGGAGGTGTCCTGCAGGTGTGGAAGGGAGAAAGACATCCACAGATCATGGGGTGAGACCCCCATATGCCCACCTGGTGTGGGTGAAAGCTAATGGAGACTGTGGATGGGACTGGAATGATGCCATCTCTTTGTAAGTCCTCCCTCCCTATCATGTAAACCATGCTAAAACCCAAATAGAAAATATTCTGTCAGTTTGTTAGCCCCGGGGTCTCAGAAGGTGCAGGCTGGGGTCTCTCAAGAAGGGAGGGGGGAAAATTTAGTGGCACAGGGTTACACCTCATTATTGCCTCCATGTAATAGTGACACTGAGTCTTTGACTTATCCAAGGCTGCACAGGTAAAAAGTAGAAGAGTTGCCTGTGGACTTGATGTTGTTTGACCACTTAGTTCTGGCTGTGCAGGTGCTCATCCAGTAGTAACAGACCACACCAGTGGTTCCCAGTGTGATCCTAGAACTAGAAACACTGATGTCCACCAGCAGATTGTTAGAAATGTAAATTCTGAGTTCCACCAAGACATACTGAATCAGAAACTGGGGGTGGGGCCTATTGGTCTGGGTTTCATCCGGTTTCTTGTGGGTTCTGATGCACACCCAGTGTAAGGATCACCAGCCTATGCTAATCTGCGGTACTCTAGGGGAAGGAAGGGCAGAGATGTTCTGAGGGAATCAGGTGAACCAGGAATCTTGGGAAGATACTTTCCAAGAATATTATCATTTTAGGGTTGTGGACCACACCTGAAGGAGGAGAAAGGACACAGTCTCTTCTTAGAAAGAGGTTGTGATGGGAGGAGAACTGGGAAGTGGTGACATCATGACACCTTCTGAGAATATGGTGTGTTAGTTGGAGAGGTATTGTTTGCCCAAGAAGGCTTATTGAGGTCAAGTGACTTGGCCAGGATAATGTAATTAGTAAGGAGTGATGAGCTCAAGCCCAGATCTTGAGTTTCTGTGGGTATGTTAATATGCCTCAGAACTAGTCATATAGATGTCAGAGATCCCTGAATCATGAGAATTCGCTGCAGAAACACTCAATTTCTCATAAAATGATGGAAAATCAGAGGAGGAATGATAAGACAATAAGTTGAGGGAGGTTGGAAAGTCAAAGAGAGGGACTCAGAGCAAGGTAAGAAAGAGATAGGGAAGTCTTCAGATACTGTTCTAGAACCACCGCTGTCTCCTCATCTTAATCATCATGGACACAATTTATTATCCTGTAAGTGTGATACAAGCTATAAAATGTAGCAGAGGTGACTTTGAGTTCTCAGCATTGCCAGTGACCCCAGCAGGTTATTTAACTTCTCTGAGATTAGCTCCTCATCTACAAAATAGGAATCAGAAGGGTTCTGACCTCACAAGATCTGAGGAAAGTTGTAAGGTAGAATATGTATGGAAGGGGTTGGAGAGATGGCTCAGCAGTTAAAAGCACTGATTGCTTTTGCAGAGGACTCAGGTTCGATTCCCAGCTCCCACATGGCGGCTACGAACCGTCCTTAACTCCAGTTCCGCAGAACTGCATGATATGGGTACACTCACATACATGCAGGCAATACACTCATACACATAAAATAATAAAATAAAATATTAAATAAAATAATTTTTAAGAAAGAATATATATAGAAAACCCTTAGCATGTTGCCTGCCTCTTAGAAAGAGCCCCAAAACAAACAAACAAACAAACAAACAAACAAACAAACAGAAAACGAAACAAACCATGCGTTGTGTTTTTGTTACCATCTCATCCGAGGGCTGAGCCACACAGGAAGGCAACCATGGACATAAAAGAAGGCTCCATGAGGGAGGAGGATTCCTTGCCTGTGTCCCACCACCACAGAGATCTCCTGCTCTTTGTCTACTGTCACTTTATTTTTACCCTCTTTATACTGTTTCTAACCCCCAAGATGCTCACTCTGCAAGAGCCTTGGTCTTAATGAAAGACTCCTTCAATTTATTATACATGGAAAAGTAACACGTACAGCTCACTCTGTCCCCCATGCCACCCGATGCTACGTTCAGTATCCAGAACATCATGAATCAGTCTACCCTTGTAGCAGCTATGGAGAAGCTGTGTGATGGCAGAGAGCACGGCCTTCGAGACGTCTTGGTTGTGAATCCCACTGATTGCTTGCTTAGCAGAAAAGAAATTGCTGAGCCCATTCACATCTTTGATCTGTGTAAAAGGCACAAATTTTATTGATTAGCTGACACACACTGACTGTTATGAGACATATCGTGAATGTTTTTTTGTCCAAGAAGTGCAATGAGTATAATTATTCCCACTGTATAAATTAGGAAAATGCAGTAACTGATTTTTTAAGTAAGGATTGAAATCTAACTTCTGAGTTTAGTTCTCTGTCAGATTATGTCTTAAATGATTACATTTATATAAAAAATAGTCACATTGATATGAAAACCCCTGGGTAAGGCAACTTCAGGTAGGCTTGGGGTTTGGGGCTGGGGTGGGGGGTGGTGTGGAACATAGTTTCTGGAATTTGAAGCTACAACTGCATGAGATGGGAAGGAAGGAGAGGATTGGCTGTATCATGTTGAGACATCTAGGGTGTCTTTGGGCTTAGCCCTGATCCTGCTGAGAAGGATGCGCAAGCCCTCGTGCCCCTTTCCCCTGGACCTTTTCTGATCTGGTTCTCTAGGCGTCGTGTGCCGTGTTCCCTCCTGATCTCTAGCTCTGGCTAATTATCTGCCATGTAAGACTATCTGCAGCATGAACCTGGCCAGGAGAGTGTTGATAGGTTGAGGTGGTGCACAAAATGGGGCAGAGGGCTGGACCCTGAGCAAGAACTAACGTTTAGAATCTCTTCTTCTGCCTCCATCTCTGTGACTTGACTAAGAGACTTGAGTTCGTCCATAAAATAACATGAAAAGTTTTTTTTAGATTTAATTGTATGACAGGCCCTATTCTTAGTACTTTATGTGTTTACTCCAACTATTCTCATAGTAATCCTATAACTAGCACTATAAACCTCATTTTGACATGATAAAAAGGTCACCTATAGAGGTTAAATAACTTGTTCAAGGTTGCTCACCTGGCAAGTAATGTTCAAATGCACACATTCTAATGCCAGAATTTTCACTCAGAAGTACTGAGTGGCAATGTCTCTTCAGAGGGTCAAAGAGCATTAGTGAGAGTAGGATGAGCCAAGTCTCTAAAATCATTTTGGAAACTGAAGTTGAGTGGATGGTAGGTTATTATTAGCATTGTTCCCAGGGATGTGGAGCTGCAGGTTTCCTAAAGGATGGGGGGTGGTGTGCTTAAAATGTTTTATTATATATATTGTCTTTTTGAGGCAGGGTCTCCCTGTAGCCCCAGCTGTCCTGGAACTCACTATGTAGACCAGGCTGGCTTGAATTCACAGAGATCCGCCTGCCTCTGCCTCCCAAGTGCTGGGACTATAGGCGTGTGCCACCACGCCCAGCTAACTTATTATTGTATTATTATTAACAGAGCATAGGGTGGGGGGTTATTTACAGAAGAGTGGGCGCCTCACATTTACAGCTGTGCCATAAAGTCCACACTCAAATACAATTCTGTGACCTCCCTACAGACACACAAAATGGTGTGAGAGGTACCTCTTGGTGTTCTTGGCTTATGTATCCTTTGCCCCTTGTGGGGAGCTTTTTGAGACAGGGTCTGCCTCTAACCCCAACTGGCCTGAAACTCCCTAGGTAGACCAGTCTGGTCTGATCTGTGTGCTTGGATTGAAGGCATGCTCCACCATGCCTGGTCCTTTTCAAAAGGATTTTGAGGGTGGGAAGTAGAATAGTTTGGGAGGAAACTATGAAAAAAGGAGAAGAACGGAGCTTGGCAAAAAAAAAAAAAAAAAAAAAAAATGAGGAGGGACCCAATAGATCTGGGAATTAAGATCTTGTTGGCATCCCTGGAGGCCCTCATCTTTACACTTAGTAGAAAATGAAAATTCCCATCTGAAGAAAGGAACAGAAATCACCAGTGGTACATACAGATGGAAGTGTGTATGACAGAGTAAAAAACAGAGCTATCTCATTTACCTAGGAACATAAGGGAAGTTTAATAAAACATTCATGTGAGGTCTGAGTCGTTTCCTTCCCTCTCTCCCTCCCTCCCTTCTTCTCTCCCTCCCCTCCTTCCTCTCCCCCTCCCCCTCCTTCCTTGTATTTGTGAACACTTTCACATCTGTATATATGAGCATGATGAGGCATGGTTTCTTTTCTGCCCTTCAGAATCTCATCAGCTTCCCCCCTTGCCTTTCTCCCTTCCTTCTTCCCTCCTTCCCTTCTCTCCTTCCTTTCTCTTCTCTCTTCTCTTTGTGTTATTTTGTTTTGAGAGACAGTGTCTTGCTATGTAGTACAAATTAGCCTTAAATTGTGAATTCTCCTAAATTAGCTTCCTAAGTATTTTTTAACATTAACTAGTGCTCATTCTCAACAATTGTCTCCCACAAATATATAAAAAATTTATTTATCATTTT
>NW_008348568.1:4381982-4384169 GCF_000622305.1 Nannospalax galili
ACAGTTGTTAGCTGCCATGTGGGTGCTGGGATTTGAACCCAGGTCTTTTTATGTGTATGAGTGTATTGCCTGCATGTATGTAAGTGTACTGGTACAGTGCAATACCTACAGAGGTCAGAAAAGGTTGCTGGATCCCCTGAAATTGGAGTTACAGATGGTTTTTAGCCATCATGTGAGTGCTGGGAACTGGACTCCAGTCCTCTGCAGGAGCAGCCAGTGCTCTTAACTGCTGAGCCATCCCTCCAGTCCTTCCCACAAACTCTTATCTCTACCTTTTAGGTATCATCTGTCCCAACAAAAATAGACTTACCTATGAGCTCACATCAGACCCACTGGGTTTTGCATTTTTTGTAACTTTGTATGTAAAAGTCTGTCAGGTCTCCTGTACAATGAAGAGCTCTGAGATCTCAGATTATAATAACAAACATGGTTTCCCATTCACACTGTATGATGTCCTAAAATCAGCCATGGCTTTGTCTTAGGCTGGGCATCAAGACTGAGGCAATTTCATGGGTCTTTACACTCTGTGGCTGCTTTTGAAGCAGTAGCCCTGATGTACAATCGGCTCTTCTGACAGAAGACAGAAGTGCAAGACCCCAACATCACTGTGTCAGTCAGAAGCTCATAATCTCACTGGATCACAATCTGTTGTCCACAGCAACTCATTTGACCATGGCTGACAATAGACCACATAAATGTAGTGGCATCAGTGGAAGGCATGTCAAGAATGGGAGTGTACAATACTTTCATGGAGGACTGGACTATAACACGAGTTATCCCAGGGAGTTTGTAATCACCCTGATCCAAGGGCCCTTCTTCAGCTGTTTGAACTTACTAGGCTAGAGTACAGCAGTGTTAGTGATGGCAACGATGTCTTCTTCTTACTGCCAGGTACTTCATTAAAACCTACAAATGAATGATGATATTTAATCCTAACCATAATGTTTGATCAGTTATGATCTCTGTGCGGCAGGAACAATTATAATCTGTATTCTACAGGTGAGGAAACAGGAGCTTAGAGAGCTCCCAGAATGTCCTTAAGGTAGTAAATGACAGAGGAAGTATATGGACCCACGGTGTGACCTCTGATCCATAAGGCCTTACCGGTTTTCAATCTCTTTCTTGTTTCGGGCCTTTGTTCTCCCTTGTCCTCAGACCAGGTATAATAGCATTTCTCCCCGTTCATCCACTGCAGTTTTCAAATTTCAGACACAATGTCACTTCCTCAGAACAGCTTCCTAACCTTCGCCTCTGACCCATCTGCTTTGTGGAGCTATTGAATTTTCTTAGCTTCATTTGACCTTCTTGGCCACAGTGATTTGTTTGATGGAAAGCTTTACATCTTGCCCATCATCTGTCCTCCTAAGACCACAGACAGGCTGTCTCAGCATCCTCAGAAAGGAAGTGGAGGACCTGGTAGGTCAGCCTTCTTTTCTGTTCTCCAGCTATCCTAGGTGGCCAATCAACATGAGCTGTTGCCTGTAGTTTCTTGCAAGGCCGGTGACATCATGACATAGCACCACATTGCATGAGTTTTCCCTTGCTTGTTGCCTCGCCCATCTCAATGAAGCCTTAGGAAGCAAGTTTTACAGCAGGCTTTGCTGTCTTGGGAACCAGCTTAAGCACCCACCCCTGAAACTTCGCCCTCATTTTCCTTTCTCCTAGTACTTTTCTCTCATGGTTATTTTTTACCCAATTGCTAACCATATATAATTATTGATCATAATAAATAATAATGTGTGCAATAACCTGTTTACCAAATGTTCTCCTCATTTCCAGCAAGCTTGTGGAAGACATAGATTGTATACCATTGTCTCCTATATCTTTACATGTACTTAGCACATGCACAACATGCTAGGTCCTCATATAATACATTATGTAAGCATACATGACTAGGTTTAAATCCTTGCTCTAATCATATTGGCATCAAATTGATCAAAGTTTCATTTTCCTTCCTTTCAAAGAAATGGAGATAGGTACAAATTTCAGAAGTCTTAAGATATAAATTTAGGTGAATATAGATGTTCTATAACTGGTAGGAATCAATGAGTTGAAGAGAGAAGGAGGGATGGAAATAATATAAATATAGTACTCATAAATGGAATTCTCCCCATATATATATATATATATATATATATATATATATATATATATATACATGTGTGTGTTCCAAAAATATTCTCCTCC
>NW_008348568.1:4384242-4385037 GCF_000622305.1 Nannospalax galili
AATACTTTCCTCCTACTAACAGATACTAGGCTAGATTTATCCTAAGCATGTACTTACTTGCCCCTGTATATTATAGTATAATCAATGCACATCTAAATAAGCCACATTAACAAACAGCAAATGCACTAGCATTTTGAGGCATACTCATCCCTCCATCTCTTTCTGGAGTTAAGGATGAGCAGTGTTACTTCATAACCATGCATTTTCTCTAACTCTCTAGAACTTGTCTGGTGGTGAGGATACCTGAAATTAGGAAGTCTGGAGCTTTGTATGTCTTCTAAGCTGAGACTTCACTAAGGTATATGGCATATATACATTGAATAGTGATTTCCTGGAAAAAAGGTTAAGGAAATGACCTTGTATTTTAAAGAATTTGTCTGGTCTTCATCCTACCAAAAGCAATGTATAGATTCAAGGCAATCCCAATCAAAATCCCTGTGACATACTTCACAGAAATAGAAAAATGCATCCTTAAATTCATATGGGGCACAAAAGACCCTGGATAGCCAAAGCAACTCTGAGCACAAAGAGCAATGCTGGGGGGATTACTATACCAGATCTCAAAGTATATTACAGAATCGTAATCACAAAAACAGCATGGTACTGGCACAAAAACAGACACATAGATCAATGGAACATCATTGAAGATCTAAACCTGAGTACACGCAATTTCAGCCACCTGATATTTGACAAAGGTGCCAAGAACACACAATGGAGGAAAGACAGCCTCTTCAACAAATGGTGCTGGAAAAACTGGATCTCCACCTGTAGAAGAATGAAACTAGATCCTTATCT